>NW_020450859.1:233809-239045 GCF_003343035.1 Apteryx rowi
CCTGGATGCAATCCTGTGCAATGTGCTCTAGGTGACCCTGCTTGAGCAGGGGGGTTGGACTAGATGATCTCCAGAGGTCCCTTCCAACCTCAGCGATTCTGTGATTCTGTGATTCTGTGTGACACGCAGACTGATAAGAGGAAGGGCAACAGGACTATCACGCACTGAATTTTGGAATCGAGGCCAAATTATATAGCTTTTGAGCTAATGCATGTAACTTTAGAGACTTGAGGTTGGTAAACTTTTGAATGGCTGAATTTCTAATCATAACATAGGAGACAGTGTTAATCTGATATGAAAAGGAGCACTTAAGAGAAGAACTCAATATATACAGAATGAGGATGAAAATCAGCCCAGATTTGTTGTATTTATTGCACCTCAAATTAATTTTGACATTTTTCATGCATGCCACTTTAACTACAAAATCAAAAATACCAAAGAAAGTTTTATGAGAGTAACCCAAAATAATGGAATTATTAGGGATTAAGGTTGAGCTTCACTGAGTTTTGTTGAAACCCAAAGTTTAACTCAAGGGGATTTTTCAATTAATTTTCCCGTTTGCCATGACATTTCTAAGCAAAACTGCAAGGTATATCCCAGTAGTAGCTGTACAATTTAGTTTTCTGCAGAAAATGTTCTAATCACATTAACATATGCTGTGTGACAGATTGTGTTGTCTCCAGAGAAGTTTAAAAGATACGTTCAGGTAGATTCTCTGTCATGCTGCTTCACATGCCTCTTTCTTTTTAAGGGGAATATTTAAAACCTTAAAGAAAGACAGGAAGACATGACACTTCAATGTCATATCTCAGTATCACAGTCCACATTGTTAGGGGAAGGGTAAATTAATTGTTCAGTTAGCTCATAGTCTAAAATCTACCACTGATACCTTATGCATTTCATTTCACTATATATTCAATCACATGTTAACAACAGACAAAATACAAGAATCAATGTCATGCTAGATGCTTCATTTCCTCTTCATATATAATATCAATCACTAGGCATATTAATTATTTTTAGAATATAAAAAATAACCACACTTTTCTTAAAAATTTGCTGTCTCTCAGTTTCTGTGATCAGTTCTATATAGTTCTTTCTTACCTCTCTAAATGCTCTCTCACTGAGTTCCATTCTTTATCCTTTTTTCTCCCTCTATACTATTTTTAAACTATATTATTTATTTAATCCATAAATGCATATTAAACTGTCATATATATGCTGCCACTCTAAAAATATACCTCAGTAATCTGAAAGTTTCTTTTCTCCGAAATAAAAGGACTTTTCTGACACTTCCTTCTCAATAGCTAGTCATAATATAAAAATCAGCATGACCAGTATCTTCTAATCAGCTCTCCTCTCATTATCTTCATTCCCTTTTTATGCCGTAATTAGTATGAATAACATCTTCAGTTAAGCCTTCACTTCAGACTCTTCTACTGATACTAAGTCTAAATATCAATGATTATTTCCAACTATTCTCTAAATAAGGCCTTTCCTCGTCAACACAGCTACAGCATTCATCCTCTGTCACCTGGATAAATGTACACACATCCAAATGTCTGTTAGCTGTTAGCTGAATCATAAACTTTAGGGACTTGTTTGTTCTGTGGAAAGCATTAYGCTTGTCAGGGTCAAATCCACATCTAGAATTCTAGAAATTGCTACAATAAAAATAAATTAAAAGAAAAATGAACAATACACTTCCTAGTTCTTTGCTGCTAGATCCTAGATCCACATGTGTAGCACAAGATATTGGACTTATATAAAAAGCTATGTGGGGAAAAAAAGAGAAAATAAATTATTTACCTTTTCCATGGGTGACATCCACAGTCCATGTACAATTCAGTGAATTTGGATACAGTTCAGGATAACCAGGGGATAAAATTGTTCCACTAGGTCCTCTAACATCTCCACCACATAAAGCTAGAAACAACAAAACAAATATTAATACAATAATTAATATAAAACTTCTAGATGAAGGACAATATAAGAAAACTATCTGTTTAGAACTTATGGTCTACTTAAAAGTCAATTGGTCTAATGATTCAGCTATTCCATATATAAATACAGTCCATATTTACACAACATGAAAGGAAATATCATCAATTAATAGTTAACGTGCTTTTTTAGTAGGTACTAAGAAAATGAAAAGTGAGTTTACTCAGCTGTTTTTCACATTTTCTTATGAAAAGGTATATATATGTGTGTGTGTGTGTGTGTGTGTGTGTGCATGTGTATGTATACACACACATGTATATGCACATATATTTCCAGGCAGTTTAAGTGACCAGCAGAAAGGTAATGACAAAACTGTATTGTAATTTTTTTTTCCAAAGCAAAAAAAAGAAGTTTATAATGCCTTTAATTAACTAAAATGTTAGCAAAAGGCAGCAATGTCTTGGAGAGAATGATGAAAATATAGAGGAAAACGCACAGCTGTTCCTAGAACAACTACTGGTCTCCCATTTTCCTTTTCCTTTCTGCAAGGGCGAGTTCAGCTCCCACCAACTTAAGAACTGAATCCTTTAACTTCAGCGAGAACTGCCTTAGATCCAAGTTAGCATAAATCGTTTGACCCTGTGAAAATCACAAGTTAGCATGAAGCTGAAGGCAGACGGGAGGATAAGCAGCCAAGCAATATCATTTTAGCCAGCCTTAGTTGGAGAGTTAAAATGGCAGAGTGGACCTCACTACTGAATTACTGACTGAAATTATTAACCCAGGGAAGCATGATGCCCTTCAAAGTACATAATTATCAGATGTGCATCTCTAATTCAAGTGAGAATGACAGTTGCTAATATAAGTCATTCTACAGTATCACTAGTGACTTTGTAAAAATAAACAGTAATTGGGCAATATGAAAAAATAAATACAGCTTGAATTACAAAAATAAAATCATCGTATTACTGGCATAACTACCACCATGATTCTCCCCTTTTCCATTCACAGAGCTTTAAAAATTTCAAATTAATTCTGAAAGAGCAGTGAAGAGGTCCTTTCATCTTAGAATTATCTTTTATCAATAACAGTAACTAAAACTTAGTACCATGCAAAGTTATTACACCAAAATTTCAGAAGAACTGTATACATTATAAAATGAACAAGTATTTCTAAGTTCTTCCTTCCTTCAAAATTAAAAGCATTTATCCTTTTCATTTTTCTCAGGCCAATTATATGTGTTCCCAAAAATTATTTTGTAACAATATTCCAGGACACAAAAAGCAGTGAACTCTGCTACTGCTGCCAGGTTTCAGCCAAATAACATAGTTTTAGAAAAGCTGACTGCAGCTCTTGTTTTAGAGAGGTTGACGAGAAGCTCTTTCAAAGTATTTAACCTGAGGTCTCCCTTTTCAACCTCAGATAGTTAGTTTCTCAACCAGTGTCCTTTCAGAATTATTTTTATTGGTGTCAGCTGTAGTTTCTCTGAGTCTGCACGTTAATGTAAGCCACTATTCAATACTCCAGTTGTTAACAACATGGTTTTCTCTCTGGTAGWGGCTTTTGTAAAGCTGTTGAAAGGYAATTTGGGAGAAAGTGTAAATGATAGCCACTTTTCCAGCCTATACAAATATCAATCCCTCTTCCCCCCGTATAAGCCATTGCTCATGTGTGTGCTTCCAGTCACGGCAGCGAGGATAAGGGAGGGATAAGCTTCAACGGGGAACTTCCAAGAACTGTTTTCCCTGTTACTGTTACAAGCTGGAGGGGCAGCGTCTCTTGCTGAGAGAGGCTGCTCCAGCAGCACTGTCTCACGTGCCCCTACTCCTCCCTTAACGTCAGCAGCAGCCACAAACAGCACTCGGGATATTAAGACTCTCTCAATTTCCGACCTGTAGAAGTTCATTCAAAGCTCATTTGAGGACAAGCCAGACAGTGAATCAAGAGAAAATCCAGACTGTACTTTCTGCCTTACACTGTACCCCCACTGTATATTTGTTTGAAGTATGGTCATGGTGGACAGCTAATCCTGTCCTGGATGCCTCCATGTACGCGATCTGCTCTTCAGTCTCCTGCATTTGTCCAAGACCCAGGTCAGATAAGATGATGAGAAGAACAGGAGGCTTCTTACCTACGTGTGAACTCAACAGCTCTAAAATCTTACTCTAGCAAATAGCCCCACTAAAGGGATAACGGGAATAATAGGCTTATGAATAAGAATTATCAAGTTCTCTTGGTTCACTAAAATAATTCAAAATATACTATATACAACAAAACTGTGATAAATCATGACAGCAAATGACTACTGGCAGCTGCTAGATAGATGCATTAAATAATTTCCTGTGACCGCATATGATTTGGGTCTGTAGAGTCACTAAACATAAAATCTTTCTTTTTGAGCTGTGGAAGGAATGATGTGTGAATCCAAAGAGCTTGTCTGCAAAATATAGACTCCTGAACATAAGGGTTTTTCTGTTCTTTTGGGGTTTTTTTCCTTGTTTTTCTTCTTTTCTTCCTACAAGACATTTAGCTGTGTAAATTGTTACCAATCAGAGTCAAACTGTCAAAGAAACACAGGAGTTTTTCATGCATTTCACTAGCACTGCGGAATGTTTTCATAAAACTCATTAAATTCTCGGAATGAAGTTACTAGATTGCATGTCATCACTATCTTTAGGGTACTGAGTAATAAAAATTATATATTTAATTACGGATTTCTTATAAAGCAGAAATGAAACTCGGATATTGAATCACAGAATCACAGAATCACTGAGGTTGGAAGGGACCTCTGGAGATCATCTAGTCCAACCCCCCTGCTCAAGCAGGGTCACCTAGAGCACATTGCACAGGATTGCATCCAGGCGCATTTTGAATATCTCCAGAGAAGGAGASGCCACAACCTCTYGGGGCAACCTGTTCCAGTGCTCTGTCACCCTCACAGTGAARAAGTTTTTCCTCCTATTCGGATGGAACTGTCTGTGTTTCAGTTTGTGCCCRTTGCCTCRYGTCCTGTCGCTCAGCACCACTGAAAAGAGTCTGGCTCCATCCTCTCGACACCCTCCCTTAAGATATTTGTACACATTGATAAGATCCCCTCTCAGCCTTCTCTTCTCCAAGCTAAACAGGCCAAGCTCTCTCAGCCTTTCCTCATAAGAGAGATGCTCCAGTCCCCTAATCATCTTTGTAGCCCTATGCTGGACTTGCTCCAGTAGTGCCACATCCCTCTTGTGCTGGGGAGCCCAGAACTGGACACACTACTCCAGATGTGGCCTCAGCAGGGCTGAGTAGAGGGGGA
>NW_020450859.1:240040-558974 GCF_003343035.1 Apteryx rowi
TTCTCTCTTGCCTCCAGGGTCTGGGGTTCCTGAGGGCTGGCCTGAGCAGTAAAGACTGAAGCAAAGGCGGCATTCAGTAACTCTGCCTTCTCTGTATCCTTCGTCACCAGGGCACCCACCCCATTCAGCAAAGGGCCCACATTTTCCCTAGTCTTCCTCTTGCTGCTGATGTATTTGAAGAAGCCCTTCTTGTTGTCCTTGACRWCTCTHGCCAKATTTAATWCCAAAYRGGCCTTAGCCTTCCTCGTCGCATCCCTGCATACTCTGACAACATTCCTATATTCCTCCCAAGTGGCCATTTCTTTCCTATATCCTACGGCACAATGAGGCTGTGGAATCCTGCAAATAAACATTCTCAGCCCTTGTTGTTTTAGCTGGGCAGAGACAGAGAACCAAACTCATAAAATCATCCATAGTCTCAGACTGGGTGGGAACCCTACTCCATTTATGAGAAAAACGTTATCACAAACATCAGAATCACTTTTCCTCTTGAAAATGCTCAAACAGTACAAAAAAAAAAAATCAGTTACACAGAAGTCTTTCCTCACATATCAGTAGCTTTATTTATATCCACTTCAGAATTATACTTCATCTTACGAGGTAATCCATATSATCGCCCAGTACATTCAACTCAAGACTGCCCACTGAATGTTGCCTTATGGTGAAAGAAAGAGGGAGCTATCAAAGATCCTCTGAAATGCTGTAGTGGTGATGTGACTTAGTCTGTTTGCAATGATTTGGGTTATGGTCTTTTTCTTTCTACCTGTGCTTTTCTATGTCATTTTGGAAAGCTTAGGACCATTACATTAGAGCATAAGAATCAACAATGTTTGCTACTACTTACATTCTCTAGATTTGTTTCTGCATATGCAGAGCCAATAAAAAATAACTATTTTACCTACCTAAACTGATTTGATGTTCTGAATAACCAAACTTTTATTTTTATCTGGGTGGTCTCAGGATTTCTTTGTGTATGATACTTCTGCCACTTTATAGACTGTTTGGCCCAGTTGTAAGCTGGAAAGTTGGAGATTCAGTAACATAGCCTGAATTTGGATATTATAGGACCACCACTGCGTAACTGCATCATTGTTGCTATGGGGGATGCTGCCTCAACACACCCATTTCCCTCCTCTCTCCTGTGATGAAGAACCAATGAAGGTAACCTCTGTCCACTTATCGTCTGATCTTGTTATACTTAGAAAAACCCATTAAATTATATTTAGAGATCTTGTTATATTTTAGCAAAACAGAATCAGGGCTACAACTGCCTGTTATTGACCTTCTGAAGATAACTACCTACTTTGCCCACACCTTAGGTCAGCCCTATCAAATAAGCAAACGCAATCAGAATTTACAGTCATAGGAAACAGTTAAAACGAATAATGTATTTTACAGTGGGTGTTTGGAAAAACTTTCAAGAATGCAAGTGGTGACAAAACACCTATGGCATGCCAGCAGGCACTCTGTGTGACTCTGGGAAGGCTAGCAGATTGCAAACAAAGGCATCAAGGGACTAGCATTTTATAAAACAAAGTCAAGTTGACATATCTGAAATATAAAATGTGCACTGGTCCTGATAAGACGGCAAAAAGCCAAAGCATATAATATCACTGCTAGTATCTGATTTTTTTTTTCCAGAATGCAAGGGAAAACAGAAACAAAAGAAAATAAAACCAGTAAAAGATAAACTCCACACATTTTCCCAGATTCTGTAAGGAACCTTCTTTTCACTTTATCTGATTACACAGAAATGGAGGTTAGGACAGGCTAAAATTAAAATGAATAAATGAATAAATAAATAAATAACTGATGCTCTAGATTGGTGTTGCAATATGGAAAATGGAATACCTGAAATGTGTTCTTTATATAATTAATTGTGTTGTTAACACAATATTTGAATATTTTATTTTTATTTATTTTTTTAAATTTATTTTTTATGCAAGAAGAACATTGGAATCAAGATGTATGTCTAGATCCTTTTTTTAATCTTTTGTCAGAGTGGTGAGGCACAAAATAGCAAAAAATAAAGGGAATAAAAAATAGAAGCAACTATGAAATATAGATAGCTAGGTGTACAGTATAAAGTATCTGTAGAGCAATGCAGGGGGAACAAAATACATGACAACTTAGGAGATAAGTCTTGAATAATTGTGAGTAAATATTAAAATTCAGTAGTGGAGATCAGAGTCTAAGTTTATGGGGAATAAGATTCTTGACTTCTCATGTGTTGGGTTGCTCAGTTATATACTTTCTTTTGTTGTAAGCAATCACTTTCATTCATTCTGTTCAGCTAACATGATCACAGCCATGAGGAAGTCTAGTCTAGAAAACGGCCCTATATATTTTGAACAGATTTTTGGCCCAAATAATTTTAGAACCTTTATTCAGGCTACACCTAAGTGTCTCAGTGGGAGATAAAGTCATGCTTCATCTCGGAAATAGACAAATAGTTGTAACAAAGTACTCGACTTTTATGTCATAATAAAATTATCAAGCTCCATTTCAGGCCATATTTCATGCTACTACCAAACTGTTACAGAAAGCCACTCTACCAATGCTAGAAATAGTCTCATAATTTCTCGCCTATATTTATTCATGGTCCATTTTTATCCATTTGTTGTTATTGTTAAACTGCCATTGAGTTCTTTTCCCTCTTGGGCACTCACTTTGGAGTGTTGGCAAAGCACAATAGTATCTCGGAGGTGGTTTTGATCAGYTAAATGAGCCAAGTTTTCTTAATCTGGTTCTGTAAGACATATTTTGCATTTCTGCAACCATCGTATCACCCACTGCAAGTATTTACCTGTCTTTCTTGTCACAGCAGCTGTGGTACTGAAACATACTGCTAGGAGACTTCACATTAGATTATGTCAGCAGTTAATAAGTAAGGAAGGTGACATTTTTGTTCATAAATGTTTTTTCCCATTTCCTTGTGTCTCCTCTGTTCTATTTTTACCTGATTTATTTTTAAGGTCTTAACCACAGAGATCAGTCTGTATAGCCAGCTTACCACTTCTTTGTGGAAGAGCCTCTTGAATTTTGCTTGTTATACCATGAAATAAAACTCAGCATTCACTAATTACGATCTCTCTCATCTGAGGTCTTTGAATCAGGTTTACTGCCTATTTAAAACTAATTTATTTTGATGTAACTCAGGTTAGCCCTAGAATCAYGAAGGCAGCAAAGAAGGTATAGAAATAATATGAAGTCATGCAGAACACTGAATGTGAGAAGAAGCAGGTCACCAACTCCATGAGGGACAGAAAACTATGAAGAGAATGTATTTGTTGCCTTACTAAAGTAAGAGAAAAATAAAATGCATTACGTATAAATACACATATCTATATCTATCTATATATATACACATGGTCTTCAGTAACAATGCATCAAAAAAGCCAGATTTGTGTCCCTCATTAGTCTGATGGTGATATTTGGGAAACTAAACAAAATTTCCACATTTTGAAATCATACAATAATGTATCTCAATTTTCTCAAAAAACAAAATACACATAAAAAGAACAGAAGCTTTGAGCAAGAAATGACTTTTTTCAGTAAGGTCACCCTGTTGCAAATATAAATAACTGAAAATTAATTGTTTTCATAGATGATGGGAAGGAAAAACAAACATTTATAATAAATTAGCAATAATGATTATTTTTACAAATAGTTTTAAGCATTAGTGAAGTTCAGGAAGAACCACAGTGAAAAGAAGATATATGTACATGTATGTATATATGTGTGTGTGTGTGTATGCATGTATGTGTATGTGTGTGTATACATATGTCTATATATAAAAAATATATAGATGCACATGGAGAGAGGTGCTTGTATATATATATCTGTATATATCAATGTATATAAATGCACATATATATATGCACACACATGCACACACATTTACAGGCCTCATTACAGTCAGGTACTTAAGTAACCTTAACTTGCACATAAAAATCTAATTATCAGATGATTTTCATTTACTATATAGCATAACAAAAGGGAAATATAGCTAAAAAGATTATTAAAACAGTCAGTTACAATTTCAATCTTATGCACTGTTTCACAGATTAAGAAATGTCAGCATCTTGCTTCCCTGCATACAGTAGATGTAATGTAACATAAAATGGGATGCAGACAAGAAGCACCAGGAAAATAACAATGCAGACATCAAGTGATTATAAGCAGCTTCCTGAAAGAAACTTGGATTTGAACTGTATAAAAAAGAGATTAGCCTAATAGAGAATAGTCCAGTCTAGACTATTAACCATAAAAACTCTTGTATTTTTTAATCTTCTTATTTAAATCTAAACCAGACCAAGACATGCTAACCATATCCAGTTCTGGCATCTACCACACTGAATATTTGCAGTGGGCTTTTTAACAGTAGCTTTTTAATAAAAATACTGCTTTTAGTTTAGAGATCTCTTAACAAAAATGATATAACACCACTGCCTGATTTCCTGGAAAGAGTTGCCTATGATACAGCAAAAAGTCATATTTGCTAATTAATTTGGACATCTAAGYGTTTTCAATATAAACATTAAATGACTTTCATCTTGCCTCAGCAACTTTCTTGCTAATGTTCTCTTATTTATTCATTTTCTTAAGTAAATGAAGATCAAGTGGAATGGCAATATTTATTCTTAATTCAAATACTGAATAAGAATTACTATGAATTAGCATTCATTTTCATGTTATGATGATAAAAAGAAAAAGAAAAAGAAAAAGAATTTTAAGATTGTCAACTCTTAATTAGGTATCTAAAATTTTACATTAATTTTCCTCTCATATTTAATTGGATTAATACAATACTTCATCTATTGGGTAGAAGAAGGTTTCTCACAAATATTCAAAGCTTAAAAGCCAAATTATATTAGAATATTCGTACCAAAAGTACGTGATAAGACAAAATTTAACAGTTAGACACTGGGAGGTGATTATGGTCAGGAAATTCAGGTAAATATAGAAAGATAGGTATCCACTGAATCATATGGAGATGTTAGATATGCCCAGAAGAATACAAGTAGTATTTTTTCTGAGCAAAGCTCAAAATAATATATTCTCTCACTTAAGTATGACTATTTTCTGAAAGCCTGTTCATATTCTCATTTGAAGAGAATGGTTGTTATTTATTTGGTTGGTTGTTTTCTTAGGTAATGTGCTTCATATTTATAGCATCTAGACCAAACTGCATCTTTAGATGATGCATTTAAAAATAAATAAATGTACACAGTAAAATAAACAAACAGACATCTTTTTCTGTCTGTGTGGATACAGAAGAGTTTTATCCATGAACTGAAGAGGAAAATTTGACCTGATAGAAGCAGAAGTCTAGGCATTAATCAGTGAAAAGAAATTTAAAAAGTTCACTTTGCAAAGAGAGCTATCCAGAAATTTGTCATACTTGCCAATGAAGTATTGTTAACAGTATCTTCCCAACGGTCCACAAATTAATGTGTTTTGAAAAAAAAAAAACAATGGCTTTTAGGTTAATGTTATGGTTGTGTAACATATTTTAACTCAGTAGAGTTACTATCTCAAAAACTATAAAGCAATTTAAGTACCCTCTATGCCACAGTGAAAGGATGAGAGGCAAGAGGCAATGGATATAACTGGAACGTGGGCACTTCTCAGCAGATATAAGGAATGTGGGTTGTGTGGGCAGGCAATGGAAGAGGTGGCCCAGAGAAGTAGTGGAATTTCCCCTCTTGGAGATAAAACTCTGGTGACCCTGAGCAACCTAATCTAATTTCAAAATTGGCTTTGCTGCTTAGCGTGAGGGTTTGGACTAGATGACATCCTGAGGTCCCTTGCAGGCTAACTTGTTCTATGGTTCTACATGAAGAAATCTGAAAATATTTTCCTTAAACACCCATCCTAAAAGAACATGAGCAGAAAGAGATTCTACTGTCCTCAAGGTTTTATTTTCAGAGAGCCCTAAAATGAGTTTTTCAGAAGTGCTTTGTTGTTTTTTTGTAAATATGTGTGTTTGCATGTGTACGTACACACACAGAGTGTACGCAGGCACAATGCTACATTGAGGAATACTGTGCACCCATTATCAGTATAGATATACACCAAAATCAAAAGTAAGGAAATGACGAATCTAAGTTTGCCTATGAAACCCTTCATGTGTTTGAATTATTCATATATGAATGAATTACACAGCCTGTCATAATCACACATTTACCCCCTCAGGTAAATTTTAGGGAAGGAGATATCTGATTTGTTTGTTAATTTTTAAACCATCATTTTCAGTATCTTCTAAATGTTGCTTTAAATAAGAAAGTGTGTCTTTCCTGATAAGCTTTTCTGTGACGCTTATCCGCGTAATATCTGAACACCTCATGAAAAACTTAATTGATACTTCTTCAAAGAACAGAATTCCAATCAATGCAATCTTCTACTTTGAGGAAAAACTAGTGCTAAGAAATCTAAAAATTTTCCTTTTCTAATATTTCTTCTCCTCCAAAACACTTACAGTCATGAGTTGTCATAGGCTGTCTATGTAATTGTTGCTACATGATGTAATTATCAAGAAGAGATGCAATTATTAAAAAGACCTACCAGGAAGTATTTAACTCTGTTCCTCAGAAACTGTCAGAGTAATATATTGAATGAGCAGGAACAGTGACCAATGTGTTTCTTAGTGGCATGATTAATACAAACCCATCCACACAGCTTATGCAACCTGYTGAGCAAATGCCCTTTATTCCCTGGGGATGCAAGGACTCTGGATCCTATTTAAAAATATTCCACCAGAGAAGAAATTCAGCAATGAAATTAAAATGAGTTCAACCATGAATTGATTAAATTTACTAGAATAAATGTACTCAGTCCTGCCTTTGGAGCATATTTATTCAATGGACAATTGCCATTTAGCAATGTGCTCTAGAGAAAAAAGAAGCCCATTTAGTTAATGAATTGCATGTGAGTTCAGCATCTTGAGGAAGAAATTTATCACAATGCGTAAGATTACTGCACAGCAGAGCACAGTATTCATAGGGAGTGTGTTAATACTGTTTATTTTAGATGATTAGCATCTAGTGCCTATCACCATAAGAAAACATATCTTCTTTTTATGGCTGTTCAGCAAACTATAGCCTCCTTGACGGTGAGCTACAGGAGTCCTGCAATTCCTCATTCCAAAAATCTGACTGAGAAGCCAAACTCCTTTAGGACCTGGGCGTGCTGAACTAGAGAATGCCATCTTCAGGGAAGGGATTAATCACCCTCCTCTCTACCACCACAAATTCCTACTATCATCACACCCTTACATGTTCAGCTCAATCAAGTACAAAAACATAAAGCATTTGATAATTAAATAATAAATAAAACCCCTGCCATTTTTTTAAAGAAAGAAATAGAATGAAAATGAATACATTTCCACATGGAAAATCACATGCCCCTGGTTCAATGAGCTTATTCATCAGTTTTCTCGCACATTCAGCTTTCTTCTTTCTAACCAAGTATCACTAGAAACTAAGTCTAAGGACTTTTTTTTCTTTTTTTATATATACACTACCACCTGCATTATTTATCTCATAAAACTTGAGTAGGAAATTTTTGTTAAATACTACCCTAGAATTAAGCAGGTACATTATTCCTGATAGCATTTTTGTTATCAGAAAAGGGTGTTCCATACTTAAATACTATATTTATTTAGAGAGGAAAACATATCAAATATAGAACCTAATAAACAACTTTACAATATCCTTTCTTAATATAAATATAAYGGATATCAGTTTAAGTGTGAAAATGGCTTAAAATGACCAACTCAGGTAACAAGAGGTCACAGAAACTATTAGATAATTTTTCAAGCACACTTTTTTTGTATGTTGGACACTCTGAAATGTACCACACTGGTACTCAATACCATTTTTGTCTGGTTTAACAGCCATCTACATAATCATCAAGTATAATGTGGCACTGATCAACGCGTACAGTGATTGATGGGTGGTAAGTTGTAATGGCAAGCTGGGAACATAGAAATCAAGAGGAAACTGGAGAACATGCAGCCTTTGAGTGAGATCCAGCTAAACCACATCTCATGTTTTATACATCAACAGGTCAGTATCCTTAGATGGATACTCAATCACAAACATTTGTAGATCATAACAAATGTTTTGCAAGCAAATGTACAGATTATCCATGCATGCCTTGAGCTAATTGGCTATCAGCTCACAGTAACATATATTCAGATAGACATCTGGAATTATATACTCTTTTTCTACTTTTATTACTAAACAGCTCCTCACACAGAGGAGGATATGATATTAATTCCCCCAACCATTATTTGTTCTTAAAATTAGAGGATTTATAGCCTCTAACATTTAACTGAAGTTAGTAACAGTTTGTCAGAATATGTATGTTTTTAAGGTACTCAAATTTTAGGTAAGCAGGATGTAAAAGGTAAAAGTACATTTAGAGTACTCAGTATTTTAACCATTCATCCTTACCATCACAAGTTGGGAGAGGGTGACTCCACCAGTGATTTTTTTCACATAGCAAAGGCTCTTCATGACTCAGCCTATAACCTGGATCACAACTAAATGAGACAGTGGAACCTATAGAGAAGTCATGTCCATAACGACGTCCATGCACTGGTATGCCAGGATCCAAGCAAGAGTAAGTATTAACAGTCACACCTGGATAAAAAGAAAAGAAAAGAAAAGAAAAGAAAAGAAAAGAAAAGAAAAGAAAAGAAAAGAAAAGAAAAGAAAAGAAAAGAAAAGAAAGAAAAGAGAAAAGAAAAGAGAAAAGAGAGAGAAAAATAAACAAACAAACTCTAGATATTTCTAATTTAAGCAACTTCTCTGTGCTGAAAGAAGAAAAAAAAAGGTTCAATATTGGATCCTTTCAGTAAGTTATATTATGCTTCTCTGTGTTACTGTATATACAGAAAAATTGGAAAGGACCTTATAGATAATGAATTGCATCCTGCTGCTATTGCAGCCAAAAACATCACATTGTTTACCATGGCCATGATGATAGCCATCTCTCATACTTCAAAATGGATGAGAACTTAACTAAACCATCAGTTCTCCAAAACGTACAAGACGATATCAATGGAAGTATATAGGTGAGGGCTAGGACAGTAAAGAATTTAGAACTAATTTTCTGAGATAAACTGCCAGCACTTTGAAATACTGCTTCACATGACATTTACTGGAGTTTCCAGTAACTCTAACAGCCCAAATATTATGTGAMTAAAGTAATCTCCACATATACTGCATTTATTATCCTTATCATTAGTGGTCAGGAATAGTGTAAAATGGTCATAAATGACGCAAAAATTAAGAAGATATGAGAATTCCCTGGTGGTAGTCCCAACAGGCATGAGAATCAAACAAAAAATAGATAGAAAACAATGTGGTCACGACCTTTACTAACAGATTAGACAGTGATTTCAAAACTGTTATTTCACATGAAAATGTGACCCATTAAAACAAAAGATATATTTAGAAACACAAAAAGTAAAGGGTCTGATCATATATCAACATATATGATTTTAATAAAATTCAAAAAGATATGATATTTTATGTATACTTTCTACAGTATGCTACATATTACTGCAATAATTTTTATATATCAGAATTATAACAAATAAATCATACATGCAGCTTTTTAGATACCAAAAAATCCATAATCAAGCAATTCAGTAGTTTGATTTTCAGCTGATTAGTGTAAATTGCATTTCTTATTAACTTAAGTGAGAGCTGTAGGAACATCAATCAGGCCAGTAATTCAGGTGTTTGCCATAGATTTTCATAATCTTACTGATTTTATGCAGTTTTACACATACAAGAATGCATTGTGCCAACTGCATAAAAGATAAGAATAATGAGGCAACATAGGAGCAACATCCAGAAGAACTGCATTTGTTACCAATTGCCATCTTTTGATTCTTAAAGCATGGAGCACAAAAGCAATGACATTAGACTATAAGAGAAATTTCTGATCATTGTTTTGCAGTTTAACATCACCAAATCTTTTTCAGCCGGAGAAATGGAAGGTCTGATTCAGGAATTTACTGTAGAAGAGACCTGTACATCTTTATATATATATTTATGACTATAGCAAGCAGAGATGGGGAAATCAAATCATACAGTTCAGAATGACTTACTTTCATAGTGAATCTTGAATCCATTGTTGGAACGACTGTTGTCAGTTGTAAAGAGAAGATAAATGAAATTGCTACTACTAAAGAGGAACTGTGGGACCTGTGTACCATTGTAAGATCCCAGAAGTGGCGATAATAGATTTGGTCCATCGTGAACTTCCAAAACATCATAATTGAGTTCTGTCTGAAATCTAGAATTGAGGAAATACACACACACACAAATATAAGAAACAGTTAAAACAAACTCAGCAAACATAAAAACTATGCCATATATTTAAAACCATGCTCATTTTCTGATCAGGTTCTTTGAACTATTTCTCTACATAATACCCACAACACTAATATAATATATTATATAATGTAATTAATATAATAATAGAATTTTAATTAAGTGCTCTAGTAAGATGATGAATAAGTTTCAGCTTCCTGGGATGTTTTGTATTACAGGAAAGAAAAGCAAGAAAACCATGGCTTGCTAGCATAGATTAATACTACCTTTATTTATTATTTTATAGCACAATATAATTTACCAGTGTCTTTTTGGAAAAATTAAGTAAAAGATAAAAGGGACATGTTGATATGTTGCTTCATTACATCAATTCTATTTGGCACAAATATCATGAAAGTACTTTATATTATCAAAGAATCCTACTCTGAATGTTTACCCTCAAAATCTATAAGCAGGTGTGTAATTACTTAACTCCTCTCTGAGACTCCAAAAACTTGTTCCAGTTGAGGAACTTGTTTGGTCTAAAGTAGTGGTAGAAGTAATAGCAAAACAAAAAAACAAACAAACAAACAAAACAACAAAAAAAAAAGGAGAAAAAATAATGTCTTTAGAAAACTCTGCAAAGGGAAATGTCCCTTTACAGAAAGCATCTGTGTTGTCTTTATCAGGGAAAAGCAGTGTGTGACAGCACTACTAGATACCTCCTTGCTCTTCTTGTTTTACATGGTATCAGTAAGCCCAAACTGTTTGGCATCTGCTTTTGTCTGAGTGTTTTCTCTCTCTCTTGCTATGACAGATCTTGCATCAATCACACTGCTTTAATGGACTCTCAGATGGATTATTGAAAAACACTTCCAGCATTAAAAGGAAATAATTAACAGCAGGACACTATAAATACCCTTCAGATGTTCCTAACTCTCTCTCCAATTCAGTTAGATGGCTAATTCAGTTTTGTGAAATCCATTCAAGGAAGTATATGACTAATGCCAAGGTACGGAAGAATTCAATATTCCAGCATTTATGTCCCACAAGTCTGAGCCTAAAGATCTAAAGGAATTGGGCAAAGAAGAGAAGCCCCATTAAAACTCCAAAACGTGTTTTCTTTTATCCCTGTCCTGTTTATATAAAATAATATAGAAAAAGACCACAGAAACAAAATAATAGGGAGTTACAGAGAGAAAGCATCATGAGCCCAGAAGCAGGAGAGCTGAAAGTTTCTTTTTTTGCTTTTTTTCTTCTTTTGCATCAAGGTCACAATGATATATGTGTTGCTGAAATGTTGAAGAACTAGGCAGCAACTTGTTTCTTCCAGTAATTTTTGTTTTTCTCACTAATCCATACAAAGCAGAAGTAATCTTAGAAACACCTCAATTTGTCTTTCTTTGCTTTCTTAGTTCCCTTATCAAAAGCATACTTAAGACAGAAAGTGTCTAAAAATGCATCTGCCTGGGCATCTCCTCATAAATGAAAAGGTAACTATCAGTTCAGGGAAGACATAATGAAATTAAGCAGAGTCTCCAAAGACAAGARTGATAACATAAATTCCCTCATGAGTAAATGTTGCTTAAAGAATACATACAACAAACAACACAAACAGCAGAAAAATAAGGTGATGAGAAAGAATAAGCAAGCAATCAAAAAAAGAGGGGATAGTTTTTAATGAGAGGGGCTGAAAGAGCTGTGAAGAAGGGATTAAGTACTATGCCTTTGTTTGGTTATTTGTCTCAGAAAAGTGATCAATTTAAATTTAGTTTGTATAGTCATGCTCATATCATTTTCTCATTGAACATCTTTCCACTTGATGATCGGCCTGGCTATCTGATAATTTCCATATTACCTGGCTAGTCTCTGGTGCATTGCGGATTGATGACGAAATTGAATAAGAAATCGTTTGGGCTCCTGACAGAGCAATGTTCTTCCCTACTGAATTAGCCACTATTCTTAAATTAACCTGGATGGCGTCATTACTATGTGTGGTCCATTCTCACAGAGGACGCACAAGCATTCAGTCAACCAGACAGGAGTGAAACAAACTTCACCACAGGAGGAGACAGTATTTTTTTTTAATCTTATTTGTACAGATGTAGTAATTTTAATATTTAGAACATGCATCTTTGCTTCTAAGAGACAGCCTATCAGCTTGGCGCAGTGTCGGGATTTGAGCAGAACACCCCACCTCACAGCGTGTTCTCATTAGTCAAATGTGACTAGTACTCCAATCAGCAGTTTGATGATTAACATTCCTAGCATTTAAATACTCATAATTAGGCTTCACGATAAACAATCCATTACAATGAAGAATGGCACTCACATTTCTCCCTTCTACCATTTCATCTCAGCCTGTGCAGATAGTGACTTAAAAACAAAAATAAATCCAACAGAAAGTCATAACTGTATAACAGGACTAAACTTCAGACTACTCATTCACAGTCACAAAACAAAATCTGAGCAGATCCACAGGGAAAACCTGAAAGTACCCAAAAGAAAAATTAATACCTTTAGCTCTGTCTGCAGATCTGTTTTTTCTTTTTTTACTAAGTCACTGGTTCCATGGCACAGAAACACCTCAGCATATAGACATCAAATGCAATAGTTTGCCCATATGCAATGTCACAAAGGASAAGGTGCAGGAAGATGGGAGATATGAAGCGAACGGAAATTACTGTGCAAGTGATAAACTGAAAAGTAAGACTAAGATAGCATTCTGCAGGAAACCTGTACTCACTGTTCCAAAAAATCAAAAAAGAAAGAATTTAAAGGTTCCAGACATGTATGAAAAAAGTTTTTCCCTGACAGAGACAGAAAAATTTATTTCAAAAAACTACATATATCAATTGGAATTCTTAGTATTTGCACAAAGAAAGGCTGGAAATAGTGTTTCTCATTGTTTCTTTTTGAGGACAAAGGTGAAATGGACTCAGAAAAGGCTGAGGTACTCAAGGCCTTCTTTGCCTCAGTCTTTATTGCTATGACCAGCCCTCAGGAATCCCAGACCCTGGAGACCAGGGAGAAAGGAAGACTTTCCCTTGGTCAAGGAGGATGAGGTTAGGGATCACTGGACATACACAAGCCTCGACAGGCTGGAGAGATGGGCAGAGGGGAACCTCACAAAATTCAACAAAAGGAAGTGCAGGGTCATGCATCCAGGGTGGAATAATCCCCTCCGTGTACCAGTACAGTCTGGAGGCTGACCTAATGGAAAGCAGCTCTGCAGAGATGGACCTGGGGGTTCTAGTGAACTGCAGGTTGAACACGAGCCAGCAACATGCCCTTGCAGCAAAAAAGGCCAAGGGTATCCTGGGGTGCATCAGGAAGAGTGTTGCCAGCAGGTCAAGGGGAATGATCCTTCCCCTCTACTCAGCCCTGATGAGGCCACATCTGGAGTACTGCGTCCAGTTCTGGGCTCCCCAGTACAAGACAGACATCAACATACTGCAGCGAGTCCAGCACAGGGCCACTAAGATGATTAAAGGATTGAAGAATCTCTCATATGAGGAGAGGCTGAAAGAGCTGGGCCTGTTTAGCCTGGAGAAGAGAAAGCTCAGGGGGGATCTTACCAATGTGTACAGGGGAGGGTGTAAAGAAGACAGAGCCAGACACTTCTCAGTGGCACCCAGGGACAGGATGAGAGGCAAAAAGCACAAACTGAAATACAGGAAGTTCCACCTGATTCTAAGGAATTTTTTTTTTTTTTTTTTACTGTGAGGGTGGTGAGACACTGAAACAGGTTGCCCAGAGAGGTTGTGGAGTCTCCATCCTTGCAGATATTCAAAAACTGTCTGGACAGGGTCCTGGGCAACCTGCTTTAGGTGACCCTGCTTGAGCAGGGGGATTGGACTAGATGACCTCCTGAGGTCCCTTCCAACCTCAACCATTCTGTGATTCTATGAAATGTAAAAAGCTGGATCAAATATGAGTTTAAATTTTTTTAATCAAAAGAGAAAGCAATTTGGCTGTAATTTTAAAGGTGTATATTTTAACAAAATTTACTTTCTATCCTGAGAAAAGCCAGCYGAAGTTTCACAAGCAGAGAGAGTGGAACAGTCAGACTACAAGTCTTTAAAGAGAAGCTATTACATCCATTTTTCAGACTGTGAATTTAAGTTTTGTAAAAAMAAACAAACAAACAAAAAAAACCCTCACCAACCTCTAAGTAAAAACATTACATTAATATTTTACAGAATGYTTTTGTTTTACTGCACTATGAATATTTATTTCACTATTAAGCTTATGTAGTAACTTTTTTTACATCCAAACAGATAACTGTATATCTAAGTGTATGTGTAAGAATGTATATAGAAATATTTTTATACAYATTCATGTATAGAAATACATAAACACATCTATATGTAAATAGAGCCCCTCTGTATTCACCTTGCTGCATCTCACCAATAGGCATATCAGTCCGACTTATGGCAAGTGACAAGAGTGTCAAGAATGAGCAGTGATGGAAAAAGATGGAAAGAAAAAGYGTGATAATGAGATTAGGTTATAAAGAGAACAAGAGTTCTTTCCATCAGCTGAAGAGAGCACATCTTGTTCTTACTTCTTTTCCTTACAGGAATAATAAAAATTGTGCAATTTTAGGAAAAGATGTTAATACACGACAAATAAAATGCATATGCAGGAGAGGGTCAGATTTAATGAAGTTCAGGCACAAAGGAAGAAATTGCAGCTGATTTAGAATTTTGAAAAAAAAAAAAGGTAAAAGTTCCTCAGTTTGAAAATACTCTGCAGATTGAAACTTTAGTTCAAAATGAAATGCTGAATTAAAAATTAATTATTTGGAATGATCGGATAATTTATTTTCTTTTCACAGACATGAATTAACAGAAGTTCCAAAATATTTTATTTTTTATTCTGATTTACAAGAGGAGGAATAAATTAATTATCTTCCTTAATTTTGAACTAATATGAGTTTGCTGGATTTCTGCAGGAGGAAATTATTCACTTCTCTTTTGYATATTAATTGGTAATTAATTACAAATCAATAATTAGTAAGTTTTCATTTTAAGTTGATAAACAGCATTAGTGAAAGTGGAAGACTACTTTCATTTGATGCTAACGATGTGAAATAGATTTAAAGTATCTGTATTACCTGTCCACTGATCTTATATAATATCGTTTCATGATATTAATATAGTGTAAACTATAGTATTAGAAGAAGTTTTAAACAGCATTTTATCGCAATGAGAAATTTTGCTAAGAGAAAATGATAAATTTCATGCCATGCGAAAAAAGCAACTTTCGAATTATATTAACATGAAGCAATATCTTCTCTTCAGATTGACTGTGACCAGGAGTAGTCAAAACAGCAACTGAAAGGTACTTTCATGATATTTGAGCACTATAACTTCAATTATCACAGCTTATTTTTTCCTGGATCATCATCTAATTTATTAGCAATTTAACAGTTAACTATACAACAATTAACAGGAAGAATATAGAACATACTTGAAAATATGTAGAACATATAGCATTTTTGAATTAAATTTTATATTTTTCTTTCCGTTAAGAAGCTTAAATGTAATGCCCATGTCTTGCTAACATGAGCAGTTTAAGGTCCTCAACACACTTGGATCCTTGGAATCAGAAAGGGCCATGAAGTAACAGGCAGTAATGTAGACAAAATTGAAGGCTGCAGTGCATATAAACTAGAATTGCATCCTGAGAGCACACAGTCCTTTCACAAAAACAGAGCGGCCGACCTCAATTAAATATTCACAATGGATAAAAATCTGCATGCATTTAATTCAGAGTTCAAGACTTCAACCACTATGTTTAAAGAAAGGATGAAATAATTTAAAACTTAACGGATTTAAAAAATGACAAATACATATAACCAAAATGAAATACAGTAATACCTCCTCTGGCTAAAAAGGGGTTGAAATACAAAATCAGATTCTTTTTTTCTTTTCTTTTCTTTTTTTTTCTTTTTTCTTTTTTAACCAAAAGGTAATTATGTTATACTTTAAGTAGACTGGGAGATAAATAATATATGAAATCCACTCATGTATTTCTTTCAGATCTTTCTAATTAAATACAGCATTGCTACTGAAAAAAATGGCTTCTTCTTATGGTGTTGCATAAGGGTACAACTTGCAGGTACCATTACAAGTACAAGCAATGCATGCAGACAGACCTTTAAACTCATGTGAATCTTGCTTCAGGATTAGTATTTCAGAAACCAATTAAAACACAAGAGGCCGTATGCCTAAATACATGTAAAACAAAAAACTAACAAATAATGTGTAAGAATGGCTGCATAAGAATAATTCATCACAGCAACACAGTTATCAGTAAATTAAACAGTAAATCTTAAAAACAGACAAAAGTGTTAACTGGGGTAGACAGGCTCAAATATATGTAAAAGGATAGGAAATTCAACAGCTTTTCAGTGCATCAGAAGTGGAAATTACACTGAAAGTAATATTTATGCTTTGAAGACACTAAGGTGTTTTGGAAAATTCTATTCAATAATACAATCGCTTCATTTCAGACAATGTGCAAATTAATTTTATGACAGAGCTAATAAACTCCTGCTTCTGTGTATAAACTAAACAATATTAAGTAAGAAAAACATTAGTCAAGACCTTTCAAATGTAATTTTGATAGAGTGTCCTGGTTCAGCTTCTATCACCCACTCACAATTCAAGGAGTCTTTATAATACCCTGGCCAACCTGGAGAGAGGATTACTCCACTGGGAGATGAAAAATGCCCACCACATGGAGCTAAAAATGAAACAAAGAAAAAGGTATAATTTACATCACAGACTTATTATTTGCAATTCATAATTATCACTTTCAGGATAAGATATTGACACTGAACACATTAAAAAAATCCAACTGCAAGATGTAATAAGGCCTCAAAGCTGACATAAAAGACATAAGGCTAGGAATTAGACGGAGAGCGCTAAATTAAAAACTTAAAAAGATAAAATAAACTATGTTTTGTAAGTGCTGGCAAGAGCTATTACACTGCGCTCTTACAGGTATGATCCACTTCGCTATAATAAAGGAAGTACAGCAAAACGAAGTATTTAAAGACTGTTGTTACTCCTGTTGCTATTTGTGAGCATAGAGATTTGAAAAATACATGGAGAAGTTTTAATTGAGTACCAAGTTAGAAACTATTGAATTGTTATTTTACCTTTGACACTGGTCCATAGCGTGACCACACACACTTTGCTTGCCATGTTGGCAGCTCAAATTCCTCATTCATGAAAAAGACATACTTACCATTCTTACAAAATTAGCTGATATTTTAAAAGCATTTTGCAAATATAATAAATATTTCTATCAAATACTGTAATATATACATAGAGATATTAGAAACAGTATGTAGTATTTCTCTCAGAGATAGTGAGTAAATATGAGTTAGGCAAATTGAATGAAAACATAATCCAAAACAGAGTAGTTTGTAATCATGTCTGAAGTTTTGCAATGGCTTAATGGCACATTAATTAGAGGAATAATCTCCACAGCTGTAGGTATTACAGAGATCAAGTATGTATAACAGTTCTTCTTAAATACTTGAAAGGAATCTGGTAGAGAATGAAGGAAGTTCCCACTGGTTGATCAGTGGCAAGACGAGTCATAGGGCTGAAGAGAGATCCTCAGAAGTAGTGAGTATGTTTGCCTGATGCTGACTTTGGCTATGGAGAGCACTAGTCCATCCCAAAGCTGATATCATCTCACAGATGAGAAGGCTAAGAACCCTGAAACCAATACTTTTGAAGAACAGATATTTTAAGCTTAAGTCTTGCAAAGCTCTGTGCAGGTTCTTAATTTCATGCATGCATGCAAACCCATTAAATTTGAGTAGGTGAAGTTAAGTGCATGTGTCATCAGACTTAGGTGAGATCATCTTCAGTGGTATGGAGGCATGAGGAAGAGACTCTGGGAGTGCTTTGATGCTGGTTGGCTGGGGGGGGGTTTCAGTGGGAGATAGATATTCCCTAAATATAGAAATAAATCCACAGAATTATCTCAAATTCTAGACATGTAAGAAATGCAATGATTCCATCACTAGAAAAACTAATGTTTTTAAAATAGATTACAAAAATCGTAATGTTCTTCTGGCAATTTAAAATGTCTAGGACAGTTTATGAATTTAATGTATATTCAATATGGTAAATTGAACATATATTATGCAACCTAGGTATAAACGTCGACATAAACCACATCTTTCTACATATACATTATTGCATATGCGTGATTATACACAAATATGCCAAATGAACATCTTGCTCTGCAGCGGACAAGATAGAAAAGCAACCGATCTCTGAATATATTTTCCTCTAGAAGAACAAAATATATTTTCCTCAGGTTACAGTGTTACACTAACTAATTGTAATTATTTATTCCTGGGTCAATAATTTGTCAAGTACTTGACTCTAAACTAAACTTTCTCCACTCACTGAAGTACTTGCAAATTGGTGTCCTTGAGCGAAGCAAAAATTATTGCACATAGGGAGATTTAATAAGGTCTTTTTTAAAAATTAAAATGGATTACTTAGAATCTAAAGAACAGAAGACGGAGCTAGAAATATTACTACATAAAAAGCTTTTCCCGGTTGCTGAAACTTGCATGAATGTGCAATACTTGCAACCTCATGAAGAGATCTCATCCAGTTTTCTTTGGTGAAAATATGAGGTCTGATAATGTGAGAAGAATCTGATAAGGTGGTAAGACCATAAGAAAAAAGAAAGGGGAGGAGAATAAAATAGTTTAAGAGTCAATTTTCACTAGCTACCATAACTGCATAAATATTTAAAGCCTTATTTAGTGACCTGGATTATAATTTAGACCCCTGTGCCATGTGGGCTGTGTGTTACTTATTTTCTACAACAAATGTGATGGCTTTCAAGAGGGTCAACAAAGCAACATTTAAAAGAGGAGCTGAAAGCATTTCATGGAGCATGCTCTTAAACTGGTGACCACAGTCTCAAATGATGAACAATCAATTTCTTTTTATTTTCAGGAAACTATGACTGGTCCATGGAAAACAAATCAACATTTCGCTAATCAATTCAAACATTACATGAAAACGTATTTTTCTGTCATGAAATGTTTTTTTATCAGAACTATTTATATATATTCCACGTGAGGTGAAGAAGAGAACAAGCAACATGCAGATCGGTGCCTTACACAAGCGAGCAGGCAGAAGCAGAATTCTTTGCTTCCCCAAGATGTCAACCACGAAGAAGTAGGTAGCATTTTTTGGGGACAGTGGTAAATCAAACAAAGCATACAGCAAACTAAAACCACTTACATCACTTTTCTTTCCATTAACATGCTCTGTGTGGTAGGTTTGCACTGATGCTGTCTAGATTGAGAGCAAAGACTTGCTCTATTTCTCAAAGAGTTCTCAACAACACTACAGCACACATTGAATATACCTTATTCTAGGGAAAGTCTAGTTAAAACTAACCCACTCTTCCTATATGTGCTACACAAATAAGAATTGAAATAAATGAATATGTGGACTCCGTAGGTTCAGCCTGAGGTGGTTATCAGTCTTATATTCATTCAGGAGAAGATGTTTGCAGAACACGGGATAATTTATAGTTTTCAGGAGATTCAAAACAATAAATGTTTACTCTATTATAGCCTTATTTCTTCAAAATGTTCTGGACATCCCAAATCCACTACTGGGGTGAGGGCACTGCACTCTGGAGAGCAGAACTTTTTAACATCACTGAGAAGTAAAAGGCAGCAGTGAGCAGATACTCTAAGCTACAAGCTGTGATTGTTATGCCAGTAGAAAGCATTAGTAATGAGTGCCCTGGTATCGAATGAAGTGATATCAGAAATAAACTAAGGATCTTTGCCACATTAATCTTCTCATTTGCACATGACTTGGATATGTACCAAAAATGGGATTTGTTCATATGTATGCATACTTAGAAAAGAATCTAAATTTTAAAATTGGTATATTTGATAATCAGGTAAGCTATATGGCAACTTAGAAACATACAATTCCTCCAGTTAGAAGTAACATACTTTAAATACTTTATTGGTTCAGATAAATATTAGTGTAAATACATYGCCCTATGGAACTATAAATGCATGATATATTTACTGTTATCATAARCTCTTTTACTTAATTGCTACCTAAGGATTTCATTCAGCCCAAATTAGACTTGTTGAACTTCCCAGAATCTGAACCCTCAGGGACTAACATAAATACTTATGTACAGTTTTATGATACCTTTCTAAACAAATTCATCAGATGACCCTGGATTACACCAAATCTCAAAGTTCATACACAGCTGATATTATCAAGCTAGCTACTTTTCCCCTGAAATTCATTTTGTAAAGTGACTGATGAGCATTCTACATTTGCTTGCCAGGCTCGTCAGACACACACAAGTATTTATTTATATCATATGCATCTGTATGTAGACACTGATTTTTATACTTGCTTAATGTTTTCTTCTATTATTGAATAAAAAGCGTAAGCAAGTGAAGCATATGAAAGAATGCTGTTATACACCCTATGGATTTTCTACCTAGCTGAATGCAACAATTACTTGTCACTTATTTCTAAACACAAGTTTCTAAAAGCATTTGTCCTATTGCCAGAAAGCTTCAATATTCACTTCCAAAGCAAATGAGATCTCTGTCAGGAGATCTTCTGAAGATGAGGACATAACTTGACTTCTGCACAGTTGGAGAGGACAGAGGAAAATTACTACTGCATGTAGATTTAATACTGACTTGATCCAGTTGCAAGCAAAGTCAACAGATAGCCTTAAACTGATTTCTTAATGAATAGGTCAGGGACTAAGTTTACTGCAAAAAAAGGGATAGGAAGTTAATTCTGATCCAGCAGTAGTTAGATGCATAAATACACTAAATAAATGTGTGATCTATAAACTAATCAACGTATTTCTCCTACGGATGTGGAAGAAAATAAGATTGTCACAGCTATTTATCTATTTAATTCTAGAAGACACTCAAATTTTGTGATGACTGGAATTATGTAAGTACCCACTTAGACAGAAGGCAGAAGCGTCTTGCTTTGGGGGAAGAGAAAGCTGCACCATAATGTTTCAAAACACTGCTGTTTCAGTAGATACTTATGCATACAACGTTACACAAATGATGAAAAGAAATGAGCTTCAATATATTGCAAAGTGGTTGAAAAGGTCCTAATGTATTATTGACAGACATGTCTCTCTGCTAAAAAGTGTTATGCATAAAGCATTTTTTTCCCAAAGAGAACAGCTATCTCTTAAAATTCTGTATTTTTTCTATCTTAATACTATCTGCAAATCACTCTTTTTGATTAAGCAGCACAGTACCCTCCCTTCCCTTATACCACTTCTTTTAGAACAGTTTAGGGGAAAAATAGCTTAGTAAAAATAAAGATATAGCACTTTCTGGACATCACTACAAAAATGGATTCATTTTGCTCTTTTTGACAAACCTTCAAATGGAAGATCATGAATTATTATATATTTGTATGATCTTCATTTTTCTCCAAGAAATTAGCAAGTTCCTATGCCAAACTGTTGAACTGTTGTAAAGAGGCATTTTATATTATAAGTAAATAATAGCCCRTCCTCCTCCTCCTGAGTGAAAATAGTTTTCTAAAACCTGGAGAAAGTTCAGTTGCAAACATTTCTAATTATGCATTTTAGCCTTTATTGGTTTTTACCTCATTGATTGTTTTAAGACCACCTTCCTGAGCTTTTACCTTAGAGTCCTTTAGTCACACTACCTTCAGCAAACACTACCAGTCAAACAAGGGATTTCAACGCATTATCACATCAGCAACCATAAGGTTAACTCTATAACATTAATCATAACTACATTTTATTGTATATAACCACTTATACATATTCATAATACATATGGAGCCTATAAACTACAAAATATATCAACAAGAATAAGAACACCAGATGGTCCTATTCTCAGCCAGCGTACTACCAGAGTTGGAATACAGCATTGCTAAACCTGTACAAACCAGCATTTTCTCACAAAATTTTCATGCAACTGTTAACAGTAAGTTAAAGTTTATCTCCAGAATACAGAAAAGTACTCTCTTACAAAACATACTTCTATGAATATCAAATTTAAATAATGCATTATTTGTAAAATAATTGCCCATTATTAGATTGACTACAATCAGAGTAATTTCTCTTTGTATTTGGGATCTGATAATGATAGAGACTTAACTTCTTTCTTTTTTAAAGAAAATATACCTTTCTTACCCTTCCCCTGATTATGGTTCTTCCTGGTGGCAGCAGYGCAAGATTCAATAAGATTTTTATTTGGCATTCGCCAGTTGGCTGATTTCCCAGACACGGGAGTCCTTCTCTTCATAGCTACAGATGGGTGACTGTGCTTATCTTCAAGAGCCTTGCTTTTTAAAAAATAAAATGCTCCAGTCATCTTGCTAAGAGGATCATTTCCCCGCCTTTTTTTACACTGGTCTTCAGTCCCTGTTCTTTATTCCAGTTTTGTTCTACAGTTTGCTGGCAGATCCATACCCACGACCAGTAGGGTAAAAGCAAAATGCTAGACAGGTACCATAACTAGAGGTTGTCATCAATCAGAATCCTTTTGTCAAACGCAGGCCCATGCCAAATATTGAAGGGCAATCTCAGCCTGATCTAAGAGTTCCCACAAAGTCATTTCATCATTTGAATTTATTTCCTGCACTTCCTTAAAGTGCAGGGAGTGAGCCAGGAAATTTCTGTATATGACTATCAGGAAAGTTTTCAGGCTTACAGGCAAACCAGTGAACATCCTGTAGGTTCGGGCTTTCCGAGCCTCTTCTCAAGAGCCTATTACCCATGCTACAGAAGGGCAGGATATTCAGCATTACAGGAATTACACAGGAGGACCAAAGGTAGAGCTGCAGCCCGGGTGCAACAGCATAATATTACTAGAGACCATGGAGAAATCCTCCACACAACCATCATACAGGGTGGATGAAAGGCACAAGGAATATCAAATCCAAGTGTATCAGGAGCAGGAGTGGGGCTGCTTAATGAGGGAAGATGAGCCGAGAGGCACAGGCAGGGGCAGGCAGAGCCCTCTCCCACAGGGCACCATCAGCCCACACCTCCACAGGGTGAGTAGGGTCAGGCTGGTGACAGTAACAGGGGCTGCTGAGACCATCAGGCAAATGCAACATGAGGCATCAAGCCCAAGGTCAATCTAGGAAGCCCTGTGAGCACACCGGGATCTTCAGGGCCAGGGCTGGAGCTGGCACCGCTGCGGCATCACAGGGCAGGGACAGACAATTCCATCTGAACATGAGGAAATACTTTTTCACTGTGAGGGTGACAGAGCACTGGAACAGGTTGCCCCGAGAGGTTRTGGAGTCTCCTTCTCTGGAGATATTCAAAACATGCCTGGATGCAATCCTGTGCAATGTGCTCTAGGTGACCCTGCTTGAGCAGGGGGGTTGGACTAGATGATCTCCAGAGGTCCCTTCCAACCTCAACCATTCTGTGATTCTGTGAGATGGGGGCCGGGGCCTGGGCAGGGACAAGGAGAGCTGGTGGTGACCTCAGGCACTTTGCCCTGCCAAAATGAATATGCTGACCCTATCCCATCTGCACCACATTTATTACTAAGTGATTCTGTCCTGTGTGCTGAAATAGCAGACACACTGCTGCAGGAGAAAGAAAACAGCCCAGCAGTCGCATTCAGTGTCTTCCAGCCAGCACAGAGAGCTTTTACCTTTGACTTGATATGCATGATGAAGGGATGAGATGTGTGTAGGACTAGCAGAGTTCACCTTATATGAACTGGCTATGTGTTCCAGGTAAATGTGTACACAGATCTGATTGACACTGCACAGGTTAAAAAAAAAAAAAAAGGAACAAATAGTAATATCCCATCTCATTAAATCAAACTACATTACTAGTTTAAAATATTTTGTCTTCAAATTTTGTCTTCAATTAAAAAAAAAAAAAAAACTAATTGTACAGTTGGTAAATACATCTAATTCAAATATACCAGCGTTCCGATCTCTAGGATTCCCATATATGTTCTAGTTAGTGCCTTAGATCACCTTTGGATCAGATTATCTTGTGTTAATTTTGCCCAGTGAAACCAACCCACCTTGTATGTATGATACAGTAATAATTTATCACAGAAAGTAGACTGGATGCGAAGTGCATTAGGGTGTCACACTCATGTACTAAAAGTAAGCAAATTTTGTTAGGAAGCTAATTAAATAGTGAGAATCAGAGCTAAGTTTTTTGTTTAAAAGAAAAGTAAGTGAAACTATATTTATAATCAGAGATTATATCATTTTTGATTAAATTAATAGTTTTTCAAAAACAAAAACATTACAGCCAACTGAGCTCATTATTTTTTTTTCTTTTGCATGAGGTGAAGAGATCTTAGAAGAAAGAAGTAACAGAAAAAAAAATCTCTTCCTGTATCCATTGGTATAAACAACTACCAGGAAATATGCATAACATTGTGTTTTAGAGGTGGTGATGATAGGGAGCATCTAATTTCAATAAAGAGAAAGATCAGCTGCTAAGAGAATCTTTCGAAGCCTCCGTGTCACTGCAGATAGAAGAAATGTAAGTGGCCCAACAGCTAAGACCTCTGTCTGAAGTTGGGTGTCCGCAGCTGCATTAAAAAAAAAAAAATCCTTTTGAATGAAATTAAGGGAAAAGAATTGAAAAGAATAAAAATTTGAAGAATAGACTTCATGATTGCTTAAGAACAGTAAGTGACAAGTTGAACAGGATTTAGAGATTTAAATACATAAGCTGAAGAACAGAAGCCTTCAATATACTAAAATAAAGCTCAGCAAAAACCAGAATGATTTTCTTCCAGGCTATTTCTTTCTCCTAGGTATCAACCGGGCCAGTCAGGATACTGTCTGGACTGGATTTCAAAAACATGGAGATGAATCTTGTTGGTGTACTGCTAACACTGTAGCTCATTACTCTGAACAGCTCTCAAGTGAGACAAACGTGTACTTTAAAAAGAAAAAAGGCAGGAGCGATCCTTTCAAGCATAAAAGTGTCTTTGGGAAACTATAGTTCCACCAGTACAAAATAAGAACTATTTGAAAGTATGAACAAAACAAACTGTTCCCATTGCTGGCCTAATGTCAAGAGTTGAGCTTTCATTGTTAGAGCATATATATTATACAGCAGCATTCGCATTATTGATGTTTATGCCAAGTTGGTCCACATTCATCTTCTGCCCATATAACACTTACAAGAGAAATTCACTGCTGCAGACAGGACTGCARTATCACCTCATGCAGCACTAGACCACTTTATTAAGAACTAGGTATTGCAAAGGCTTTGTGCTATCCATTTGCAAAAGTCTGAATTTCATTTGGTTACAACTTTAAAGAAGTTATCTTATCTTGAATCAAAAAGAAATATTATACATACCTCCACACTTTGGAATAGGTCCGCTCCACATTACTTTTCCATCCATTAACATGCAAGTAATTGTTTCAGTTCCCTGTGTTTTAATAAATCCTTCCTCACAGATAACAGAAATTGAGCTCCCCAGTTGAAAGTTGTTGCCAAAACGCCGAGCATTAATTGGTACTCCAGGATCAGGACACTCATTATGTCCAAATGCTTTGGAAAAGAAAAAAAAAGGAAGGGGGGGGGGAAGAAAAGTGTTACAACTCTTGCAAGTAAGATGACTTTTTTAGTATTGCATTCATCTAGTGAAAAATAAATTATTTATATTATGAAGCAATAAAGACCAAAGTTTGGCCAAAACCAGAAAATGTATACTAATACAAAAAATTGCTTAAAATACGATAAAGCTGTGGCAGCATAAATCTTAGTCAGGACAGCTAAGGTGCTGGCTGACTTTCAGTGATGACTAAATCATCCTGTCCAACAACCCATCCCACCCAAAGTTACAGTGGGGGAGAAGCTTCCATCAGAGGGGCAGTGCAAGCATCTGTGATACAACAGCTTTAGTTGCCTCTTGTATTTTTAATTCACTGTCACACCCATCAGAGCCATACTGACCTGACTGTGCCCGATACTGCCACAGTCTATTTTGCTTCCTGAACTGAGAGCCCCTGAACAGCTATACTTGCGTGACAGTGGGGAAAGAAACAAAATCTGAAACTTTAACCATATGGTTATAACTAAAATCAAAGATATTCCTAGTACATACAAATCCTTCCAAAATTTCAAGTTTATCTACGAAGCAGATGGAAAAAAAAAATGGACGTTTCCCTATATCTGTATAGGGAACTATATCTGGATACTGGAACAAAGACAGTCCATGTCTACCACTACAGAATAAACTGTATACTGGGAGAACAGACAAGCCTGTCTACCTACCAGAAGTGAGCAAAATCGTAGATATATTAATATCTTTAAAAGATTTGCATTCATTAGTTATAATTTATTTTGATCGGTTTTTTATCTGGAAAAAGACTGCATATATATTTTAGTTAAAAAATAAAAAATAGTGATTTCTCAATGAGAACAGATATCATTGGCACAATATATACCATCCTCACTTGTGATGACTGTAAATTATTTCCTCATAAACATGAGTAAATATGAAGGAGGCATAAAAAGATAATTTTTGTACTATTATTCTGTGGTTTTAATAATATGTCTGCTAGACAAAACATATCCAAGCTTCTCCATGAAATCTTCCAAATTAAAACATTATTCACAGAGAAAGTATGAATTTATTAGAACTTATTTTAGAAAGGGAAATTGTTTGGCTTTATTTCTAGTGCAGACTATTAAACTTACTATTTAATTGAAATTTGAGACCTGAATCATATTAGTTTTCTTTCGTACATTTTGATTGCTTACTGCATTGTGCAAGTGTTCAAGAAATTTCAACAGATGCTCATACAGTGATTCTGCTGGTAAAATAATCTTTTCAGAAAATAAAAGAAGTGAAGAACTTCCAAAAATGTTAATATAAAATGTGAAATGGAAATGTTTAATTTTTTATTGTTAACACATTTATTCTCACATTTCTTAAGAATATTGGTTATACAAATATTCTATATGAGAAGAATGTGAGTGTTACATGACTGGTACACTTTTCTGACAAGAATACAAATCATCATAGGGTTTTCAACTCAAAATACTTTTCAAACCAATAAACAGCCTTCTTCCCTTTTAAGAAATCTGTATATAAAAGATATCATTATATTTTTTACTATAAACTGTTAATACAATGTATATGCAGTAAGACAGTAATTAACTCCARTGATATCATTTTGCATACTTTGAAGTTCTATTTGCACAGTGGCTTATTTTATTTAAACAAATGATTTATTTCATTAACTTAGTAACAATATTTCTCTGATGTTGCATTACAGAAGTATTAAGAACTACAATAAAGCAGGCAAGATAAAGCATTAATATATATACATTTTGACTTAGAAAATACTATATATCTTTGGAATTAAAACAATGCTTCTATTGAATGGTTGCCTGCCTAGCTGGAGTATGGTATTCAAAAATGGTGCAACTGCATGCTTTTCCATAGGGGTTACAAACACTTTTCAATATTCTATGCGCAGTCCTCACCTTCAGTGATGGGACTGAATGCCTGTTTCTATCACTAGCTTCAGACAACATAGAGACAGACTTATTTTCAATAGTGCTATCTACAAATATAGACAAAAAGGTGACATCAGATATAGCTGYTATATAGATATAACATCAGTTTACTGAGGCTGCAAAACAGGTTCATTGCTCTATATTTGAGCCCAGGAATTCAGAGCAGAGGCTACTGCTCCTGCAGAAGTGGTTGTACTGTAGAGCATGGCTGTTGGAGGCAAGAGCAAAGGACAACCCTTCTCAGCAGCAGGCCCTCTCCATCCCAGCCTGGGAAGCCTAGCACTTCACAAGTAAAATTCAGTCTGCCTACACTTCTGAGAAGCTTCATGTTGCATCTGTAATATTATATGTCTTAAAGTGAAAGAAAAAGAAGGTAGGTATATATCCTTAATATTTTACCCACCAACAATAAGCCAAGAAACTGTGGAAAAGGTCCTTGTACAATATTAAATGTAAAGAGGAGATCCAGCTTTCTTGGTGTTTAGACTCATCCACTACCATGACTGCACTCGTATTTTAAGTAGTATCTGGAAAAAAGCCAGACAGTGTAATCACAGCACAGGGTGAAGTACTTTCAGTTCTGATATTAACTCAGAAGGATGCTAAAACCTGCATTTTGCATCCAAAAAAAAAAAAAAAAAAAAAGTGAAGGGGAGGAATTGCAGCAATCTCAGGAGCAATCACAGTGATCTCAGGAGATAGGAAGGAAGGAATCAGGCTAACCATAATTCATCTGGTCTGAAGTCTGCTCTGAAAGGTCCTTAGAAATAGTGCCAAAAAGGAGTGGTCCACTGGCCCAAATAATTGTTTTGGTAGATTGCCCTACAAACAGCTTTAGCTGACAAATCTAGCAATAGCTTTGAAATAAATATAATCCCTTCAGAGGGCAATATCAGAGAGGAAAAAAAAAGCTAAGAGAATATCAAACAATAAAGAGATACTTGATAATTGTGAATGGTTGCTAAAAGTCATGCAAACAACCAATACACAATTCAGTACTGTCACACATAAACTCATGCTTCTGCATACTGCACATAACACAGCATGAAGAACTTTATCCTGGGAAGTACTGATGCTGGAAAAGTCTAACAGGAGGGAATGCAAGCAAAAGTGTGTCATGATGCACATACCCCTCAGAGTAACGAGAATATAAAAAAATATATACATATAAAAATAATGGACCCCTGATGTCTTGGTCTCCTGAGCTGACAGCACTCGAGCAATTAGGCTGATGTTGGAGGCCCACAGTTTCACCTTTGATATTTCATTCTCAGGGATGTAACTTTTGTTAGCTAAAACACAATTAGACAGTTGCTATGAAAAAACCCCACGTAACTGGCAGAAATAGCAGAACTAAACTTATACGAAAATATTTGCCTGGCACCCCTGTGCTAATCAATGAGCAACAGCTCAGAGCAGTCCACCAACCCTTAAAACTGAAACAATCTGGAAGATGCTCTCCACCTCATAACACTTGGCCACCTCAGTCTGAAGTGGGTGGCACTATGGTCAGGGATGCCTGGCTGTGGAGGACCTCCAGGGATGCCCGGGACCAAAGGCCATGAACATTCCACTCCTCCCCACCACTGACAGCCACTGCTCCTGTCATCAAGGAAAGGGGAAGTAGAGACTCACAAAATGGTTGAGGTTGGAAGGAACCTCTGGAGTTCATCCTGTCCAACCCCCCTGCTCAAGCARGGGCATCTACAGCACGTTACCCAGGACCTTGTCCAGACAGCTTTTGAATATTTCCAAGGATGGAGACTCCAGAACCTCCCGGGCAACCTGTTCCAGTGCTCAGTCACCCTCAGAGTAAAGAAGTTTTTCCTTATGTTCAGACCAAATTTCTTGTGTTTCAGTTTGTGCCTGTTGCCTCTCATCCTATTGCTGGGCACCACTGAGAAGAGTCTGGCTCCATCCTCTTTGCACTCTCCCTTCAGATACTTATACGCATTGATCAGATCCCCTCTCAGTCTTCTCTTCTCCAGGTTAAACAGTCACAGCTCTCTCAGCCTTGCCTCTTACGAGAGATGCTCTAGTCCCTTCATCATCTGAGATTGAAGCAGAAAGACTATATAACTTCATCGCATCTATGTGGCCATTTTTGGATACTGTGCCTAGTTCTGACCTCCACAATTCAAAAAAAATGCAGATAAAGTGGGAAGCATTCAGCAAAGAGTAACAAGTGTGATGAAAGGCTCAGAGCTCATGCCTTAAATTGAGGAAGTAAATGCATTTAACTTCCAAAGGGAAGATTAAGGGATGACTTGAGTTTATAAATACCTTCACACAGAAATGTCATAATCAGCTCCTGAATTTGGTATATAAACTGAAAGCAAGGAGCCAGAAGCAAGCATACGGTTCTACGGTAACTTAAACCAACCTAATTTCAAGTAGCTATGTTCCCATCTTTCACTGTACCCAGGAAAGCACCTTCCAGCCTCATTCCCCACTTTTACATCAGCAGTAGTGAACAGCCAGCTATAAAGTAAATTGATACAGAGATCTGATCTAGCTGAAAATCACAGCTTTCTGAGTTGCTTATCCATGGTTATTGGAGCATTCTTTGTGACATCCATCTTCAGGTGACACGTTTCTGTGGGCCTGTCCCAAAGCTTAAGTCATTAAAAATCTTTTAAACTTATTTTATCAAAGTCTGCATAAGACCTGAAAACCTGAAGTTTGACACTTGAAGTCACTCGAAGATGAGACATTTTAAATCTAATTTAAGTTTACTTTTAATAGAAGTTGAATTTATGTTTAGTTTTACTGGAACATGCATAATTATCTGAGACCACATGCTTCAGGAATATAAAAGCAAATATAGCATAAAAATAGTCTGTGAGAAACACTATTTAAAATCAGATTATATTCTAGCAATTCAGTTTTATTCTTCTCTACCCTATACCTGAAAAACATATTAATGAAGTTATTTATATTAGTAGCCTACATTCTTTTTACAAAAGACTGATCATATACCTTTTCTGTGATATATTGTCTCTGCTCTTGAAGCCAGGAAAAAAAAAAGACTGATAGCTTTGAAAAGGATTGGGCATATACACAGTAGAAGTATTAGTAGAAAATGGATCTTTTTAATTAACTTTGGGTTTACAAATGCCAAGACAGAGAGAAAGTGATACTAATTCCTTTTCTACCCTCTCGCCTGGCCTTATACTATTATGGAAAAAAATATTTCTATAATTTATCAAACTGTAGCTGCCTTTACTGAAGAAAGATTAGACACTTTTTTTCTGGAGTTATTCTCTCTTTTGTAAGTAGATATTAACTGAAGAGTTTAACAAACACACACCACCATTCTATCTTAAACATAACCATAAAAACAACAACAAAAAATATAAATACTTTAAACTATTCAAATATAGAAAGTACTTCTTTAAAATAAAACCTTTCAGAATAAGTTGGTTTCATTATACAACTGTCAAAAATTAGTATGATACTGTCACTTCATTATACAAATGAAAATTGTAACAGTGAATATCTGGTAATATCAGTACATACTTTAAGTGATTACTAATTGAAAGATATTGTAATTAGACTACCACTTCCCCAAAGAAGTCTGCAATTTTTTAAAAGGGCCAGCCCAAATAGAATTTATTGTGATTGCTATATTTATATGGTGTTAAACTATTAAACCAGCAATCTTAATATTGCTTGATGAAGYGTTGTATTTCAAAATAAAAGGTAAAATTATTATTCTATGCTAATCATCTGCATCTTTCATGTTTTCTGTAAAGCCCTTTAAAAGATATATTTTTAAAGACATATTTCTGTGCTTATACTCTAACCAAATCTATGTTTAGTTCTAATTCTGCAAAAAGGGACAACTCGGAGAATATACATTTAAAGATATGCCTTTTTTTTTTTTTCTCGAGAGGACTGCCATAGCCTCTCCTCTAAAATTTTCCTCATTAGTAGATTTAGGCTTGACACTACCGAGCGCACTACAGCGAAACCTTAAAGGAGAAAGCAGAACCCTTATAAAAGTTAAAATGGCGTGAAACAAGAAAACAACATGGTATATAAAGAACAAAAGTTACAACTTCCATTAAGAAATATGGATTCAATATCTCATCTTAATTATAACTATTTTTATATTTCACCAGTATTGAATAACCCCAAATATCCTGATATTTATTTACAGTAGTGTGACRCCTAGTCACAGCTCTCGAAGTTTAACTTGCCATGATGATTTGTAGCTATAGAAACAAATAAGAAGGTACCGCATTTTCTTCACGCTTACATTCTGCATTTGTGAGAAATAATTTGTGGATGAGCAGCTAAGATAGAGGGTTGGGAGCAGAAATATTAAACAATATCAGAAAATGAATGTTTATGCAGTAATCTAGTGTCAGCTTATCTCTTTCCTAACCAGACAACAATGTTCAAGGTGAGTCTTAAGAAAATCCTTCTCTGAAAGATTCACAATCTAAAACAAAAAACAGGAGGAGAGGGGAAGCAGGATACTAGCAAAGTAGGAGAGCAAAGGGGACACTTAGTCATTGCAGTAATAGGAAAATAATGTTAATTATTAAACATTCCTTGGAGAAAAATGTGGAGTCTGGTTCTCAAAATTACCAGACTCACTTAATCTCATTCCCTCTTTGGCTTAATGGAGTCTTTTGATTTTATAAAGAGTGGAACCACTTTAACTGTAAAGATTATTTTACCATATAGCTAAGCATGTAACACATTCTTCTGGGAAGGGGAGATCTGGGTTTACATCTCTCCTCCAAATYATGCAGTTGAAGATTCATTTACATTCCAAGCAAGCCTCCAAAACTGTCACACTAGGAGTGTCACGGAGAAAGACAGGAATGGGACACAGGAGCAGTTACTCATGTCATCAGGCTTTTGCCTGCCCTTTGGCCATGGAAAACTATCCTGCTACCTCTACTATCAGAAAGGGAAAGGAAAAAAAAAAGTGTGATGTGGGCAGCTCTGGCTGAAAAATACGATGATCCCACCAATTGCAACTCCTTTATTCCTGCCTCTACATATAACAACAGCAAGCACGATACTTGAGGAATGTCGTTTCCTTCCGACCTCCTTCCAATTCCACAAAAGGAACAACTTGGCTAAAGCCAGTCCTTATCACTTTGTCACTGGGGTGACAGAATTTAATTTTACATATGCTCCCAGGAAAGCCTCAGTCTCTACCTTGTACAGTGTTCATCATGCTGTGGGCCTACATATTAGACCACTGTGTTTGTCCTAGCAGAGTACGCATCCTGCCTGGACTTTGGTGTGGGATAAGGGCCAAATAATTTGATACCAGTAAAACTCAGGGAATTCTTCATATGTCCTTCAGAAGAAACATAAGGACTTTTACCAGCAAAAAGCAAGGTGAATAAATGCTAATGCTATTTCTTGCTAAAGAAGATATTTAATTTCACCTTCAATTATTGTGCTGTCTGTGAATGTGGTACTATGTAGTTAATGTGAAGATACAAACGTATTTCATTATATTCATCCTTTCCACCTCCCTCTGATGGAAAGGAGTGAAATACACAGAACTCCGTTTTAATGGGAAACGCTTTGTCTCTGCACAGTGGTCAAAATACTAGAGGTGACAGGAGATACTAGTGTCCCTTCCAATAGACAGAAACAAATAGGTACAATTCAGAGCACTCAAGGCAGAAGCCCAGCTACTATTTACTGTAGCTGCTCTGAATCACAGTCTAGAAACTTCTCTCCCTGTGGCTGTTACATATGTAAGTTAAATGTGTATTAATCCGGACATATTTAGTATTAGTTTGCCTTGAACCTAAATATAAGCATACCAAAATGGTTTAACTAGCAGCGGTATGTAAGTACTTTTTAACACTGTGATGGCACAGCCAGACACAACATATAAGCATTTTGCATAACCATGTGAACAAAGTGACCACCAAAAGGGCAATGACAGGTGCAGTTGCAAGTAGAAGGCATCCAAGTAGCAAAAGTTGCCAAAGGACAGGATAAGCACAAGGGACTGCGGATAGGCAGAACATCCTCCTGAATACACAAGGATGACTGGCAAGACAAAAAAGAACAAGGTAAGTAATACCAGGAGAAGGAGAGACCTCCCTTTTTTGGGGGGGCGGGGGGGGAAGTAGGAGAATAGCTTAAAAGCATCAAGAAAAAGCAAGGAAAATCAGAGAAGAAGACAAGCCCACTGCAGTTCGACTAATCTCATCAAAGAGAAGCTTGACCATGTTGATCTTGGTGACCAAGAACCACCAAGGACCGCAGCCATCAGTGCTCTCCATACGACATCGGCTGGTATATAGGAAGTTAGCATATGCATATTAAAGACTAAGTTTTGTATACTTGATGATGATGATGATGATTAATATGTAAGATATAACCATTAACGCAAAGTGTGCTGTTAACAAATTTAGTAAAGCTTAGTTTTAACAATTTAAAACCAACCTAATTTGTCAGTCCTCTAAACACTCCCATTGCATACCCTGACTAATCTATATACATATATATTCAGCTGCAATGCTTCATTTGAAAAGCAATCTAAACACCTAAATTAGGCATTCATAGCTATGTAATTTTTTTTTAAAGATGTCTTATATTACCATAATGTCCTTTTTATACATACCTCTTAAACTGTATGTTGAAAACAAAACACACATGCAAATATATATATAAAATATTATTACTCACTGTTATAAGTAATGTTAAATCCACGTCCTGACATTGAATGGTCAGCTTGAAATTCCAGGCGCAAAATATGTCCATTACTGGTGAGATGGGAAGGAACTTCAGCACCAGTAAATGTTCCTATTATGGGAGAATCTGGAGAGTCACCATCTTTAACTGCAAGGAAGTCAAACTGAGATTCCAAGTCAAAATCATTAAAGGAGAGATGGATTCGGCTCCCTGGATCTGAAATTATTGTCCAGATACAGTTTAAATTATTTCCGTATCCCTCTGGATAATCAGGTGAAAGAACTGTTCCCATTGGTGCAGTGAAATTAGAAAGGCAGGGAACTGCCAAAAAAGAGAGAAAGAAATTAGATAATAGAATAAAGCATGTTTTTAAGAGTGAAATTTTATTACTAAGTGTTTGTAGGAGATCCTTAAACTGTTTTATTATCTCAGTTGAGTAATTCAGTATTCTGTACAATCAAGTGTGAAGCCAGAAAGGAAGTTCTTCTTTTTTTTTTTTTTCCTTTGGTATCTACTTATTCCCTTTCCCATAATAAAATTACATCCTCCCAAGCACAGTCCCCCAGGTAATAAAGAACATCCCTGCTTCATTGGAAACCCATAGCAGTCCTTACAATTTACCCTTGTTGAACTGTCCTTAATCACTTGGCACCGCTTATTTTCTCCTTTATGAACTGTTTAGATGAACAGATCTCTCACTAAGTACATTAAAGAGTCAGAAGGCTGATAGTTATCATTTGTTCACACAGAAACACAAGAACTTAACTAGCCTCAAAGAGACAAAAGAGTTGTTTTGCTATTATCAGGATGATGTTTCATATTCAACCATTTCAGCTAAGCAATATTAAATTAAGTTGCAAGGATGRACACAACTGATTGCGCTCTTAATATATATGGTCTATAATATTTTAGTGTAAATGTTAAGTAGTATGTTGCCACAAATGTATATGACAACTTTCACTTTTACTTATGCTATATGGTATAACTGGTAGACAACTATACATGTCTATGTAAATACACCTGTCTATGAACATTTAAGTTCTAAAATATATTCATACATAATGCATAGGAAAAATTGTAAATAATTTAAATGCCCTTAATTGCAATTCAGCAACTATTAACCTGAAGAAATAAATTAACTTATAATAGTAGCTATAAAAAGTGTATCATACATATAAAATCTACAGCTTCCTACAAAAAATGTCCCCAATAAAATGTTATATGGAGTCACATAATGACAGCTATTTTGATACTCGTTAGTAAACGAAAAAAATATTTTAGCAGTTCTAGAGTTTCTATTGGATATAAGCTTTTAGCAAATCTATCACCGACCAAAAGTAAATTCACCCTATCAGCAAAATGTATTACATTGTACTAACTTTTCAATTAGTCACACACATCATTACATGTGAGGTAAAATGTAGCATGATATTATGCATTAAAAAAAAATCAGTACATACAAATACAAATTGGTATGTTTGCAGACCACTGGTTGTTTTCTTGGCAAACGATAGATTTCTCTCCAATTAGTTCAAATCCGAACTGACACTCAAATCTTAAAACATCCCGGTTGGAAAATCCATCCCCTTCTCTGATACCATATAATGGTGTTCCAGGATCCCCACAGCTTTCCTTTTCAATTTCTATTGGGAAAAAAAAAAAAAAAGAATTCATTTCTAGAAGAAGAAAACATATTCTACATGGGCATATGCTTACATCTAGAACATAAGTACATATTATAAACAAATGAAGATCATCTGCATAATAACAACTGCTGAAACACACCATTGAGTCTGATTCTATACTCTAACTTCTTAAGGATTCTCTGTGAGTTTTGTGTAAGGACCTTGGAAAGATCAGAGCTCTTTTTCTTATTATGTTACTCAAAATTAGAAAGATCAGAGGAAAATTATTCCTATTTTATTTTATTTTGTAAGATTTCTGGCAATAGTATGAAGCAAAATATCACTTGTAGTATGTGAGTGTTTAAAACTAACAACAAAGATCAGTATCCCACTGTGTCAAACATAGTCCGTATTCAGATACAGCTTAAACTGGTGAACTAGGGAAAAGGAAAGAAAAAGGGAGTAATGATACAAAAAGAATTCTCCAAAGTCAAAAAGGAGGCTGCACATATATATACACATATATACATATATACACACACACACACACGTGTACAGAACACACATGCAGAAATTGTCTATATTCCTCTATTCAGTAACATTTTACATAAAATAGACCTAACTGCAAAATAGTTGAATGATCATCTATATCTACAATTGTTGTAGTTTTAGTTTATAAAACTATACATTTTCTTGAATTTTCACTGGAAGTTACAATCATGGAGGGATCTTCTAAATTGCATTTCTCAATCGTATGCATTTCACAGACTCATAGGATAATTCAGGTTACAAGGGACCKCAAGAAGACTCCAGTCCAACCTGCTGCTCAAAGCACGGTCAGGTTTGAGGTCAGACCAGTTTGCTCAAGGCTTTATTCAGTTGGGTCTTGGAAACCTCCCAGGATGGAGCCTGCACAACTTCTCTGCGCAACCTGTTCTGCTGCTTGACTGTCCACATGGGGAAGAAGTTTCTCTTTATTTCCAGTCTGAACCTCTCTTGTTTTAACATCTACTCATTGTCTTCCCATCCTCCTACCATGGACCACTGTAAAGAGACTAGCTCTGTCTTCCTGATAACTTGTAGGTACTGGCTGGCTAGGTGCTGGAAGACTGGTAGGTACTCTTAGGCCCCACCAAAGCCTCCTCTTCTCCAGGTTAAACAAGCCCAGCTCCCTCAGCCTCTCCTCACTGGGAAAATGCTCCAGTCCCCTGAATACCTTGGTGGCTCTCTGCTCAACTCACTCCAATATATTGATTTCTGTCTTGTATTACGGTGCTCAAAACTGGATGCACTATTCTAGATAYGGCCTAATGAGTGCCAAGTAAAGGGGTATAATCATTTCCATCAATCTACTGGCTGAGCTTCTGTTAATGCAGCCCAGGATGCTCTTGGCCCTCTTTGCTGCCAGGGTACACTGCTGGCTTATGTTCTTGCTGTCCACCAGGACGCCGGAGGCCTTTTCTGCAGAGCCATTCCCCAGACTTTACTGTTACCAGGGGTTCTTCATTCCCAGGTGCAGAACTTCGCATTTCCCCTTGCTGAATTGCACAGGGCTTCTGTTTGCTTCAAATTGCTTCAATTTGATGTTAGCATGTTTTTGTGTCTTAGTTCTGGCAAGAAGCAGAAATGATACTTATTTTTGTTGGTTTGAAATAGAAGTAGCTTTTAGACTTGTTTAGACAATGGTATCAAACTTTCTTCAAAACAGACAGGAATGAAAAATACTGCTTACTGGGCTCCTGTCAGACGATCACATTTTCAATACCAGGGTTTTAGGAAAGAGYGCTATTTCAGCTTTGTTTGGAGTCACAAAAGGGGCTAATGATATTCATATTCCAATTCAATTCTCTTATTGCTCACCCCACCACTCTGTTGATTGCTTCAGCTTCCTTGCATTGCATATCTGTTTCGATGACTCATAAGAAGCTAGATTCAGAGACCAACAAAGACTCCTTCCTTGATAAACTCACACTAGTCCCTCCTGGTGAATATTTCTGATTAGCAGAACACAAACAGCAGTTGAACTAGTTAAGTTGCAATCTTTGTTATTTTTTCATAAAACTTTAAAAATTAAAACCTTAATCAAGTTAAATGAAAATACCAGATCTGTAAGAGTAATGACTTTGTCTCCTATCTTCAATATTATTTATTTATTTTTAATTTAACCACTAATTCTAGGCCCAGGCAATCTTAGATTCCCTGTGGGGGATACTATCAATTACTTTTATACAAGTACTCTAACTGAAGATCACAAGATTAGAACAGTTCATAAGCTTATATGAGACTGATGCTGAACATCAAAAAAGGATAAGAATTACAGCAGAGGATAAGGTGCCTCAGATCTGAATTCCAACAGTGACCCTTAATTTTCTCAGCATGACCTTGACCAGGATACTTAAATGCAAAAAGATTTGTAAGACTAATTATTAGACATATAGAAATCTAATTAAGACTGATACTCTAATAAAATGAATACAAAACAGTACCACAATAATGTTCGCACCCCTTCTTAATAGATTAATAATTCCAGATAACAGCTACTTTAACAAGCATTAGGATTTACTATAAGGAAAAAAAACAAGTTTTAAAATAGGTGTAGCAAATATATTATATACTAAAAAGTAGGGAAACCAATCACCATGATATAATTCATAAATTGAGATTTTCAGTAAATTCATCATAATCACAGTAGAAGAATGCTTGYAATAAGATGAAGAAGTTTTCCATCAGCTCACTGGTAGTAACTTACTGCTAGGATGTTAAGCAAAGTATGAATTCAGCCTATGTCACACCACATTCAAAAAGTCTTTACTTAGAAGTACATATCTTTAAAATATGACTGTCAGAATAAATATAGCAGTGTTTTACTGTCAACACTCCTCTTCAGAACAGACATGAAACTGGGTGGGGGAGAGGGGGGAGAGAAAAAAAAGAAAAAAAGACAGCAGTGTCTCAGATTAGAACATCAGTTCACAGTGCCTTGGGGGAACTGAGGATCTACTGGCATTTTTTTGAAGAAACGTGTTTTTTGTTGTTTTCTTTTTAAGTAAAATAGAACAGAGTCATCTAATATTGCCTTTAAAATTAGGGTATGCAACATAAATTGTATCAATGGTCCACATTGATTTTACTCTGTCTTCACAGTCTCACAATATGACAGCAGTACTCCATTTTGGCAATTAGATTTTACTTTAACTTCTATCGAAGACTACTCATGTACTAGTAATCCTCATATGAAAATGTGTTTCTTTCCTCACCAATCCACTTTTTTCTCCCCCCATGACTGTACTTCTTAATCGTTCTACTCATCCGCTGCTAAATGCAGTGTGAGCTCCTGTAAAACATTGCAGGGCGATACTTTTAAGATATTATACAGATAGTATGTCTTTTTGTTGGCATGTAAGAGGAAAGCATGCTGGCAGACGTGCTGGGGGGTATCAGCCAACACAGAACCAGCTGAAAAGAGTCAAAAAGTGTGTGTGGAGGGGCGGAAGGAAATGGCTAGAACATTCCTTACCTAGTAAACAGGAGAGGGAAGAGGACTGTTTGGAGCACTCAGCAGGTTCTTTTTTTTTTTCAAACAATTTTTTTCTGAAGTAAATAAAATTGTGAAAGCAGCCTATTTCCTCCAAGACTTGGGAAAATTAAGATATAAAGAGAGAAAATGAGTATAAGACCCTTTTTCTCATTAAATCCTAGAGTGATCACAAAAGCTATCACAAGTGTATAGGAAGCTGCTGATTATAGAGTAACAAATAGGTATCTTTGGAAGTAAATTTATGGTCGTTGAAGACTAGCAGGAGAAAAAATAAGTTTCTACAGCTCAGTTAGTAATGTCATCATTAAAGCATTTTCTCCTACAGAATAATTATGGGAAAAATATTCTGATTTGCGAAATCTCAGCGTTAAGTATGATTCGCCAAATAGCCAAGAGAAATAAAAAAGTATTATGAGCTACCCTCCCAGAATATAGCCTCAGTTCCTATCAACAAAGCCGCACATAAGAGTCTTCCACTATAACATTTTTTTTTTAGTTTGATTAAAAATGTAACTAATGATAATACACATTTTCATATAATGAACATATATAACCAAATTGCAATTTGCAGTAGAAGTGATTATAGAGTAGTATATATTAGTGTAAACACTACATCTATAGCATATTACATAGATTAAGTCTTTGGAAGAAGTCATTTCTATATAGGACTACCTTTAAAATTCAAAAATCACCTTATAGCTTAAGCATATTTTTGTTTTGTATTTAACATTCTGGTTACTTTATATTTTTACATTTTGATTTATTCATATCTTTTTTTATGATTTTTTTTTGGGGGGGAGGATTTGCCATTCATGTTATATACAGTAAGAAATGGTGAGGATGGAGCTTTCTTTTAATGTGGTCACTACCCCTGACTTATAATTCCCTGACACAAAAGACCAGTATTGCCACTTGTGCCTGAGAGAAACAAACATAAGCTAATAGTATTTCCATTAGCACCCCCCCCTTTTTTTTTTGTAGAGTCCTCTAGAAGAAGGACCTCTGAGCACAATTTGTTAAAGGTGTTGTAAATGAATCCTGCAAGATCTTTTCAGGTTTAAGGCTTTTGAGATGAGGGGGGGAAAAAAAAAGGCAGCCCATTTTTGTCTTCAAACATTATTTCCCAACTCGGTAGGTAGTATGGAAATCAAAGGGCACAAGCTGTTAGAAATTCTATGGACATTATAACACGCGGAGACGTGCCAGCGCTTTCAGCATAAACCTTTCCCTCCCTGCCATTCCCACCCCGGTTCCTCTCCGAAGGGCGACATTTTGCTTAGGGAAAGGAGAAGGGGGAGGGGAGTCAACAGTGGCCAAAATATTCCGTGACTTCACATTTTCCTTCAAACTCCTCTGTATCACGAGAGCGCTGACATGAAAGGACAGCAACAGTGCAGAGAGGCAGGAATTCTGCTGAGGGTAATGTTCTGACTCTTTGCAGAAAGACTTTAACTCGCTGAGCTTGTTTGGGACGCGTATTATTTTGGAAATTTTGTTCATACAAAACTGTTAAGTAGCTAGTCCCAATGCACTGAATGAAGCTTAAAATTACCAACATATTTTCTAACAAGAAATACCTGAAAGCCATTGAAGTCATATATGACTTTTCCGAGCTCCAAATGAATTGAGAAAGCCATGCAAGGAATATTTAAGTGTCTGTATCATATAAAGAGAAGGCAAGACAGTATGTTTTAAAGAGCTATGCATATTTTTACTGAGAAAACTGTTCCCAGTTTATTGTGCAGTGATTTACATAAGTTATAATTACAAGGAACTATTCATCTGAAAGCTGTACAACATGGTTTTACCACTTTGGGGGATTAAAGTACCTCACATATATAAAGATCATGGTGTGCTACTTGTTTTTATTCTGTTAAAACAAAGGAAATACACTAGCTTGATGGTTTGGCATTTTGTTGTAGATAATTATTTGGATAGACATTATGCAATCAAAGCCTGATTTCCCAACAGCAACAAAAATCATATGTACTTGATATTAAATAGGACATGCTTGAAGTTAATACTGTTCCTGACACATATATAATTATTTGTTCCTGTAGTTTTCATTATTTTAGAGAGAATTAATATGAGAGTAACCTTGTGGTAGGGTTTTATTTGTCGAAGAAGAAAGGAAGATAATGTAGGTGTTTTGTTCCATTTAAAATTATTCTTTTATTTCTGTGCAGCTTACTTAAGAGTTCTGCAGATTTTCTATCTATCAGTGATGCACTGAAGGGCCAACTCAAAGTTGCAGTCGGTACCAAACAGGGCCACCAATACAGGGATGTTCTTGTTCTCTTTTTTCTCTGCCTTTGTGAAGGACAGACATATTCTGGAGGTGACTAAATGGGCCTTGGGGAAAAGAAACGGTCACTTACTACACAAATGCATTCTGACAGAGTGGCACTGGAGTCAGTGCTTGGAGAGGAAACTTGTCAATCGAAACCTCCTATCATTCAAGGGAAAATAAAAGTTGAGACTGTGAATCTTAGAAGGGAAATAATTTTAAAGGAAAAGATCATTGCCGCACAGGGGAAAAGTACTTACTGAAGACTTAACATCCCCTTTCTGGGACTTTCTTATTCAAAGAGCTATGAAAAGAAATAATTATGTATTTATACAACTTTTAGTCAAATAGTACCAGCAACCAGCAGTAATATAATTATGTATCTTATTGTGAACATCAGAACATAAATCATAATGAGAAAAAGCACTCACAAAGCAGCAAGCAGGAAAAATTTAAAAAATAATAGAAATTAAGTTATGAATCAAGAGCACATACTTCTTAGGGTCAATTAGGACGATAGACAATGCAGGCCATAGGTAAACCATGTAATGGTTCAACAAGAAGAGCAATCTTAAAGATACATAGCAGATAAACAGTTAYGGAACTATTTTGGCAAGATCTTAGACTATGTTTTCTAGCTTACATGGGCAAAGTTTCAATGAGGTTTGGTCATATTTACACATAACAGAGTTTAGATATTTCTATGATCAGTAAACAAAATAGAAAGCAACTTGAATGACCTTACGGATGACACCATCTCCTTAATATCACCATGTTTATATGCTACTTCATATAAAAGAAATAGTTAACTGCTACTAACTATCAACTGCAACTATTGAAGTATGTGTCCTTTTACAAAGAAAGGATGCGAGTCATTTCCAAACGAGCAAACAGCACAGCACCATGAGCTTATCTGCACCCTTGCTTCATTCAGACATCGCAGATTATGCGGCACATTGCATGTCTGGGGAATTCCTGAGAGATAACAGAATCGCCACCTTAATCACTACTATTATCCAGAACAGCAAGTGTAATTCATTTAGCCTCTGTTACGATCACAGTAGGTTTTAACAATCCCTCTCCGAAAGGTAGGAAAGAGCCACACTTACCTGTGGCATGGCTATTTTTCTAGCAGATAGCAAATTTAAGGATAGGGAATGAATCTTCCATCGAGTAACTAAAAGCCATTAGCATGGACCAAAACAGTGAAGTGTGGCAGCCCAGGTAGAAATGGGCCAGGACAATGTCTATAGCAAAACCAGGAGAAGGTGCAGTCCACATATTTCATGAGAATTATAGTCTATTATATATTGTAGATATTCATGGACTTTATGGATATACATACTTCCTWCTTTTTATTATTCGGGACCATGTTCTTTCTTTTAAATTTGAGTTATTTACTAGTCAGCTAGCAATACACTGGCCCAGCTAATGAATAAGCCCTGTGGGGCTTTACATAATAATCTGCACCTCCAACAAAATAAGTTACTCTTTTGATTTAGGTTTAGAAAATGAACTGCTCTCTGTAGAACTCTACACACACAAATAGTTTAACAGAACCATGGGATGACTTATTTGTCTAAAAGTCTGCAGACACTGGGGTCTAAGTACACATACTTTGGAGAAAAATGAGAAGATATCTGTACATAAAAACTGAAAGAGGAATTATGCATAATTATTGAAAATAACATAAATAAATGACATTCATCTGTAACTCAAATTAAATGTTCAAATGTTCTCCATTGTAAGTTACATCTTTCTGCTTTTTATACAATAGCCTTTAGAATTTAGAATAGTCTTTAGGATGATTTAAAACTTCTATTAGCACAACAGTATTTTCTAAGTTTGCAGTGTCATTTATATAACATTCTAATTGATACTACCTTCCAGGCATCACCTACAATTCACCTTGGACAAAAACTATTYACAGTGTTCAAAGGTCCACTGAGCTGAACAGTTGTGGCGTTAAATATAACTTCAGACAAAAGCATAAACACAGATATTTGAATCCCAAGAGAAAGAAGTAAGAACCCACCTTTTACTGACGTCTATCAGCATGCTCAGCGGTATTTAGAACCCACAAAAAGATACAGTTCTTGACAGGAGCATATAGGACTACTTTTACCTTTGCATACATGCTTTAAGACCAAAGTAAATTTTAAATACTTTCCAAAATAAAAATCACTGACTTGATGCCTGATCTAATGAGAAAATACAGCTTATTAAGCTGAGAAATGAAGGCTCCTGCATCTGCACTTCTTTTTATCTTCCACAACATGGACTGTCAGAGATATTTTAGTTAATCAACACATTATTATTTTCAAGTTCTTTGTATCAAATGTGATCTTCTCTACTGCCTCAATCAACAAGCATAAAGCATGAAGGATTCTAATTGTTCCTGTAGAATATTTTTAGTAGAATAGTTAGTGGCATTAAAACAACCTACTAAGAATAATTACATTATGTAATTTATTTAAACATGCAATTACTGTAAAACTTTGTTTATTATTTGGATTGTTGATTTTATCAGTTTTAAAGATCATGACTTTGCCGAGTTTCCAAAAAAACTAAAATGAATGTGGGTCCAGTTCAGCAAACAGATAATAATTTATATAAATTATTTTATACATTACTGAAGAACATAAGTTTCAGTTTTACTCTTTACTGTTTTCGAAGCTGAAAGCCCCTCTGCTGCACTAGCACCAGTTTCAAACTAATTCTTTTAATAATAGTTTCATTAATTTGCAGACACCTTCCTTAATTTTACTTGTTAATCACTAAATAATAAAATCCATAGTCACCCAAGAGCTTTATAGTTGTCTCTAAGTTGCACTCTATTACTGAGATTCTGGTCCACAAGCACAAAGTGCTTTCTCTTGAAGCACAAAAAAGAACCACGTAGTTGAATCACTACTGCGCAGTTTCAGTTCAGCATCAGGATTTAAAGAGCTTTCATTTCCTACACTGTCATGAAGGAACCTACAATTTCTGTATTTTTTGTTCTTGTCCAAAAATATGTAGTGAAGATGTTGGTGCACATATTCATGTTTATGTCACTTTGAAATTTCAGCTATTTTAACTTGATATTCTGGAAGGGTTTAATTCTTACACTCTGGTTTCTGATAGAAATACACAACTCCTTACAGGAAATATTTAGCCACATTCATTTAGATTCCATCAGTAAATGTGCTAACTACAAACAGAGCAGGACAAAAACACAGGAATGTTCTCAGAAAAACCTCAAATCTAAACTTAAGTACCAATCATCTTTTTAATCCAATGATCAATCTGCCCTGGGATTATTAAATTCACTGAAGGAAAGCAAAGTATCTAGAGGCCAGTAGCTATTTATAGCTACGCACTATTATTAGAATAGGTCAAAGAAGTCAGAGAAGTGAACAGACAGATATTTCCTATTTCTTCTCTTCCAAATGCCTCCTGCATCTAGTATTTCCTTAAATTTCTGTAGAAATATCCCTAAATCCCACTGCCTCATTAATTCTACATTTCCTTGCATAAAACAGCAGATATTTTATCTAAATCATTTGATAAAATTTCACTTAAAATTGTGAAAATCAGCAGCAAGGTTTGTCTCATTCCTGAGTTGCACTCAGGAGACTTCTGTTGCCTGCACAGCTTCACTGCCCCCACGCCTATCGACACGGTCTTCTTCCTTCAGCCTTCTCTTGCCAACGCCTGCTTTGCCTCACTCTGGTCTTGTTTGATGTGAAGGCAAGATGCATGTCAGCGGAGACCTGCTTATTCCTCCCACTATTTCCTCTTAAGTTGTGGTGTGCATGTACATCTTTATATCCCCATTTGCCTATTGAATCCTTTCAGCTCCCCAGCCCCTACAGCTCTGAGTCAGCTGCACGCTGCCTCCTCTTCACGTAACTCCCCTGCAGCAGGGTTGTAGAGAATGGGCATAAAGCAGGTATAGTACATTCACTGTCCTTAATACAGCTGTTCCAGCCTGGAGGAACTGCTTTGGGGCACAGTTAACTAATTCCTGGAAGCTTTTACTGGATGTATGTGACTTTTAGTTGAACTAAAGATGCATTACTGGAGTTTAAAGGAAATTTCATGCAACTATCGATGTTCTTATTTTAAAGGTTGAAATACATTTCCACATTCTGGAGCACTATATGTACAGTAACGCCTCAGAAATAAAATGGTTCTGGATAAACAGAGAAATCATCTATGAATTTCAACAGCTCTCCCTTAATATAACTTTTAAGAACAGGCAATTATGCTGTTAATTTTCCACATGGAACTATAAAAACTAGCCATTAGCAAGAAATAATACCAAAAAATCCTATCTAAATGCCCTACCCTTTACAATAGAAATTCCAATGAAAACAGATAAAATATCGCACAGACCACACAATACTGCTGGGCCCGTCAAAAAGAAGCAACAATGTGAATGGAAGCTGAACAACTGCCCTTAATTAATAAAATATTTGCAGGAGAACTGACAAAAACAAAGAATCATTCCAAGAAGAAAGATGATTACAAAAACCACATAGTTTCTTCTGAATGTTTCTTTCTAAACCTCCAATGTGAAGATCTTTTTTCAGGAAAGAAAGTGGTCGGAAGGAACAGCTGTGGCTGCATTTGCAATCTATACACTTTGAAAATGGCAATAATCACTATGTGCAGAAATGACTTAAATCATTTATAAGCTTGTGTCAAGCTTGAAATCTATTTACTAGAAGTTACAGAAATTATATGATTTCTATGTTTGAACCCTCTTTAAGTGGATGGGAGATTCTCTGTATCACATGGTGATTCATATTCCTTATTTTAAGAGAAGAGTAGTTTCTTTCACAAACTAAATACCTTAATTTCAATGAGGAAAAAAATGTAAGCATGTTGTAATCAACATGAATAGGCTGAAGAGAATATGGTCTTCAATGTTTATAAAACACTCTAAGATTTGATAAAAACATGCAATATGGTATTGTATGAGAAGCCACAGGAAACTCATGTGTCATTGATGATTTGACTAAGGCATTTCAGTTTGTCAGCTTTCGAAAATCTTCAGGAAAATGAGATGCTTTGATAGATTGACTGTCTTCATCAACATCTTTCAGGATGGTTTAGAAGACCATATAAACGAAAATGGACAATTTTAGGGGATTTTTTGGTACTATGGGAGTCAAGCAGACCTTGTACATACACCATTCAGCCTTCCGTTCTCAAAAGTGCTGTCTTTTCCTTCTTCAATGGCAAGTATATGTAGATCAAGGTCTAAATCCAAGATGACTGAAGCTATCATCCAGAAATTCTTATCTGTTGACAACTATGAATTAATTTGCAGTCAATATATCATCTGTAGGACCTTTTAATAACCTGTTGATGTTGTTCTTACTAACAGGAAGAAGACAGATAACATTTTCAACCTGCAACAACTCTGCAGCTCTTCTTTAAAAGCAATTTAAAAAATCTTATCTTCCAACACCTTGAATGAATCCATGAGTTATCTGCCTCAGATTCTGAATATACTTGAGTATGACCATACTACACCACCAAGGTTTTAATTTAGTAGCAATATCATCATTATTAAAACCTTCCAATTTTGCTGAGCTAAATATCGAGTCAGGATGCAAGAGAGATGGCTTGTTATTGTCTAAGGTATATGTGAACATTACACAAAAATTTAAAGGACACCCTAAAATTTCCCTAGCACCTTGTCAGATAAGTGTCAATAGGAAGAGAAAGAAAAGAGGCTTTAAGGTGAGACATTTGGTCACAAATCTATTATGAAGGTGTCATACTTTTTTTGGATGAAGCACCCAGTCAGCTGAAGGTCACAAAACAGAAAAAAGAAAAGCTTATAAAGAAACAATTAGCAACTTCCATTAAACAAACATTTATATGCTGAACCTGTAACCACAGCTTTTTCTTGTATGTTCATCTCCTCCCACAGGAGTAACATGAATGGTGAAAGTAAATACCTACAAAATAAAAAACAGTAGCTGTGAGAAATAATAGACCACCTTGAATTTGTCAACTATAGTTAGGCAACACAAATTAAGCAGAGAAAGCCAGGCAATTATCAGTTACAATTTTCTTCCCCTCACTATTAACTTTCTTTTTAGCTGTATCTTTTGATTGTCTTTTGACATTTCCCTAGAAAGTAAACACACTACTGCAGAATGTGTCTATTCTGGGTCTATATTAGCACAATTCTCTACTCTATGATTCATGTCCCTAGCCAGTATTTTGCTATGTTATGCCAAATTATAATACAATATGGTATATCACAGCCCATGCCAAAATTATTAATTCATTATATATTCTTTATACACAGTTTAGCTTCTGTATGTCACTTATGTGAGTGATAAACTTCTTCCATTCTGCACCTGTTTTGCAGCGCTCTATCTCTTTCCATTCAGACCTTAGGCTTCAGTTGGGTTTAGACTATCAATTTGGCTTGCTTACTTTCCCATACTGGAGTCTGGTCCCATGGTCCCTCATCTGCACCTGTCTGGTTTGGCCACTTACTCCCATCTGGAGCCAGACACCTAGTTCTTTCCAAAAGGAAATTAGGGCAGAGTAAAAAGAACAGTTCATTCCCAGGTCTACTCTAAAACCACGGAGCAGGCTTAAAAAATCATCATTTGATGAGTTCTAAAAATATAGTTTAAAATGCATCTAAAGTAGTTGTTAAAAGTAGATTATTTTTAAAGTTGAAATTAAAGATGGATGTCTCCCTGCTTCCTCCCCTCCCCAAAAAAGGAAAGAAGTATCGCTAGAAGCTCTGATTAGGCTACAGCTCAGATAAGGATAAAGCTCTCAGGGATTTTAGCTTCTATAACCTAAATCCTCTTAAATGAGTAAGCATGTGCAAATTGGAATTTTACAAACTGAATCTGATTAGATATTCATCCCCCTGCCAAATTTCAGGTCACTGGATCTAACATACAGGAATTCTAGAACTTTTCAGAAAGGTTTCCAGATGAGTATTTTCAATGTGTACAAAAGAATGCATTTTCCTGAAGCCTCTTCTTCGAAGCTGCTGGAGTGTTTTGCCGAATTTGCACATAACCATTTTAAATAAGACAGCCAGCCAATACAGCTAATTTCAGCCCCAACAATTAAAGCTCAGAATTTCTAAAATGGTAAAACAAACAATAATTAAACTGGGTTTTATCTTAGGAATACAACCTCAAAATAAGTAATGCAAGGAGCCTCACCAATAATATGCCTTATTGTTTCACTGTTTTGGTTGAAATACACAAATGAGAGTGAAAGCATTATTTATATATTGACAGGAAAAAAGTAAAAGTAGGAAAGTTACTTACCCACTATATAAAATATGAGCAAGATCACTCTATGACTGTGTATATTGCTGGTCAGGCTGAACTGATAATAGCAAAAGCAGAATTTATAAGTCCTGACTTATGATAAAAAGCAAACTCTATTCATCTCAATAAACCATTATAAGCAGGGTTTAAAAAGCTAGGTATAGATACTCACAACTTAAAACCCACAAAACTACAATGTTATATTACAGAAATGTAACTCTGTATGAACAGGGAAAAACTTAGTGATGTTGCACATCTACTCAATGCAATATAAGTTACAAAAACGACTTGTAAAAAAAGTTCAATATAAGTACTGAAGAAAAGCAGACAGTGTTTGATAAAATGTGACATAATGTCCCATCTAAGCCGTAAGTATATGAAGGTCCTTAGTCACCTTTATTGCTTTGTGTATGGACAGAATGCATCTCAAATACCATGACTGCATACATACTGTTAATGGTTCTGCTACAGCAGGACAGTTTAGACTGCCTGAATATATGTATTTGCAGTACTGTTGAAGTCTGTCTGGATTACCACTTGCGAGCTACCTTAGGAATTCATGTCCTCTGCCTGATTAACTAACCCCATGGAAATGCAACTTTTGATGTGTTCTGATCATTCTATACTGGATGAAGGAGCAGGACCCCAGTCTACCCCAGCTTTGCATTAATGCTCTACTTCTTGCATTAATGCTCAATTTTTTTGCAAACTAAAACTTATGCAGCATAAATGACTGGAAAATAAAATCTTGGAATGAAACAGACAGTGCACAAAAATAACAATATGGGTACAGTAATTTCATACAAGCCGAGTTCTGTACTATGTATACGATAAATAATTAACGTGTATTGTTTCAAAATTACCAAAAACTGGTGCAAGAGGCTTCAGTTTTATTATTCTAAAAGTTGCCAGCAACAAATATGTTCTCAAAATCAAAACTTGACCTACTGGGATATTTATGCTGCTGCTGCTGCTGCACCATTTGACTTGACAAATATCATATACCTTTAAAAGCTATTCAAGATGGCATTATTAAAAACCGTGAGTCTTCTGAGAGTTGATCTCATCAATATCAGTGACAAAGCTGAAGAGCAGGAATATTCATCTTCGTGTGGATTTAAGAGAATCAGGTAAATATCTGACAGCATGTAAGATTATTCGGTAAATACAGAGACTGCACTTCAGTCGTACAGCCATTGTTTAACCATACAGAAGCACTGTGTTGTGGAACCTCAAAGCTGTCCTGATCAGACGGGCCACACATTATTTCTGAACCCATACAAAGTACTGATCCCAAATAGTCAAACACTTACACTGCAGTTACTATAATGTGAAAACTGATATCTCTGACTCTGCACCTGAGGCAGTTCTTCCTTCAGCCCATGAGAACAATGCTGAAAAAACCCTGCATCTAGAAAAATTACCCTGTTGAAAGGATTCAAGCAAATGACAGTGTGAGGCTAGAAAGATTACTTTTACTTACCTATTACTATTTTAATCACCAATTACATGATATATAAATGATGAACTGGAAAAGTGAAGCTGACTCCTTGTTTGGACATCTGTTCTCTTTATCAGAAGCTCAGATGATGTAGAATCAGGGCCATAGACTACAAGTAGATTCAGGAGAGCAATTATAGCTGCTTGGTCACTGTTTCTGATTCAACAGAAATTACATGATTTCCTGACATGATGGCCTAACAATCTCAAACACTAGAATACAGCACAAATTTTCCCAACAAAGTAGCTGGAGGTAATTATAGATTTATTATTCCAAATAATCTACAGGCAAATATAATACACCTGGGCTATGACAGAAATCAACAAACTGTTAGAACAAAACAGCAATTATGCAGCAATTACCTCTACTGTCAGAGCTGGATATTCAAACTGAAGCTGAAAGAAAGCTTTGCTTACTTTTCAGTCTCATGACAACACCCCAGTGACTGCACTGCCTTTATAACCTGCTCCTTTAGCCTGTTCATAATTAGGCAAAGCTTACAACTGGCACTCTACAACAATTTGATTATTCAACACTTGATTACTGCCTTGCCGTAAATGGCCAGAAGTAGCATTTGTGTCACAACTGCTACTGCACACGTTTACTCTTCTGAGAGTTGTTTTCAAAAGAGACCGAAACTTGAAGGATTTAGTTGCCAACAATGGTTCCTTAGAACTGGAAACTTTTCTGAAGAGGAGATATGTTCCCAGAAGATCATCGGTATGTTCCTCTCAAGATAATGGAGAAATTGAACACCTCAAAAGAGATCTGAAAGACAGTTTGCTAAATGAAACTCAGAGGGAAAAGCCTGAAAGACACTCACCATGAACTTTCTTCAATGTTCTACATCATCAGAGGTTTCTTGCTAAATTACTGCCAGTGGAAATCAGCAGCAGAGATTATTTATTAAAAAGAATGTACTGAATAATTAATAAAGGTKAATCATATCTCCTTCCAACCTCAGACATTTAACCACAATAGAGTTAGGCTGCTGATAGCCAACAGATCCATCTAACATTCAAGGTAAAGCCATAAAAAAAGCTAACAGTAGGCTAAGGTTACAGGTGTCCATTGTCAGGATAAAAATCTTACAATGTTACCTGAAGCACAGCTTAACATAAAAATAGTCAAATGTTATCCTAAATTAATAGAAAAGAGGTCAAGCAAGTTTTAGGATGGGCTTCTCTGAGTAAGTGCTACAAGACTGTAAAGGCCATTTTAAAGTCTTCCCCCCCACTCCCTAAAATACCAAGTAACATGATCTCACCTGCAGAGATTAATAACCACTAGAAACAAAAGTAGGAACACCAGCAGTATGTTTCTCTCTCCTCTTCTGATAGATATCCATCAGAAAAGGATTTGCTTCCCCCGTGAGTTTGCATTTTTCAGAGTGATGAAAATGTTGCCTGTACACCTCTCTGCTAGAAAGGAATTAAATTCTCTCTTAGACATCACTTTGATGCACAAACTCCAAGAGAATTGTTTAAGAATGTAATTTGGGGACAGCTGTTATTTTCTAATGCAAAGAGTAAACCACTCCCTGTATAGACAAAGAAAAATCTCAGGAGAAAACAGTACAAGACAGATACTCTAGAGAAACAAAAGGTGACAGAGACAAGGAAAATAAAAAGAGAGATAGTTAACTGAGTAAACAGAGGAGTAAAACAAGCAAGGAACAAAAATGTAGAGTGAATATTATGATTTGTCCACTAGGCAATGGGGTGGTTGCTTCACGCTGCTATTGAAGTTACAGCATTGGTAAAGTTGATCAGTGATCACCTGCATATAATCAATAAATGATACAATAATTCTAAGGCTTGGCAAGTATTTTGCTTATTTTGTGCATATTTTGTACAATTCTGTATGATTTATAAATTGTATTTTTTAATAAATTGATATCTGGTGCTTAAGAAGTTTATTAAAAAGCCTTGAATAACATACCTTACACACAGGGTTCTGAGACTTAAAATATTCTTAGGCTTTGGAGTAATTCTAGACACTGATTACAGGGCTGTCTATTTGCATACAATTAACATCTATTTCAGGGCCACTCTTCTCACCCAGATTTACTCAGTATATCACACTGGTTAGCAYGGTTGACTACAGCGGAGCATAGACTGTTTATAAATTTCTTGTGATTTCCTGTGAACACAGAGGAGAAACACAAATGTATGCTGGCAACAACGGTAAGGCAGCACGGCCTAACTGTGCCTGAGAGCAGGCTAAGCAGCTAGCAGACAGTCATAAGAAAGGCTGTTCCTTTCCGGGCTACAGCTGTATTCGTAGCCTGGCCCCAAGCCCAGGGCCTCGGCCAAGCAAGGTTTGGGCCAGTGAGCCCTCCTCATCGCCGCTCTCGTATCTGAATTAAGGACGCAAGTCAGCACGTATGGTGGAAAGCCCCAATTTCTGCTGAGAGGCAGCACAAATCTGTCTCAGCCCCGTGAGAAACAGGAATGTACAAACCATATCCAGGTTGAATATACTTTTTATCACACATAAACATCATAAGGAAACGCAGCGGGATTAAAGAGGTGTTGGATTAGCAGGCCAGTTCACTTTCCTGTCACAAAGGATATCTTTATGACAATAACAGAATTTTGCACTTGCTGTGGCAGTTGTGGCTATATAGCGTTGTGTTTGAACTGCAGAATAGCTGTGTTATTTAAATAATATCATTCTTTGATAATAATTTGGATACTCTACAATATTGTCTGCATGACTAAATTTAGGGATCTTCTAGATCAAGTGTCTTGAGGATCTCTTCCAGATCTGTTAGGTATGAAGTGCAGTGTTCCGCTTTCTAAACACAATGTTAAGAAATATTCCTTGATAGTTGTGCTAAAGCTTGCATTAAAGAAAAAAAAAAGTGTCAGACTGAATTTTGATAAACTGGGTCTAATTTGACAGAAATTCTCCTGGCACTGTATCCTAATTTATTTATTGCACTTCAGAAATGACTAGAAACCAATATAAACACCTTCCAAACCAAACTACATTATAAATTGATTGTCTAATTTCTTAGTTAAATACAGTGCTCATTAAGAAGTCTTTCATTTGATGACAGAAAAGGGGCAAGAGATTATGTTATTGATATAATCGACAAATTATTTGTTAAGGTACCAAATAATAGAAATAATAGGAAAAACAAGGCCTCAGCTGCTTTATGAAGCTGTGTCTCAGCACTGAACTTAAACTGTTCATTCTGAAGTCTAAGGCTGAGGGAACTAGTATAACCCAACAGAAAAAATTAAAGTGATGACATACTTCTAGAAGTTTCTGAAGAATGCAGCAAGATTTTTTTTTTCCATTTTTTTAACCACATCTAATCTTTGGAATTAGAGTTTTATTAAAAGAATTAGCTATTTTATGTTCTTAGACAACATTTGACTTTTTAAGAAATTACAAAGGTAACCTGCATTCCTATTACTTAGAATGAATGAATGAATGAATGCATGAATTAATAAATAAATAAATAAATAGCTTTTCCAATTCAAAATACAAGAAGTTAATCAGAATTCAATACAAGACACCTATGATTAAATCAAAATTAGGATTAAAAAGCAAAGCATGCAGCTGTTCAGACCTAAAGAATAAATACCTATAACCATCATTTAAAAAACATTCAACTCTGCCAGAGTTGTTTGCTATTTGAAATTCTTATTTATAATTACTGCAATTACTGCAGAAGTTTCTCTCTGCAGTGAATATTGCTGAATTGTGTCCATATGTATCAACTTGATAGGAGAGAATAACACATTGTATTGTAAAGTTGTTAATGAATCCCTTTATCACAGTGTCTTCTTTTCTTAGCCTTCATCAGAGTGCACTGTTTGTAGAATAATAGGAATTAATGGTCCTTAGATCCCACAGGCTAAATGTTTTAAATAYAGAAATGTAAATTGATAGTCAAATTGGTAACATTCAGCCTTAATAAAATGATTATGAGGAAACAAGACAAATATTTGATATCGGTGTTTGCCTCTGTTTCCTGTGTTTCATAGTCAGCCCATCTTCTCTATATCATCCGTTATACTTTAGGTTATGCCTCCCTTATATAGAACCATATCTCTGTAGAACAGATTGCTTCCCTGATACTTCGATATGGGCACAGAGTATATTTTGTTCTTGTTACGTAAAGGCTGTAATTTGGAGAAAAACATGTCTAGACATTCATGTAGCTCTCTTCACACCTTTCCTTCACACGTCCCCACCGACCACAAGAACTTGGACCCTCTTATCGTCTCTTAAATCCGCTACTTCTAAACCTCCATCATTATTAGGAGAAATTATTGTTTTGTTTCCTCCTTTTTGTTTTTGCTGTTTTCTGTGCCTATCACATTCTCTCGTCTCTTTGTAAGCAGCTAAAAGATTTATTACGCTTGTTTTCTTTTTCTGATTCTCCATCCCCCTGACAATCTCCTGCTCATCTCTCAGCTCTCCAAGGTAAAGGAAAAAAAGTACATGGCTATTAAATAACCAGACTGGTATTCCATCAAACTCTGGAAGATCTGGAGCTATGTCCTGTGATACTAAAATGCTCTATATTATTCATCTGGAGTGATGTAAAGTAAGTGGGTTTTGATCCCACAAACAACAAAGAAACTATGAGATTATTCAAGCTACTTTTAGGCCAGTGCAATGGAAATAATGGATTCAACTGAAACTGGATATTGAAAATATCATCAACGTAAAACTCTTCTGATCTCCTCATAACTTCATTTAGTTGGACCTTGTCATCCTCTCTGCTGAAGCACATACGTTTTGGAAGGAAAAAAAAAAGAAAAAAAAGAAAGAAAACTTTGGAATAGAAACTTGTATGGCTTATTATTATTTCGGCAAAAATCTTTGGAAAAATTTCACAGGAAAAGTTCAGGAATTCCCATATGAAGAATGACAGACAAAGCATTTAAGAAGAAAATCAAAATTCCACTACACCAAAAACAAACATCCAACCAAAATGAAGCAAACAGCAAAAGCATTCTGAAACATTCAGAGAGCTCTACTAACACTTGTTTTGATGATTCTGACCTCTTTTTTTTTTTTTTTTTAAATCAGAGGTATACTACAGCAGAAATCAGGATGCAAAATTAAAGATAATCAAAAGAACACTTTTATAAAGCAAACTGTCATTGGCAGTTGCTCTAACTTTTAAAACTGCTGCCTTTATAAAGCAACAAAGTAGTAGAAGATAAAGTTATCTTGTGAAACACTAGCTTCACGTGTAATATATGATTTTTACATTGTTTCATCTATTTTATATTTTTCTTTGACATTATCTAAATACAATTATACACTATTTTTGATTAAATGATATCCCAATTTTTTTTTACATATACATCATATCTACCTGATCACAGTACCTCCCAAGTATCTTATCCCAAGTATCAGAACCCCATGGGACAGAACAGTCCAGCTCATAAACGTCTTATCAACGTACCCTCATAACCAATGCAGAAATGTTCCCACAGCCCAGTGCAAATGCCTCCTCTTGAAACAGACTGACATATCACATTTACTGCTCTATTAATGACTTATCAAGGAAGAAAACCTACTACACACATCTCCCTTTACACAGCCTTTTGCGATGACTACTAATGCTCTCTACCAACAAAATACACTGGCATATTTAACTGCTAAAAAACAATGAAAACACAGAGAAATACTTTGAAAGAAAACTCAGCCCCTGAGTAGTTTATATCACTTGTATAATTCCTTCCACCACTGTGGCTATCACACCTACTGAAAACTTGTAAGCACTGAAAATTAATTAGTGAAATGGTTCCTGCCCCCACCCAACTAGTAAAAGCAAATAAAAAACAACTTTGGTAATTAGTAAGGGAAATAAAGGGTCAACGCTTCCTTTAAAAAAACACACACCTAAAAATCCATTGAAGGATATAAAATCTTACAAGTTACTTCAAAAAAAAATTACTATTCTGTCTTGTGGTAAAATAACTGAAAAAAAAATATTAATCACTAGCCAGAAATCTCCTAATATGCAAATATGAGATCTAGGAAATTGCTTTGAGATCGGTATTACTGTACTGTAGGTACTATTGTACTGTAGGTACTACTGTACTGAAAACTTCTTCCAGCAAAAAACTAGCAAAAGAGTATGATTCTCTGAAACATGTAGTAAGACTTTTTTCTTACTGCTCATTCCACAGAAGCATACTCTCGGGTGTAAAGCTCATTAGCTTGCTTAGGGAGTTGAAGAAATCCATCTGATGTTGGATCATCAGATGGGTGTTTGTTTATACTGTAGTGTACTGAGGAGACCAGGACTTCATGCACATTTTCCTTGTTAAATACACATCTACACACACATTATCACGCCTTTGGCTCAAAGCAATGCTTTTTTCTTATCATCTATGAGAAAYAGATATTTTCAGGAGTGAGACAGCTAACAGCCCAGAACAACTACTTCATAAGGTAATAACTTTTAACTGGAAAGGGATGCTAAATGGCTATGTACCCTATGAAGTGTAGGAAAGCAGATAAAGATTAAAAATCACACTGAAAAATGAAATTTGTTTGAGACCATACGTTGCAGTAATATATCATTAAATAATGAAATCCATATTCTTAGCTCAGTTTTATTAACAGCGGACAAAATAAAATACGCGTGAAGAATATATGCCATGTAGAGTAACAGAAAGTTCTTTCGGAAGAACTAAGTTTACACTATAAAAAAATCCTTTTTCCAGGAAATTAAGTTGTTAAAAATAATTAAAAATCTTGAAGCTTTTATTCTCAGCTTTTGCTAGTCAAACATAAATGCAGGATACCACTACCATCTCCTGTATAGTTTAAATAATTCTGTTTTTTTTGCTTCTACTTGTGAAAAATAACTACTGGCAAATGAATGCTGTGGCTAAGGACAACAAGGAGAGGAAATTGTGTCACCGAATCCTCAGGAGTTTGCCATTCTATCCAAAACTATGCAAAATATAATTTTCCTCTCAATGAAAGGCATGGCAGATTAGTACTTGCAATCCAGCATTGATACTTTCCCAGGGGAACACTGAAAACCATTTTGTTTTTTTGCTCATCTCATTTTTTCCCCACGCTATTCTTTTGTTGAAAAATACACAAAGGTAAATCACATGAAATCCAATTGCTCTTGGTGTAAAGTTACTATTTTTTTCTTTTTCTCTACATTTAATTAACTGTTCTTCACTTTTATGTTCTAATGGCAAATGATCAAGGTCTATAAAATTATATACAACTTTACATTTTAGCGCATTGCAGCATTAAGGCAATACAAAGGAAGTCTTCAACACAATTTGGAATCTAAGAAATGTGTTTCTTCTCCGTGCTTGTTTGCATTTTTTTTCCCCATTGATACCATATAGCCTGGATGTTCTTATAAAAGGATTTTATTTCATATTTATACTCCTTTTACATGATTGAAAGGGAAAACATCTCATGATTTTAAAAAAAAAAAGAGGTAAAAAGCTAACTGGCAAAAAGGTCTCAACAAAGAGCAGTCATTTTGAGTCACGCAGACGATCCCTCTAGTATAGAGTCGTGTCTCTAACAGTGGCCGTAAGCCTAGACAAGTTTAAAGGCACAGAAGGCATGTATGATACTCCCCCATTACTCTTCCAAACAGTTACCATTTTTGGCTCAGGGGACTTCCAGAGAGAGGGGTTTTTTTGTTTTGTTTTTTTTCCCCCCTTTCCCTGTGTCTGGTAATCCTCAATGGATCCCTCTCCTGCATCCAGTTTCCCTCTTAACTCTTGTAAAGCACATGCAAGTCCAGCATTTGGTATTATACCCTCCTGTTCACTTTTTTTGTTTTTAATATGACTCCTAGTTGCTTCATTTGCCGACTTACATTTCTTTTACTGGAACAGAYGGGGGAAAAATCAATTTCTACCCGCCCTTCACAATTTTGTTATAGCTCTTCAGGCTGTTTTGCACATCAGAGCATCTTAGCCTAATCATTCGATGCTTGTACTGAAGAAATTATATACTTTTGATCATTCTTGCTAGCCTTCCCCCAATATTCTCTAGTGGGGCAGAGTGCATAGGATGTGGAAGGATGCGGAAGGATGAACTATGGGTTTATAATAATGATGTTCTCTGTACCATTCCCAATAGCTCTTGTTTGTTCTTCTGACTGTTACTGAACGCTGATCTGATACTTTCATGGAACTATCTATTGTAGCCCCAAGATCTTGCTTCTGGCTGTCACGYAGCACTGGTTTGGGTTTTTTATTTTTCCCCCCACAAAAGCATCATGCTACATTTATCTGCCATTTTATTACCGAGTCACTCATCTCATGCAGCAACTGCAAAACACTGCTTTTGTCCTCATGACCCTCCAGCAAACTTCTCGTCACAGTGCTGTCCCACTTTTTCAGGTCATCAGTGAGTACGCTGAACAGCACAGGTCCAAGAAGAAACACTGCTGAACACCCTCCATTGCAAGAGTTATTTACATTCATGCTCTTTCCTGTTTTTTAGGCACTTACTTATCCATAAACTAGCATATTCCCTGTTATTCTATGGATACTTAATGTCTTAAAAGTTTATTTTAGAGACATTGACACTGTCTTTTTGAAATCCAAATAGATTGTCTCAAACAGATCGCCATTACCCAAGCTCTTGCTGATCCTTTCAAAGAACTCCAAAAGGTGTTCAAGGGATGCCTTCAATTTCAAAAGCCTTGCTGGCTTTCCACATAGATCAAGTTCATTTAAGTATCCACTAATTCTGTTCTTAATCTCAGCTACTTTGCATGGTAGAGATGTGAGGTTTACAGGTTATTGTTGCCCAAATCCTGTGATATTTGCTTTTTATCGGCATCCCATTCTTCCACACTCAGGTATCACAGCAGTTGGAAGTGACAAACTACACACCATTGTTAGTAACGTACATCTTTCATTATGAGACTACCTGGATAAATACTGTATGTTTCCATTTATTCTTCGATGGTGGTTTTCTTGTTGTTTAAYGGTTCCACACCTCTTCTACAGGGATTACATGATCACAGAATGAATGATCTGTTAGCTTTTTTTTTTTTTTTAAGTCCCCCCTCTCGCCGCCCCTCCCCCCCAAAAAAAAAGATCTAGCATGGAAATCTTCCACAGTGAATACTAATATAAAAAAGTTATTTAGGTTCTCTGAAAAACAGTTTTCTTCTTTGGATGCTTCTTATTATACTCTGATCATCAGCTGACCTTGGAGACTTACCTGGCAGACTTTCTGCTCCTGATCTGTTTAAAGAAAAATTACTTGTAGTTTTAATTTTTTTCTATACTCTTCAAATAACACTTTGGTCTACACTATGTTAAAGACCAAATGAAGAAACCAAAGCACGCTTGCAAACTTAAAGAGAGAAACTGCTTCAGAGAGGGCTACAATGATAATTAGCAGTGTTTTGGTTTCTGGATTTGCTACAGGTGTGAACTTAAAGCTGCTAACTTATTACATACACCTCTAGTCTTTCGCTTTGAACCCATGTGAGAAAAATATCCTCCTTGGTTTCTGTATTGGTGGCTTTGCTGGGAACAAGCAAAGGCAACAAGAATATCACTAAGCAAACAGGGAGTGGGAAAACAGGAATTCAGACTTTCTCTGAGATAACATTAAATTATCCTTCAATATTTTTAAAATTCTTAACTTTTCCTCCACAGGCAACACTGAATTTGTGGGCTAATAATTATTGAATTGAAAACTGAATGTTATGATTCAGTTACTCGTTGTATGCATCTATAGCTGCTTTGTAGCTTTCACATGGTTTTCCCAGCGTGAAAAAACAGTCTTGTTCTATACAAAAACAAGGTCTGATGAAAACACAATAGCAAATTAATATAACATGCCTATATTTTAAGAGAATTAATATAATGAACATATATTTATTTAAATAATTTTAATGCAAATACACATAATGATACCATATCCTTAAGAATCTGTAAAAAATAAAAAACAAAATATTGAGCATATTTTTGCAACTATTATTCTTCCAAGAAAGATATAGAATGATATAGAATGTAAAGACTGACAGATCAGAATAATAACAAAAAAAGAACTTTCCTCTTTTCAAAAACGTCAGTCTTGAACAGTGGCTGTCAGTCATAAAATAATCATGTAGCAAACTTTGGCTTCTAGAAAGAAGCATTGCAACATTTACATTTAAAAATCAGTTAGCTTGGATTAAACAAGGTTGTACATAGGTACTGTCCTATTTCGGACAGTCTGGCAAATCCTCTCCTGAATTCAGCATTTTCTGAATAAACTAGGTTAAACTGACTCTAGTCTCATTTTTACAGAAGTAAACTAGAAAAAACTAGTTCTCATAATCTGAAGGAACAAACTCAGAGAAATTCTACTAAGCTCCAGACATGACGACACAGATTCCCAACCCTCACGTGATGTTTCAATTATTTTTAAACATGAAGATAAAAATTAGATGCCTATACCAACTGCAAAAATAGAAGCCCTGTTCTGCCTCCTTACATATATTAATAACAATGTCACTTTTAAGAGAAGCTGCATGTCCATCAAGCACCAAAATGTTAAGGAGGCTACAACAAAGAAGATAAGAAGATACAGAYTGATTTACAGAATGTTTGCATAGAAAATACAAAATCTGTCTTTCTCTCACAAGAGAAGATATATGTTCTGTATTGTCTAAAATGGTTTAATCCTGCTCTAATAATCAGCAGCTAAAAATATCTTCTAAAATCCAGGAAATGGGATAGTATTTCATCATGGATAGAATCAGGTTTAGTAAAGCAAGCAGCAGAATGCATATTTTGGCTAACATAAAACTCCAAGTCTACAGTGGGCAGTAATCTCATATGGTACAAGAGAAACTTTTCCGTGAGGAATTAAGTAATAGAAAGAAGGAAGGAGCTGACAAACAGYTGTTCACTATCCCAGCTAAACCTAACAAATAAGGCCATAAAGAAGGCCATTTTCATAGAGAGCAGAAGACTTAAGAGCTTAATCAAAGTGTTTTTTTTTTTTCAATAACAGCATATTCAATAGCAGCATATTTATATGACCTAAGACTGTAGGCAAGGCAGGATTTGGAAAAACAACTGAAAATAGTTGGGGGGAAAAAAGAAAGAAACAAACAAACAAACAAAAGATCTTTCAACAGCCAACAGCTTGCTGCAGTCTAGCAAGAAGCTTCTTAGTACTTAGATCACGTAATAGGGGCTGTTTTTCACAGTCATAATGAGATCTCTATAGGCCTTTCCTCCTATGAAGAGGTGAACTTATTAACTTCAACCACAGACAGCTTAGGGAAGACTCATAGATTTTAATGCCAATATGTAGTCTAATATGCTGGGTAAATACGTTCTTTGCAGACATTTTTCTGTTCCTGACTGAAATGGACTGAACTTGAAATGCATTTTTTTTCTCCTGTAAATCTGAGATGTTTCCAAACATTGTGCAGTTAAAAGCATGGAAAGAAGGTTCAGAAGATGCGTTACTCTTTTCTTATGGAGTTATAGGCTCAGTTTGTGAAATAAGGATATAAGAGAAGAGACAAATACTTAAATCACAGATGCAGAAAGCAGAATTTTTTTGGCCCTGAGGGGTACTGCTAGGCAAGGAGATCAGTATATTGTAAAATAGTTTGCTTAAAAAAAAAAAAAATCAGAAAGGGTTCAGAAAGCATTCAGAAAAATGATGATGGACAAAGTTTATTAATGGGAGTTGCTCAGAAAATGGTTTTAGGGTTGAACTTATTTAACTTATTTATTGCTTACATCAGTGATGGCAGTTTAAAAAGCTGGAGTATGTTTATAAAGCAGCCTGTGATGTCACTTTTTGAGTCACTGTCAATACAGAACAGAGAGCAATGCGCATAAATGGCCAGCTGAGCTAGCTGAAGACCAGAGCATGCTGTCACAGTTTAAATGTAGTGAGAAGGACCTAAGAAGTTGCAGTTTGTGATGTATTATATATGATGCATGATAGTAGTTAAGGTATATGCCCAGAGTGAATGAAAACCACAATTAGGACATCTGGCCACTTCCTAAATGAGTGTAATTTTTGGGATATCTAGGTTCAGATCCTGCTGCCTGATAAGCAAAAAAACGGGAGCAATCTCAAATATTAGGGAAGTCAATGGTAGATGCAGCAGATCAACAACCAACTTAAAAATGCAGTATGGTTGGCAGCAATGAAATCTGTGCTGAGTACCTAAAAGTAGTTTTGCCACTATCTCATAAATAGTTTCAGTCTTACTCTCAACTCATTTTCTCCATATATAATACTATAATAATTATGATTTTTTTGATCTTTAAGTGGAGATAAATGCATTATGGTTTGTGTGGTGATTAGAAAATAAGACCATAAGAGTAGTAAAAATGAGACAGAATCACTGTCTGTTCATTGCAGGCTTTGAAGAGTGTGCAGTAAAAAAGGCAGAAGCCAACACTTGAATGATGAGGTTAAAAATATTAGACAGCTGCTATGTTTCCCAGACACCATTCATCCAATGCAACGAATGAGGCAGGGAGCCTCAGGGAAATACTGGGCGACTGTACAATTACAGACTGTACAATAATGATTGTGCACACAGAGGCTGGATTATGGTTTCAGGGGCAACTTAAATTCCAGCACTTCCTAATTTTCAAACCATCAGCTTCACACACACACAAAAATCAGTTCTTGAATGCAATCCACTCTACTTCATACCTAGCTAAAGCAAAAGCTAAAAATACTATATTATTTAGATAAACTTATAGCCTCCAACATACCACGTTTCGTTAGCAGTTTTTGAAAATGAACTACTGCAGCACAGACTGAACCACAGATCTAATGTTAAATAAATGTTAAAGCCTAATCCCAGCACAGTGGAAAAGGACTGCTGGGACCTGTCCTAGTGCTTCTCCCAAACACCATCCATCACAGATGTCAAAATAAGATGCAAGTCTTGAGAGACTAAACAGGTCACTGATTCATGCTTTCGTTTCTACATAAACATCTCTACCGATATTTAAATATTACTGTAGTCTTCACTACAAATGAAGACATCCCTTCAAATACCACAAATCTGTAATCATGGACTCAGTCAGAATTTACAATATTAATTCTATCTGAGCCATTCTTTCTGGACAGAAAGATAAAAAAAATAATAATCCAAGAGAGAAATATTCACCTACTATTCTAGAAACACCAAGATTTTTAAGAGAATGTTATATGAGCAAACAGCCAACCYCATCCACATTTAAAAGCAGGTGTTTTCTTTTGATAGTTATTAAATAAAGAAATAGTCTTGCTTTCAGAACATTGCTATTCAATTATGTTTGGTTTTGTTCATGTTAGCATAACAGGTATTAGGCAGTCATCTAATAAAAGATGCAAATGAATGACTCCAATTTGGGGGAAGAAAAAAAAAATAGTAGGCCAGCAAGGCTATTCCCATGTGTAAAGCCTATCAAAGAGCAACCACATCCTTTAATTTTAGTCACTTTTAGGCATTCTAAGATAAGATGATCCCTTTTTAACAAGGACAAAGGACGATAGATGTATGATATAATTAGGAAATTATGCAGCTTACAAATATTCTTCAGCTGCTAGAAAAAAAAAGTATAATTATGAATCACATTTTTCAAAAAGAAAACTGAATCAAAATTATGCCTAATTTTTTGAAAGAGAAGATACTTCATAACAGAAAAATCACTTAGAACTACAGTAGGGATCATAGTTGGATAAAAATGTGATGTAGTTAGCTTCATATTAGTCCTGCAATTTCCAACTCAGCCTGTTATTCTTATTGCAGTCATGGCAAAGAAAATAAAAGCAGGTAACTGCATCAGTGACAATCTAGGGAAAAAGCATATAAACCACACAATCCCAATGGATAGTCCATTGTCTTCCTCTTCACCACCCACAAAGAAAACTATTCCCTCCACCATCCCAAGGCAGATATTTAAATTCAGAGAAGTCAGACTGCCTAGAATTCCTTGGAACTCTCTAAACTCAATTTACACCTTCTAAAGGATGCAAACACATGCATAAGAACAGTCTAAACCAAAACAACACATTCAAAAACAGCCAGAGTAAGTGCTAAATATTAATATTAAATTTTAAAATATGCCTTAACACATCTATTGTATTGAGTTTTATGTTTGAACTTCTAGGCATGCAAGCTAAATAAACTGGGATTCCTAAGCCTTGGTGAATTAAATTCACTGATCATGTGCAAGAGGCTGAATATAAACTGCATGCTATGTATGCAGAGATCAGTAAGAAGATACAGTGCATACATCCACTGGAGTCTAAAGGGAGACTGAAAATGAACTAGAGGTATATAACATGTGATCTTATATATATTGATGAGAAGAAGGGCAAATTATACCACCATAGGTTGTTCCTCGATACCACTTACAAATTTTGCCCAGAGATACTTCCACTACCTATATGATGACAAACAGAAAGAAATATGCCTTACAAGAGCTGAATTTTAACTAAACTGGCAAAAGAAATGTCTAGTTAATTGTCTATCCTGAGGAGCCTCTGTGGGGAAAGAGGAATCACAGCTGAAGGTCTTGGTTTGAGTTCTACAGCTAGGAACGGTTTTTCCTACTTGAAGATTGATTGGCATTAGAGAAAAAGAAAAAAAAAAGAGCATTCCTAGCAGATGCTATTTACTCAAAAGCACGTTCAACAAATCTTGCTGACAAAAGTATATTCCTACATGCTTATTTAAATTTATAAATGTTAGTGTTAAATGCAAATTCACAATGGCAGTATTGGAAAGGCTAAACTTTCACAAGAAAGACCAGAGTAATGAAAATGCAATGGAATCTCCAACAAGATTTGGAACCAGCCAGCAAGAAAAATGTTCAGAATTTAAGTATTCACTTTATCATCAATCACCTGACTACAACCACTACAGTAAAGTAACAAAAATGAGATAATAATAGAAAGCATGAAATATAAAAAGTCTAAAATGTGGGAAGAGATGTTTATTCTTGGATCAGTCCCTGCAACATCGCTGGACATGAATCACTTCTTAGTATAACACTCTTTGCAATCCGCCTTTCACTGATAACTCACCTTGCCTCTAAAATTTTCCATTCCATGTTCACAGAAAGATTTGCAGCAGCCATGCTTTAGCATGAGGTACCACCCATGCCTCTGAAGAAGGCAATCCTGGAAAACTGCCCCACATCCAATTTTGGTTGTTCACATCAATACCATTGCTTTGTCAGGACTTTGACTTTCTTTTGCACTGCCCCTACCAATGATTTTCATGAAATTACAGTAACCTGAAATTAGATTTTAAGTCAAATGGGGCAAGACTGTACCTAATTTAAACGTCTGCCACCAGACATTTACTCACACAGAAAAATTCTTTAGACTAGAGTTCCCATAAAAAGCCCAAAATAAGCTTAAAAGAAAATTACATAATTTTCTTCTACAATAAAGTAGCTGAAGGTCTAAAGAACCTATCCCAACATACCGGAACTGTATGCATCCATGTATTTCATTGAACAAATGACTCTTGGATACAAAGCAAAAGCCTACTTGAAATATGCTATGCGATCTGCTCAAGAGGAGGTTTCTGTGGTAACAAATAGCATAGTTCTTGAACTACATGCATTTGTCAAGTATGGCAAGTATTAGGAACACAATACATTAGTAGTAGTTCGGTTGTCTTGGCAGAGAGACTGGAGTAATGTGGAGTGGCACTGGGCCCAGGACACCCTATGACCAAATGACCTAACTTCAAATTCAGCTCATGCCACAACACAGAACCAAGATCCTTGGTAACCTCTGTTACCTTCCCCCTTAGTGAATCAGTCATTGACAATCAGTCCAGTGATTTAAGAAACACCACAGTTTTGCTGCTTTTAATGAAATGTAATTTTAATGACATGCCTAGTCAGGGTGTCCTAAATATAGCTATTGTTAGATTACCGCAAAGTGCACTCAAGGGACCTAGAGAACCTGTGGAAGTGATGAAAAAATCCAGGAAACAGTCAGCTGAGTAATAAGGCCATGTAAAAGCCAATTAAGATTATAGCCCTTGATAAGTTGTTGAAGAGATCAAAATTGGCAAGCTTCCTATATATGCTGCACATCTTTATAGGATTATTTTTAGCTTACTACAGCTTTTTGGAGAAATAAAAGGGGGGGGGAGGAGAGCTTTAAATACTTCTAAAAGCAATGGAGGGAAAATAATGAAAGCAAGCAGCTTGAAAAAAACATTGGTAATCTTTCTTAACCTCCCCACCAGGTAATAGGAGTATATCACCAATAGGTGTGGAGCCTAAAAATGTTGAAAGTGAATAAAATTTGACCCACCATCTGTCTTTCTCAAAAACAGTCAATTAGCAATTTAATTGACTTGGCACACTATACATTACTGTACATATGTCCCACTGGAACAAGTGATTTGGTTTGTAAAAAGTTGTATAAAAGGAGCCTTGAAGCTTTCAGTTTATTCTTTTTTTTTTTTTTGGTGAGGGTTGCATTTTAGAGACATTTTGTATTTTTTTTTCAAAACTATGCCCAGGGGTTAAATTCTTCCATGTGTAGCTTTTAGTCTTTTTAAATGTAGTGCTAAAGTAGGAAATAATGCACCATACCAGTATGCCAAATGTTATTTATTATTTATTACATTGTGTCTAGGCTTTCATTTTGTGAAGCCTGGGGCTGGACTGTCAGATTCCAGGTGTCCTTTAAGATGGTGTAGAAAGTTAACTACAGAGATGGGGATGTTAACAGAATACATGATAACTGCCTACTGTCCACGGAGAAGTTATTTTCCCAGTTTATATGTACATTAGCACAAGGTAAATTTTCAGGATTATCTTCCATTTAATGCCTCCATTTATTCCTATATATTTATATGGTTATGCATGCTGGGATTTGCAATATAGGTAAAAAATAAGCAATTTTGATTGAAAATAACATTAGCAAAGTAAGCTTTAATAAACTAGTTTCCACTGCAATACAGTACCTTTAGATAGCCATAGTGCTCAAAGATTTTGCTCATCATATATGAAATCACTGTAGAACATAAACATGACCTAAGAACGTCACGTAGAAAGCAACCATAGCACTTATCTCAGTTTACTTCCTACTTTTTTACAGTTAAACTTATTTTAAGATTTATTTTTAATTAATGCTATTTTTCTCTAGCATCACACTGCCAGTATGAATTTAGAAGATTTAAAAACAAGCCTGCAAAATTATTGCAGCTATGTACATAACCTATAGGAGCCATTTTCATATCTATTTTAAACAACTGCAAGGTAACTGTCAAAAAGGAATGCACCGTTGAAGATAATATTGTTTGCAAGATCAAAACCTTACGACTGAAGCTGAAATTTGCTTTTATATTTTGAAATATTCTGCCATTATGAGAGATTTTCCCTCAACTAAAATGGGGGGGAAAAATGGAAAAAAAAATACTGTTAGACTTTGCAATTTTCCTCAAATCAGGAGAAAACTTAACTGGGCATTATTTGAAACACTATTCTTCATGAATATCTTTTGAAAAATTAATACTAGAAGTTACAGAGTTGGTTTGAATAAACAAGCCTGCTTTGCATTGAGGACCATCCCATTTAATGATTTTCCCGCTGCTCACCGTGAACTTGCGTCAGAAGGCTGTGCTGACTTACAGGCACACATGTTGCCATAAAAAGGGGAGCAAACCTGCCTATAATTATAAACAACAGAAACTGCATCAGCTAAGCATTCATCTGGAGAGAATTCTGGTCTCTGGATACCAAATTAATGAAAATATTTAAATTTAAGTCTTGCTTTAGGCATATTATGTAGCCCAGTAAACATGATTTATGCCCCATGGCTCTAAAGCGGCCACAAGGGTGGCGGGCGCCTGCCAGGGCCAGGCCGGGCCGGTCTGATCCGGTCTGATCCGGCTCCCGCTGGCTCCAACGGCTGCCAGGGAGCCGGCRCTGCCGCCTCCGGTGGTGGCAGACAGCCCGCGAGAAGGAAGCAGGCGGCGGTGAGAGAAGGTATTAAAATAACCCCAAGCAGATCCCAAAATGGGGGAGGAAGGAAGCCCCCACCATGTACACCATACGCCTAAATGGAGGACTTGGGATGCTGGTGCCTCACTGTAATCCCTTTACCTCCCCCCAATCTTTATGGGAAAGACAGACGCCACCCTTGAGACCCAGAGAACCGTCAGAAGAGTGAACATAACACCACAGATATAGGGGAAGGTGAGATAAAGGTAAGATCATGTAAAACTTCAAATGTATTAATAAGGATTAACAAGATCCAGCTCTGTCCAGACACCAGGTCTTTTCCAGCTTTTCTGCATGGAGCAGGATTCCTGAAGGTTTCCAGGTGTGAAGGCCCTTGGTTCCTTAACCCTAACACTCTTAGCAGAGGGCAGGACGCGGCACAAGCCCACCCAGCTCCGTCCAGACACCAGCCCCTTGCTGTGAGCGGAGAAGGCTCTGGTGGGAGTCCAGCTCAGAAAGCCCTCAGGTCTTAGTTTTAGTCCCCTTGTCTCGCCTAACCCTAGCCACAGCCTTGCATCTAGCAGAGGACAGGACTCCTAGCTCCCAGCATGCATTGAAATTCTAGCTCAGTATTTATGATTTTTGCCCCTACTACCAGTAAACGGCCACAGGCTTTGCACTGGCCTGACAGCGCTGTGACGTTCTCTCAGGACTCGCCTGGGCTTGCCTTGGCTAGAGCTGCGATCAGCTGGTCTGAGCTCTGACAACACCTGTTTGGTAGCGGAGTGACCAGACTTACCCCGTCAGAGCTTAAGCTCTGTGACAATCATATACAGTAAAGATGCGACAAATGTAGGAAGACACTGCATAACAAGCAATAGCCCTGGGTGGCCACTGGGACTGGGGGAGGCTATAGTGCAACTTCAGACCTGGGAATCAACAAGAAGAAAGCTGGCCATTTTCAGAATAAGCTCCTGGGCAGACCCAAAGACCCACGGTGAACCTCCTCCTCCAAACGACGAGCTCAAGGTGCTGGTGACTCGTCACACGTCTCCCCCCCTCCATCCTCATTACATAGCAGACGCGGTAGATACTAGGGAGGTTACATACAACATTAGAAGGTCATGTGTTACACGTACATGGTTATGTACATCAACTGTGTTGTTAATGAGCCCTCTCTGTATTAATTAGATAATTAAATTGTAAAAACATGAACTGGTCTAACAATAAATTCTTAGTTCTTTTTGTATTGTATTTCCTTTCGCTCATAACCAAATTCTGAGTGCAGGTTCCACTACAGCACGAGTTAAAACTTACTCCCATTCACATCATTCCTGTGGCTAGGTTGGGCTGGCACAGACTCGACATCCTGGTTTCTTCAGCTCATCTCTCTGAAATGCCTCGTCCTGGGCAAAGAAGTCCAAGGCTCGTCTTTTGGATTTGAAGATCATTTCAGGGATCAGGCCTCCAAAACTTCACTTTGTATCATTTTCCAAAGTTCTTCAAATTTGGAGTTTGGCTAGTTTGTATCCCTGACTACTTCCAAGAACTCGATTCATTTTTAAACAGCTTCACCAATAGATCTCCTACTAATGCACAGATTATTATATGCCCAGTAAAGTTCATTTTTCTAGGATTTTATTCTATTTAGCCTGTGCATTTTTTTGAGTAATGTCATCTAATTAATTCCATCAAGTTAATTCCCGTATTTGCTTGGTATTTTGTATTAGTACTCAGAGAAAGTTATCATATCTTCTCTTTAATTATCATTTAATAATGTTATTGGATATAGTGCCTATTTAATAGAACTCATTTTCTTCTCAAATTAGTCTCTCTAGCAACTGAAACACATCAAGGATTAAGTGAAAATTCTTAAGTGACTAACGATAGCAATAACCAAAATTAGTTTGCAGGCACATGCTCACATCTCCATATTTCCTTTCCAGTGTCATTTAATATGATGACTAAATTAATATTCTACCTTCTGATTTCATAAGAAAATATTTTCCATTTGTTGCTTTGTTAATCATTTTATTAAAAAAAAAATTGCTAATGTCTCTCCAGTTGCATTAAAAAAAAAGAAGCATAATTTGTTGAAATGAAAAAGATTACCTTAATTGCCTTTCTATACCATCAATTAAATGGCAAAGATCCATAAAACATTAAGTTTCCTGGAACAACTTAAAATTTCCAGGACACAGTAATCTCAAATACTTTTTTCCTGAGTTATTTATAACAAGGACTTAGAACAGTTTCTCTAGACAACTTAGCTGAGAAGTCAGCTGTGGCCTTCTTTCATTAACTGTCTCCATCACCTGTCAATCAGCGTTAATAAAGTGTTTGCCACAGAATTATTGACTTCATGCATTACCATTATAAGTAAAGATCCTGAACTGCAGGGTACAGATTCAGCAACTGGCTCCCAAGCACTCATTCTATGCACAAACTAGGCAAAAATGGTACATTGCTGACAATCTGTCAAATAAGTAAACTAAGAACTTTAGCTGAAAGTGCACGTACATGTAATTCTTGTAGAAAATTCAGTTGAAAGAAGTTAGCCACTTTTTTTTTTTTTTAATTTTGGAAGGTATTACAACATGAGTAGTTTCTTATGCTGTGGTAAAGGAAAAAAATATAGCACCCTGATTATAACATAACATAAAGAAACATGTATTTTCCAGGCAGCTCTCAGTATGTCTCCATACTAAATCACAGAAAGAATTTCAATGTCTTCAGGGGGCACTGGATTGCAATAAAAGAGGTTTTCATTGCCAGTCATATATAATAATGACAAGCAAGTTAGAATCAGTAGAGATTTCACACAATTGAGAGAAGAACTACACAAACAAAAGAGCAAATGTGCAAATTTCCAGTTCAAAAAGTCAAAGTTTTTCCCTGCTTAGGAAAAAAAGAAAATTATAGCAAAAAAAAAAAATATATATATATATATAAAAAACATTTTTCCTGGATTATTTGCAAAATGATACAACTGATAAATGTTGACAACTGTATAGAAACCTTGAATGTTTGTGAAACTCAGCTATAAAGAAAATGAAAAACTGCATTTTTGCATGTATTCATGGAAAGCGCAGGGAAAATATAATTTACTTTCCTATTAATATTTTACTTAATATTCCACATTTAAATGACAAAAAGACTTCTCCTTCATTTTTTATAGCATGTTACAAGAATTCCTGCATATGCAGATGTAGAATTATTTTCAGAAATCACATAACAGTCCACCAAATTGGGAGGGGAAAAGAGAGCTTCAGCTTTCAAATTACATACCACAGTATATGTTTTGTACATGTAAGTATACACAGATAAATTATTCATATATGTATATATCATTATTTTTTAATCAGAGGACAATGAAATTTTATCATTATTTTAAATATTAATAAAAGTGATAATGAGCAAGGCACCCTAAAAAAAATTCCCCTGTTTGTTCTCAATTTACAATTGGCCTATATAATTAATGGTTGTGCCATAATTAATATGAACTACTTCTGTAAATTATTCTGACAGGTAATGTTAAATTCTCAATCTGAATTTATCTTTGTCAATCTTACCAATCTCTTAATGTCAGTTCCTAAAAGTACAACATGCAAGCTTGTACTTGAACTTTACAGATTTTAGCATGCAATTTCCATTTTGAATATTCATCACCACCTTTTAGACTGAATGGAAGCAAATATTGCAATGAAAGCACTAAATTCCACAGCAACATTTCTGGAAAATCATCAGGTCTCCTAGTCATATCAGCTTAGAATTTCTTAGGGCTTTTTGACACCCACTTTTTTAGGTATTTTTTCAAACAGATTTCATAAATGCAGCTAAAGCTAAAAGGCATGTTAGATCATCTACTCTCATTTTTTGATACTGAGGCTAATCAAAAGCTAACTCTTTAAGAGATCTGCAAGACTTCTGAAATGCAAAATATTTCAGTCTGTGGGAAAAAAAAAGTGCCCTGGTAAACAGACCTTCTCATGTAAATGCAAGGACTTCTTTACAGCTGGACACAGTTGTTGCAACAATTAGCTGCCAAGATGTGACCAGCTTATCCCATTGCTACCTTTGCCTTATGTTGCATATAAAGCATTAAAGCAAGCAAAATGAAATAAAACAAGAAAGTACCAATACAAAACACCTGCCAATTTTACATTAAGGAAAAGCTCAGCAGTCAGACACCTTGGCACTATCTCTGAGCGCTCATCAGTCCATCCAATATTTTGTTTTCTGATAAACCAACACCTTTCAGCATTTTGCAAATGCTGCAGAGGAGCTGAAAAAACAACCACAAAACCAAAAACTAATCCCAAAACCAGATGCGCCCCTCTTCCCCTCCACTCACAATGAGAACAGGAAGCTATGATATATTTCAGGGGAAAAATTCCTTTCCATCAACATCAAGTGACCAGATGATAGTTACATAAGGTAACAGTCAAAAGCAGTTCTTTTAATATTGAGCTGCAAATTAATCAAAATGAAATAAATCCCTTCCTAATTCCCAGAATGGATAAAAAAGAAAAAGGTCAGACTTAGAATTCAAGGAGAGAATACAACGGTCGTATATTTTTTTGATTTGACAATGCAGATAAAAAGACACTGTCTCTCATGATATCAGAGACTAGGTTCTTTTCTCAGTTCTACAGAACTGAACATGTCACTCATTTCACAAATACTTTAAAAATAAATTTGGGGCATCATAGGGTTGTTCTTCAATTTGTTACTTTGGCACTTTTCATTCAGCATAAAATATTTTATGCTTAGAAATATTTACACCATGCAGGAATGAAAGAGAGAGGAGAAGGAAAAACAAAACAAACAAACAAAACAACACCTTTCCACAGTCTTTCTGAGAGAGATCACAACAGCAGCTAATTCAAAAGCTTAAGCCATTAGCTGAACGTAACTGGAACATGGCTTTTGATGTAAAGATATAACCGTTTATTTGTATTCCGCATGCACCCCCTAATAGATGCACTAAAACACATATTCAGTGTTCCATTTCTTATGTATTATGTTTATCATGCTGCCACATTCTTATAGAAATTAATAGTCTTATTTTAGATATAATGATGAAAAGGAGGCATTTAACATATATTTTAGATATTAAACAGGAACTATGAGCATATTTGAGCCTAAACAGATGCTGCAAGTTAAAAAAAAAAAAAGTTAGTCTGCAGATATTCTAGATATACAACAAAAAAGGCGTTCTGAACACATATTGATGGTATCAGTATCCTAGAAACTGTTGTTTCAGCACTAGCAAAAATCTATGAGAATTCAATCATACTGAAAAGTTGGCAATAATACCAATTAAAGCTAAAGTACTGACTCAACAGTCCATAAAACATTAATGAGTTTAATGCAAGGAAGTTTTATGTTTAAGACAAGGAAATTTTATGTTTAATGCACTACTTGCATCATCTTTTGAAGCACTGTCATACAGTAAGCTGGGCAAACCTACAGCTTTATAGCTCCTAAGAGCTTTATTTCTCTGGAAATACATTACAGAAAGTGTCAACCAAGAGCAACCCAAAACAAAGTATCACCAATAGACATAAATTACTCTAATATAATAAAATTAATTAATGATGGTTTCTGGGAAGGTGAAAATATATGATGAAAGGGCACTGCTGATCTAGTTGTTTTCTAGCATAACAGCGCTTACAAAAATTAATTATTGACTTTAAAATAAAAGGGCATTCTCTTGGCATAGGCTTGGCAATATGGCAAACTCATAATGCAAGTCCAAGCAAGTGCAGGACTTTGGTTATACCAATCATTTTTCTGAGTTTTCTTGCTCTTCATGCGAGCAAGTTAAATAAATTTCTGGCTCTCTGTTCTATGAAATGCCAATGGCTGAAGAAATCTAGCAATTACATGACATGATGTTACTTAAATAGACTGGTGGAAATCTTGCTTCCGACTGCCTGTCACCTGCTGTTGTAGCAGGAAATGCATTAGAATATTTTGAAAGATGACATCTCCAGAGACTGCCACACACAGACCCTTCCCCTTTCTGAGACACCGCAGCTCCTTAGTACAACGCGGGCCCTGAGTGGGACCTCTGCCAACTCCATTTTAATTCAGTGTGGTAAAAGGAGACTAATGAAGCATACCAAATTCGGACTGTTAAAATACAAGACAGAAAGAACCCAGCTTGAACTAAGAGCTCATGGTTAGTTAACAGAGAAGACAAAAGCATATGTATCCCAAATATTGACGTAGAGTCCTCCAGAGATAAATAATACATGATAAAAAATGCAGACACACAAGCTTGTATTCAAGAGCTCAACAGCACTAAGGTATTCTAGAGTGCTATTCTGTTATGCTGGGCTTTCAAATTCTATCCTTTGCCCAGCGGGATCTTTCCAAAACTATGAATTGTTTTAACACCTGTCTCAGGGTTCATGATTATAATTAAAAAGAGAAAGTCCAGAAGTGCTCATAAGAAAATTTTTACTTTATTCCCACAAATAAACAGGCAGTTTCAAGTATATTTTTTCTCTAAAATATAGACGTAAATAGTTAGTGTCTTTTGTAACAAATATGATTAATACATAAGACAATTGGATTGAATGCAACTAAATACACATTGAACTGGTGAGGGGGATGAGTCAGACTAATACCCACTTAGCCTCCTGTCCTAGCTCAAGCAGTAACTAACGTTAAAGATAAAGCAAGATGACCTTTCCACATGTAATGCACTCATATTGCTTAGCAGAGTAATGTCAGAACACAGAAAATCCTCCCTCTCTTCTTTGTAGATAATAATATCACAGAGGTTTGATTGCTAAATATTTTTAATTAAACATTATAGAGGGTGACCTACATTTTTACTGAAAAAAATGAAAAAATTGCAGAAGTCACCTTCAAAAAAACAATTTCTCTGACCAGCTCTCCACCAACATGAGGAAAGTTGTGGAAAAAGGATCATAAGTTGTATCTCATAGAAATAATTGCCTTTTAACCAAATAAAACCATGAAGTAAAAATATTAATATTAAATTAGAACTTGTTGAAGACAATCTCACTTCATAGATTAACTTTAAGAATATAGTATTTGATGAGTACTAACACACAGATAAATCAAAATTAAAATCAATAAACAAAAAGAAGCAGCAAGCATCAGCAAATAAATATTTCAGGGAAGCACAGAGATGAAATAGAGATTAAATGCACTATTTTGCTTCCTAAGAACATCCTTTTAGGCTGAAGAATGGTTTTCACCAATTTGGCAAAGTTAATGGAAATGTATGCTTCTCCATACAGACTATACTCCATCCAGAAATTATAAAAAGAACAAAATAAACAAAACACTAAACGCCTTCTGATGTAACAGCTCCTTTAGGAGCAATGGACCCTTATTATTAATTCCGACATGATCACAGCCAGAGAGCCAGAACCCAATATATTTCTAGTGAAAGATTACATAGTTATAAGCAATACAAGAAAAAATATATATATTGAAATGCTGAATTCCAGTAGCTACATAAAATGTTCTTTTTTTAACCTTCTACTATATTAACTTGTTAAGGCCTTAATTTTAAATGTAACTTATGCAGACTTTAATCTACTCAGCAATATCACTTTTTCAGGAAGCTATGAAAGGCAAAATGTGAGGTAACATAAATATATTTAATTTACATACTTTATATATAGGAATATTTGTGTTTTGTAGATTTATGAATTCCAAGTTATGTACTAACATTTGACTTTTCATTTGATCCTAAGTATTTATGTGTATGTGTACATATATACATACATAGTCAAGTTGCTGCATACAGTGTTGACCAAGAGTAGACAGCAGGTGGGGAAAAGAGCATTAATCTTTTCATCAAACTCAAATGCAAAACAGATTATTTTGAGATAGGTAGAGATACTGTATTTCCTATCTCAGCAGTACAAGAAACACAGTTCTTCATCTTTACTATTAGAAAAAATTCTATCAAAGACTGAGATATCAAAAGACCTACTGGAACAAACTATTAATTAAAAACTAAGTCACCTGTCCCGATGGTATGCATCTTAAAGTTTCAAAAGAACATCGCTTCTAGCAACAATACAAGAACAGCTGCAAAAAAATAGGTCTCCATCACCCCAGCAGAAGACAGAAGGACAGAAATATCTTGTCTAGCTGTTTCTGTGAGCACCATAAAGCAATAGCAGAAAGCCTGAATCATTTTAGGATCTATGTTCACAGAAAAAGAGCTTGGGAAGGGGTATACATATCATTCGTTACGGGGCCTCTTTAGATGATCTGGCTCAAAGTGAAGTGTTGGTAAAAAAGCTTAAGGAAGATGTGACGTCGTGCTTTAAATAACCTTGGTCCTACAGGACAGAGGGGCAAACACAGTGTCTGTTTTTATAAAGAGTTCCAAGGGGAATTTGAAAAGCTAAAGAGATATAAACCTGAGATCTGTACCAAGTTTTTAGAGATTATAATCAAGAATAGATTTCACTGACACATGGATAAAAATGACATCCAAGAAGCAGCATAGTTTGTCTAAAGGAAAGTACTGCTTTACAAGCCCATCAAGGTTTTCCAAAGAGATTAGTAAACTCGAAGACAAAGGAGATTCAGCTGATGTGGACTACTTGCACTTCCAAAGGCACTTGAGGAAGTGCCTCATCAAGGGCTCTTACAAAAACTGCAAGCTCTGTCACAACAGGAAAGGCTTCTGATGGATACTTGTTTAAAATATAGTTAATAGATGGTAAATGTAAAGGCTCAGTGCTTCCAGAGGACAGAAGCCACCATGGGACTCCTGCAGTTCTTCACGCTGTTTGACAGCATATTCATAAATATGATGGACAAGAAGGTAAGCAGGGAGATGGCAAAGTTTGCTGAAGATACTAGCTGACACCAAGCAGCAGTGACAACAGCCACTTGCAAAGAACTAAAGTAAGTTCCTGCAAAACTGAGTAAACAGTACAATGGTAGATAAAATGCACTGTTTCTTCTACTAAAGGAATGAAAAGGCATCAGATGAAGCTGGTAAAATTAAAGTGAGAGGAAATGCTTCTTCACCAGAACCTCATTGCCATGAAATATTCTGAATACTAAAAGTGAACATGGGTTGGAAAGGGAAAGTGGAAAAAAATGAGGAAGAAAAAAATCTGTCAAGATCTACTTAATACAAACAGATCTGACTCAGGAAGTCTCTGTGCCACAAACTGTTGGAGTCTAAGAAAGCATTCTGAGGAAGTATCACTATATGGTTGCTTGCACTCTTCTGCATACATGATACTCAGCTAAGTGGATTTTTGGTCCGAATCTGTAGAGCTGTTTTTATGTTCTTAAAATCTAGAGATTATACACAGCAATTATTGTATCTTCTGCCCAGTACACTGCTTGATATATAGATTAATAAGACATTTGGATAATACTGAGAGAGTAGGGTTTATTATTGAAAAAGCTTGCAGTGAGACTGCAGGTTACAAAGCAGGAGGAGCAAAGCAAGTAAAATGTAACACCAAGTTTCATGTTGGCAAAAAGTTAACCAGGAAGGCATCCCAGGTTTCTGTACTGCATCCTGTTTTGCTTAATACATCGAAAAGAGATCTGAAATAGCTGTGAGCTTTCAGTACAAAACTTGTAGATAACATACTTTTAACAAAGACTGAATCAGATACAGAGAAAGTTGTGTTGTATTTGTGAAGCTCTGTACCTTGTATCTGAATATTTGAACTAATCATGGGATTTACAATGTTTAAAATCTAATTTAAATTTAAATTTGTACTAGCTTAGGAAAGGGAATTTGCCATTACTGTGAACCTCAGCTTGCTTTGCTGCACAAAGAACAGCATGGAAGATATTAGAATCCCATTACATAAATCACTGACATGATCCCATGTAGTTACTGCACCACAAAACACACACACACACACACACACACACACACACACAAAAACCCTACACATGAAGTACACAGAAGAGAATGTTACAAAGAATGAATAGATATTACCAGAAGAGTGGAAGTAATTCAAGAACAGAAGCTGAAATACATAAGACTGAACAGTTTAGAAGGGAGAGTTTTGACATAGCTTTCATTCCTGACTTTACAGTGCAGGAAAAACAACAACAACAACAACAACAAAAACCCTTCTTTCTCCTTCCTAATAAAACAATATAATATTAAAAAAAAGTACTGTAAGACCCCAAATTACACAATGAAACTGATGACAACACAATCTCACCGAGTTCAATAACCTACTTCGTAAAAATTAGCCTGTAATATAAACAACAAGAATTAAAGCTATGTTTTTTAAAAAGAAAAAGATATAAAGAGGTATGGTTCATAGATAAGCTCTTCCCATAACTAGTCTAGAACAGATGAGACCTTTCTGAAGCCTGTATTATCCCATATATACCTTTCTTTGTCCACACTGCTGAAAYACATGGTTCTAGATGTTGTTAAAGGACTAACACTGGATTAAGCTATCTGCCTAATTCAGACCATTCAGTATCCTGTCACCAACAGAAAAGCAAGTGCTGTTGAGCAGTCAGTCACAGAAAAAAATACCTCCATGCCACCTGTGACAAAGCTCAAATGCATCTGCAGGTTAGTGCTTACTGCTAGGAAAATAGGCTGAAATATGGATGAGAAACTCCAGAAGGCTACCCCAGGCTCCAGTAGTACTCCCAGCACGCAGGCACAAAAACTGAAGTCACACTGGTTGAAGCAAGATGAAAGTTACGCTTTAAGCAGAAAAATCTTCCTAAATACTGGGTGCCAGAGTATAAATCTCACACCCTCGAATGACCTAATTTATACAGGAAATTTAATAAGCAAATCTATTTTGGTTTAAATTCAGTTTTTACCTCAATCCTACCTAGCTGGTGCAAAATTTACCATCATACTCTAAGTAAACTTCCTCAACATGATTCTCTCTCATGCAATTAAAATTAACTATGGGTAAAACAACAACAACAACAAAAATGCATAGAATTTGTCCTGCTAGGAGGCAGAGCTCTCAGAAGACCCTGCTTGGAAGATAAAAGGTTTTCATTAGTGTGTAGTTAGTTACTGGGCATAGGGGAGAGCACACAACCGTCAGGTCTGGCCACTGCTCAGAAACTGAGGGTGTGACATGAGGACCTCACAGAAACACACTACCCTAAAGCTTAAATATGTATTTAGAAGCAAGAAGCTCAGCTTGTCCATCCTAAGCTAATACAGGATGTATTTGTACTGTACATTTACACGAATTTGATTTCTTTCCTTTTTCCTATGAGCTAAAACTATGATTATGTATTTTTATTCTGCAACCCATGAATTCCGCGATAACCCTTTGGAAAAGTGTATAATGTGCTTTTACTAGTCTGTCTATCCTTTCACATATGTCCAAGGTTATAAAAGGAAGCTGTTGTATATGAACGTTGTTACAGTTAAAGAGCTTTCACATATAATTTTCCAAGTACTACAGTACTCCACTGCTAATTATATTCTGTTTTTGAGAAATGAAATAAAATTAACAAACACACAATTCTTCAAAACCTTATGATCTTCACAAAAATGAGACTATTTCTAGTCTTTGAATACTATTTCTTTTTTTAAAACTATGCGATACTTCTAACAGTATGTTTTCTATTTTGCGCAGTTGGCTTTTTCCCCTCAATTTTAGATTAACAGAACTCAGTTGCAGTGTTTAAATATGTTGAGGACTGTCAGCTTCTTCACTACCTTTTAGACGGAAACTTCCTTCCTCTTCATCACAGCTTTAGGAATACAAGTGCCAGTGTACAAATATGGCATAATTTTCTGAAATACTGAATGATGTGAAATATTAATAATTACTACTGGTAATAAGATTAATTAATTTGTAGCATTTCCTTTCATAGCACTGATCCATAAAGCCTACAAAACTCCATTATTTAATTATTTGCTGACTGTATGACCACCACAGTCTGATCCCATATCCAGAGGAAAGACTAGGTAGTCAAATAATCAAAATTATGAACTGGAAACAATACACTTGAGATTTCAGAATCTTGAGTATTCCATATGTTCCATCAAAATATACAAGAAATACAAAATCTATACACATAGATTTGAAACATGAAAACACCTTACACAACAGTGAGAGAATAAGTAAAAAATATATATGCCTCTACTGAGCCAGGGCTTATATTTCTCTCCTGCCCATTCCTGATATTTATTGTTCTACTTTCCTCAGTAGGTTTCTAATTAGGGATGTTGCTACAGGAAATTAAAAAAAAAAAGTATTTATTTTTTAAAAAAACTTCTCTCTTAAATGTTTGAATCATTATTTTACATTTAAATAACAGTAACGAGATCTACAGATTAAAACCATAAAATGACTCTATATGCAACACTGTTAAGTCTAGAAGAGGCCAAAGACTTTTATTATTTCACAAATACTTACTAGGTTCTCTCAAATGGCAGAAACAAAAGAGAATAAATTGTTAGTTCCTGTAATAACATAGATTTGAAATAATTTTTCAGCTGAAAACCTCCTAAATTAGAGAATGCAAAAGAATTAAAGAATTCACTTTCAGCTGCTAGTTCTGAGTCTTTCCACTTACCTAACATGAAGTGTATTTGAAAGGGAGAAAGCATACAGGAATAATACTTGGTGGGTCACACATTCATGACAAATGATATGGTGCATTCGATCTTATTCCGGTTGGAAAGGATCTGACCTTCTATCTCACACCTTGGGCAAGTACACTGTTTTGGGGACAACGGGTAAAAGGGCCCTGGGTAACAACAGCCCACAGCCTTCTGCTCCTCCTCTCATGTTCCATGTAGGACTCGGGACAATCTATATTCTTGAAAGTGTTTGCCAAGCTCAGATCTAAACATCAGCTACATTGAAGTATTCTTCAATTTTTACAAATCCTCACAAATCCTTTTACAAATCCATCACAAATCTTGATGGGATGAGACAGGCATGACTCTGCTACCTCTGCAGTTAGTTGAGATTTGGGATGCACAGATACAGACATTTAGGCATCAAAACATTTTAATGGGCAAGTATTCTGGTTATTAACAAGTACTGTATCAAGTATATTAATAAGTAATTTTCTCCAATACATGACAATTTTTAGAGTGAAATAATAGAAGATACAGTATCCATACTATATATAAAAGTTTCAGTGTGTTTTAGTGTTTTATTTTGGACAAGTTTTAGTCTGATCCTGTGGACTGAATGTCCATTAGCAGCTGTAGCACATTGGGAACGCTGTTCAAGTGCATCCTCTGAATTACCTCACAGCAATCTGTTTGGTGCATTTCAAGATTGCTCCATGATGAAAACCAAAGCAAGGGGAGTTGGGATGACCAGAAGCTTCACTCCAAAAGCACACTGCTGGGTCTAGTCTAAAATGCTAATGTAGATGCACTTTTATGTAAGCAGAAACTTTCAAGATCTAAATATGTAATATATAAAAACAGATACAGTATCAGAAGCCGTAGTTAGGTTTCTGAATCTTGGAATGGATAGTGGGAATTGTGAGGTGGAAGGAACCAAGCTCTAGGAATAGAATTTGATCTAGTCTATTAAAAAGAAATACAAACAGGTTGGGGATGCACTGTTAATAATTCATGTAGTCACTTAAATTGTCCTTTGATCTGGACTCCTAGAAATCACACTTCTTTTAAGAAATTCTCAACATTTTTGGAGAGAAAGTCCTTCCAATTTCTTGATCCTAGTAAAGGAGTCAGAGATAGGTCATAGTCTTGAATGTACTCATCTAGTTTAATTACACAGTTTTTCCCCTCTGTACAAATAAAACGTCCACTTTAGCTCTTTCTGCTGTTCAGGAAAAAATATATATATATCCAATTCATATAAGCTAGTTCCAAAACTTCAGTAAAAATAATGCTTACTTTGTAAACCAGCTTCTTATACAAAATACTATCCATTTAGACATCCCTGTTCAGAGTCTACCATTATTACCAGAAAGGACTTCAAATAAAAGCATTTTATTTAAGGGAATATTGGCCCGTTGCTGGCATCTCTAATGAATAAATATGCCCTCTCAGGAATCAAATCAAAGGCAACTGAAAAAAATCTAATCCCATACTCCAGATTAAAAAAGGAAACAAAAAGAACAGTGCCTATCTGTTGAAAGCTTGATTCATTCAAATGCTATTTGGTGAGCTAGGGTAAAGTATCAGTGTAGGGAGAGAGATAAATACAGCCTCAGTATTTAGAGAGATATGCAATCATACAGATAGCTGATTATACAGAGATGAGACTGTGCGAGTGTTCACCCTTTCTGTCTCCTTCTACCTTTTCAAATTCAATTAATTTTATTCTTGCAGAACCATTGTTTCTAAGTATAACTCATGAATAAAACAAGACATAGCAGTACATAGTAAGATACTAGCCAATAATCCTCTGCACTCTGCAAACTAGAATTGTTGTGAGTAAAATTAATTTTACTAGAAAAGAATCGTGTAAATAAAGGAAACAACTACTTGAGCTGTGCAAATTATTTCAAATTCAGATCTAAAAGAACTCCCTCTCCCACTTAGCCATGGTTCAAGGTTTGCTATAGTCACAACTTGCAGGTCACATCTCTATTGATTTTTAAATGCCTTTCTACTAACCATTTCTCTTGCCCCTTTCAACAATTGCTAGGATTACCCTGGAATGTGGCAGTCCTGGGTTTTAATGACTATCATACTAAGAGGTAATAAACTCTTTCAATCTTAGTCCATTACATCTGAATAGCAAGAATACATAAGTATGCTTGCACTTGTGTCATGTCATTGCAGAACTCAATATACCCAAACAGTCAAAAGGAACTTATGGACAGAAAGAAACAGCAATTCTTCACTGTCTTAAAATGTGGTAGGCATGATTAATTTTCAAAATAATATAAGACATATGTGTTTTCTTTATGCATTTAGCTTTAAATAGTCACAGAATTATTTCATTTTAATATTTTTCAACATGAAACAAATAACAGAAGTGAATGTAAAACTTCATGCCAGGAACTCGATTGCTTTAAGGACACTAAATACAAATTATGCAATTTCACAGGACATAAGACCTTTGAAGAGAACAAGTTTATTTTGAGTATTATTTCCTACAAAAAGACCTTGCATTCTCTTGTTTTTAAAACCAACGGAACTGGGAAAAGAATGCATCTTCTAGTACAAAAGAAAAACACTTCATAATATTGCCTTATTTTGGTATACTGTTAAATTTGCTTCCAATAATATATTGTTACCTTTGTAGTTAACCTTGAAACCAATTGAACCCACACTTTCATCCGTTTGAAGATGCAACCACATCTGATTGCTCATGCTCACAATTAAATCTGGTACAAAGCTTCCAGTTAACCTAGAGAAAGAAAAATTGCTGTAAAGCCATTGCACTCTAGATGGTTTTCTTAACAGAGATAAAAGCCAAGAAGGAAACTTTAATTATAGTCTCAAAAGACAACCATATCATAAACAAGTACAATTACAGGAAAAATCATGTTAAATATTAAGTAGCCAGATTAATTTTTGCTTTCTGTAAGTGTTACTGGCACTTTGGTCTATGACAGAAGGAATCTAAATAACTGTTGAAGAATTCTTTTTTTCATAGACCTTTTCTGTAATTCCTCCTATTCAGCTCACCCAAATTAGATACCTAGTGGCTGGTTAGCTGATATAGCTCTAAAAGTTCCACTAGCTGCAGGTTGGATAGAAATCCATAAATACAAGCCAAGCACTATTTGAAACATACTGAAGGACCTCGCCTCACCTTCAGTTAGTGGTCCAGAAAGGCATGTGTCTCCCCTGACCCTGAATCTTTTCTGGCAGTCCTGCATGCATGACTCAAATACTCGCAGGTATATCAAACAGCACCAGGAGCTGATAATAAGGCACTGAATCTATTCTTCAGGAACAGGGTTTCTCTGGTACACAACTATCCCACTTTGGAATATATGCATCCCATATTCAAGATGAGGTCACTATTCTTAAATAAAAATATTGCTATGAAGACCCCTGTATTCCCTACACTCTCTCACCTCCTCTCATCACCTCTTTCACAACGATGGAAGAAAGTGTGTGACAGTCTCAGCTGCTACTCATTCCTTTAGTAACAAGAATACCAGATGTCAGGACTTTAAGACTTCCCGGTGTTGTCAGACACTGAGTAATTAATAATAACTATAATTCAACCTGATACCTTTTTTCTTTTTCAATAAAAGGAAACAATCTGCAGTTAATTTAGTTGTTCAGATACAGAGTTCTATAGTGTTACATATAGTTATAGAGATAGCTGGCCTCCAGCTCCTGTTCCAGTAGGACACAAGACTTCTACAACTTCTGTGTCTGCAGGACTTGTGGATAAGTTTCAAAGCCCATAAGGTATCTCAGGTGGTACAGGGCATCCACAGAGAGGCACACAAATTGCACCTTTTTTCTACTTGCCATTTTGTTATAATATAAAAATTTGAAAGTCAGTACAATCCCACATGTTCATGTGGTTTCCTGAATGACTCTTAAATACTGTGACAGCAAAAACAAAGCATTCTGAAACCTGCAGTCTTACAAGTTACATTCTTTTTTTTTTCCCCAAAAAAACCCTTTGTCTCTGATTTGCTAAGAGTTTAGCGTCTCTTTAATCAACAGAATGGTGGAAAGTAGCAACGTTTCCCATCCTGCAACACATTTCCCATGCTTGTGAAGTTAGGATCACAAGCACAAGATCGTTTAAGAGTAAAAATAGTTTTGTTTTTTCTTCCCCAGTTCTAATCATTCTTTAAAGCTAGCTGAAACTTCAAATAGTCTATTTAAAATATATTTTGTATTAATTTTAGCTCTCCCCTCTGGTCTTTTTTAGCTTGTAACTGTATCAAATAATCTGCTGGGGGAAAAATCCATGTCAGCTTCTCACATCTGCGCTCACAGATGGAGCTACTACAAGGACTGTTGCCAGAGCTGAACAAGTAACCGCTCAGCCAAAATAAAATAATGTACTAGCTGCTCATTCCTGCACTAAAGGGAAGTGTCTTTGGTGATTTCAGACTTTGCCAAATTAATAGATTAACAGACTGTCCCTCCATTAGAAACAACACTGATGTAATGGCCAGCAGAGCTCTGTAATTGTCACTGGTGAGTGATGGTAGATTTGGCCATGGCCATTGGGAATATTAATCTCTAAATTAAGTCATAGAGAATAATTCCTACGATATACAGGAGAGAAATGCTCATCATTTCTGCTTTGTTAAGTCAGTTATAAATATCTGTTTGTGATTTTTTTTTAAATCTTTTTAAACACAGTTCTCAGAAACTATATTTTTTAACAAAATAAATACTCCGTCAGGAAAGAATACCTCTCTCCTGCCCTCCATCTCCCATTCTGAAAGGACATGAGTTATCTCTAATTTCTGCATCTGCAAGACCTGTGAAGCATCCTGCAGAGTCCTGATTTAAGTTTTTAGGGCTCCCTGTACAATATGTGGGGAGACTTTGGGGCTGTAAAGCAATAAGATCCAGAAAAAGCAGTATTATATAAAGGAAGCTACTTAAGATAATAAAGAGTGAAACTGAGGTTGTGAATCATCCTTTCTTTTCTCATGGGGTCTATCAGACTTATTCTGCTCTGGATTCATTACCTAGATTCCACTCCTGGAGGTAGGTTCTTACACCTTCCTTTTAAAAAGCTGAGCAGCCAACACTGTCAAGATGCCGTAAATGGATAGATAATGATTATGAGACCTCCTTTTTTTATTAAACAGTTTATCAGTTATGTCACTCAGCAGGGTGTTTTCAAATTCCAGCTCTTCTACAAGGGCTCCAAAACTACCTCTCCCCCATAGTAGTGAGACATATTTCCGCTGAGACAGTACACCCAAGAGTGGGTTAGAGGATATTCAAAAGCCTGGCACACTCTCCTTCCCTTTTGCTAAAAATGATCTGTAATAAGGAAGAGAGAGTGCATACATGTATACACCAATATAGCTTGCATACCAAAAGCGTAAGAATGAGCTTCATGCCTTGCTGACTGGATTTTCCAAATGTGTGTTATAGGAACCAGTGCCAAGGTGCACCTTACATGAAGAGTCACCTGCAACAACTGCCAGTGCAAGCTACTGAAACCAGATCTCCCAACATCCTGAAAAAGCACTGTGACTGCTGTATGAGGCAGGAACCACTATTTCTTCCTCCGTTTCCCCCTTTATCCCTTGGTATTAAAACTTCTCACTGCTCCATCTTGTGAAAGTCTTGGTTTCATGGGCAAGCACTAGGAATGGCTTCATATCAGTCACCTTGTCAAACACACAAAAGTGTTTTCCGATCAGATGCAAGTTCCGTTAGGTGCTGAGCTCACTAGTCTTGAGTGACTTCTCATGTTCCTGAGTGCATGTATATAAGCACCCAGGGAAACGTAATAACAAGTACTGAAATGGCTTTGGAGTTTATCTACTTCCATGCCTAGCACCAGCAGAGGAGGAATTATCAGGTCTGCAATCTGGATTTAGGAAGCATAATTCTATCTAAATGCCGCTTAAATTCAGTTTTTGGTTCTGAACTTTCTGATCCAGCAGCACCCAGTAAACGTAGTGGATTAAACGTTTGGATAGGGTTCCTGATTAATTTTGATAACCTGAAAGATAAATAAGTGTTTTCATATGATTCACAACTAAAGCAGACATATTCAAAACAATTGTCTTATCAGTTTGCTGGAGGAAAGATAATTATTTTAAAATTTACAATCCAAAACTACATCATACAATAGATTATTTATTTGAGATGCCTGATATCCCAGACAATGTTTGTATGGCTCAGAGGAGAAAATTTTTACAAGATTTTAAACAGTCTTCAATTATTTTTTGCCTTCTATGTAATTTTTTTTGAAAAATTATTTGCCTAGTTCTTTACAGAACAGATTCCCTTATCATATAAACACTTAACTGAGTCTCACGACAATTTTAAGTAACTCCTTGATAAAAAAAAAAGATATAGAATTCCATTATATTCATAACAAGCTTAACACTGTAATTACATCATTTCTCCCCAGTATAGGTCAGGCATCATCAGGTATATTTTCTATAAAATATTAACACCTTTAAAGAAACCAAATCTGGACAGAGTGGTTTACTATATTGGTCAAAATTGTAAATATTGCTGTACTGTGTCCCAGTGTGTTACTGTAATTTAAATGTCAGTTAAAACCATGTCAATACTTTATCTGAATGTTAATAGGACCTGGTGAATTGGTGGATAACAAATGTTCTTTCCACATGAGAGAATAGTCAATACAGTCTAGGAATCTAAGAAAATCTGAACTTGAATCCCAGCTCCATGATAAGTACATTTTGAGGGTCTGCTATTGTCACGTAAGTCTTCATTACTATTACCCTGTTCATAAAATGTAGATTATAGTATTTCCCCACTTTTTAAAGTTATTAATAATAATAATTAGCACATCTTCAATCTGATGAAGAAACTTTGCACTACACTAATGTAATCGCACCTGAAATACTTGGCCATATACTAGTCTTCTAATTAACAAGAAAGGCTTGAAGGACTACAAAAAATAATTAAAAAATAGTAGGTCAGAGAGGTTTATCCTTCAGAGACTAACAGAATTCATGATGAAAATCTGTAAATCCTGGAACAAGACTTTTTTTCTGCTCAAAGTTTTGGGATTAATAACATTAATGACATAAAATTAGGAAAGGAGAAGATAAGGTAAACATTGATTTTAGATTATCCAAAGCAAACAGGTCCTGGATATCATTCCTATGGTGAATAATGGAGAGTTTATTACTACAATACAAAAGAACAGTATGAATAAATTTGCATTTAAATAAACTGGAGGGAATATCATTCCAAGGAATCCTAATTTTGTTATTTTTGATTAAATATAGGTCGTAGTAAACATTTATCCCATCTGTTTCTGCTATATGAGCTGTTGCTTCTGTTTTTAACTCATTTGAAATTTATTTATAGAACTGACAATAAAATAAGGTACTTACTGAGAAGCCATTTTATTTAAAAATAACACACAAATATTATTTGGCCTTTTCCAAAAATCTTTTCTAAATAGCACACAATTCTTTATGGATTAAAGATGGTTTCTAAGCAATGAAGTGCTTTTTTTTTCCATAAAATTGATCAGATATGAAAAAATAAACATAATGTATTTTAAGGGGCATTCATTTCTCATAAAAGCCATATTAAATTATTTACTCAGAATGGAACTGGAACTACATAGAATGAAGGAATGAAAGTAATACTTAATTGCAGTGTTCTGCATATTGTCCAAACGAGAAGGAATTAAACATAATCACTGGATTACATTGTTGTCTTCAAAAATTTACAAATTAAATAATAGGGTTCTGCATTTGTCTTCTTGGGACTGTTATTGTAAGACCAGTTCCCATCACAAGTTAAGTAGTTGAGAAATATGAATTCAAAGTTAATCAATAATTGTTAAAAAAACATACCGGGACTCACATTCTAGAAGGATGGTAATGATAATGGATGGTAAAATCCTTTGATGATCCTCAGTGCTTTCTGACATGTAATTGTAAGTGGTTTAGGTAATATCCTACCCAGATTTTCTCTGTAGTCATTTCTTCACCATACTAACTCATTTTCTGGGTCTATCTACCATAGTCAATAAGCACTTAAAGGTCAAGGCCCTACAGCACCTCTTTTGCACAGAAAGCTTGCTAGGAGAGAGACTAAAAGCTCATGTATAAGCAGTCCACTCACCTGTTTTCCATCACTTTCTGATAACTGTTTAATATGACAACCCATTTACAAAGCAAGCACAGTAGAGCCTACAAATTTACATGGATACACATGAATACAGAGATTGAATATGTATTTTTGAAAATCTGATGTTAGTTTATCTTCTTCTTTTCTCTTGTCCAATCCATCTCTTTCGGATATTACACCAGTAAACGCATAATAAAATAATGTATCTAACCTGCCAGGGTTAAGTAATTTCAGAAGCTCAGTAAGATTAGTTTTTATTAGGATTTAGCTCTTTCTCATCCTTATTCACTGTCATCAAACAATCACATGAACAATATTCTGTAATACATACAAAGTGTAAATGCAAGACTTACACTTGAAGCACAGTTTTAGGATCACCCACTTCTCCTCCATCACCAATTGTCAGTGTGTCATAGCCAATCTCCAGATCAAATTCTTCAAAATTTATCTGAATAACCTAGTAAAAAATAAGTAAATAAATACTTTTAAATAAAGAAAAGTTGCTGTGAGATGACCCTGTAAATAAGCTTTTCAGCAGTAAAAATAAACCAGAATTTCAAAAAATAATAATTACATGTAGCTTTAGTATATTTTTAAAGAAATTATTGTAATTAACCAACAGCTCTGGTTCAAGAAATATAGAATGACAGTAACTATAAGGTGCCATCACTCTGCTGAGCTACTCAGAGAACTGACATTTCACTTATTTATGCAGGCGTTGCATGTTTAATACAGTACCAAATAATTGCATTACATTTTGGTAAGATATCCTCAAAGGACAACTTAATTGATTGCACTTCATGCAATACAATTGTCTTCAAATAGCAACTGAAGAGCTGAACTTCACCGAGCAAATGCAGTGAAGGTGAGGAACATCATTTACTCTTGACATCTATAATCTGGCTCAAGTAGGATAAAGCCACACCAAAGGTAAAAGTCATTTTCTTATTTTATGAAGCTGAGTAAAATGCAACTATCAGAAACATGAGTCTATTTTATACCCCGTAATCTAAACTGCAGTGTGCATATTTAATGCTTAAGGACAGCAATGTCAGCTCCATTTCAAGAATACAATGAATTTTTCACTTAGAGCAAAATTCAACCATATTGTTACAAAAGAAAATAAAGCATTTTTTCCCACCAATGTATTAATCATATTAACTGTTTCTTTATGAAAATAACAGATTCCTCAAATTTCCATGTAGATAACAGAATACCTGTGCATAACAATTATTATTTATATCTTTAATTAATGGTCTTTAATTATTGTTATGATTCAGAAGTGAGAGTACTAATGTTTAAAGCTGTGGATGTCATTTTGCTGCATAAATATCATGTCCTTGAAAGCTCTCTTTACTTGGTTACCCTGGGCTTCCAATAATTGTTTTGAAAAAGGACATATTTTTATGAGTTTTCTGAAAAACTATTTTTAATCACGCATTTTTTTTTCCATTTTTGGTCCCAGCGTATTATGGGGCACGACACTAGGAACCGGGAAACTAATGAACATATGTGAATGGAAAACAAAAGTCAGTACAGGAAAGCTGGAGAAACTGGTGCACACTCAGAGGAAGGCCTTCCCCCCCCCCCCCCCCCCCCCCCCGGCCCCCCCCCCCCCCCCCCCCCTTCAGAAGGAGGCGCACTTCTCCTAGCACGGGCAAACGGCTGCGTCCGGCGCCGAGGGTGCTCCCGGCCCCCCTGTCCCGGCCCCGGCCCCGGCCCCATCTCAGCGCAGCCCGGGGCCCTGGGTCGCTGCCCCGCGACGCCGCAGCGGCGCCGGCTCCAGCCCCGCCACGGCCCTGCGGCCCCGGCGCGGCCACGGGAGCCCCCGTTGCGGCCCCGGCCCCGGCCCCGTTGCGGCCCCGCTGCGGCGGTGCCCGACGCCCCCGGGCTGGGGCTGCCCCGGCCGCCTCGGGAGCAGCCGGCCCGTGCGGCGCCCTGACACACAGAATCTCACATTAATCTTTTTTAATGTAAAAAGAATATTCTTGCTAGCTTGTGTTGTTCCAGCCCGGGCACAAGAGTTTAAACGGAGACCCATAACCAGATTGAAGGCTGATAAATATTTGATTCACTTTTTTAAAAAAGCTTCTTCATTTCTGGCCCACATTTTAATTACGTGGAACTGTATGTGCAATTACATCAGAACAGGAAAAAGGCTCCACAATAAAACGTGAGAGTTTCTAGGGAGTAATATTAGTATTGAATTGAATTTGAAAGTATATTTTAGTTACTAACAGTAAAATACGTTTTGCAATCAATATTGATACTTCAGTGGTATAGCACAGAAAACTTACATTTATAATCATAACAACAAGAAATCCAAGATGTTAAGAAAAATTGCTTAATTAAGCCATCCACTAAACTCTAATTCTGTATTCCATTAAAGATAAGAAGGATCCTACTCTCATTCCTATTTTCATATTACTTTCTAGGTGCAACAATAACTGATTTTTTAGAATTAATATCCTTCAAGATATTTTCTATTAATCGAGTAAAACCAAATTAATAAAAAGCATCTGATTTTTTGTAACTGATGTACTTGGCTCTATAAGGAAAAGCACCACATCTCAAATACACCCAAAATAGCCTTTCTTTAGCACAGTGCAATATCCTATTATACGCACATGTCTCTGGAGAGGAATAAGACATGAGGGAGAGGAGGGGATAAGGAAAGTATCAGAAGTTCCTTTACAAGTGTTACAGGATATCTTTTTTTTTCTTTTTTTCTTTTTTTTTTTAACTAGGACTGACCAGGAATCAAGGAAACAAATACATTTCTTTACCAAAACCACTAAGGTTCAAAACATTTCCTTCTTTCACTGAAGAAGAAAAGTAAGATCTCTTTCATTATTTTATAACATTGCTCACAAATAAAAAAAGAATGGGAACAGCAATCACCAAATTGGATTATATTTTACTAATTGGAAAAACAGAAAAATTACAGCTCTAGTCAGAACACCATATTCAGTACCAGGAATCCTTCTTCTGGAAGAGGATAAGAAATGGCTACCAGTAACTGTCCCTGCCATGTTACAGCGTTAAATGAAGTATTTCATATCTCCAAATCATAGAAGTGTCTCAGAAGCACCTGACTGTAACCTACTAACAAATCACCCATTTCAACCTAGGTTTAACATACAACACCTGAATTGATTTACAGTACTTGGCAAATATGCTTGTTGACTGAAACTCAAAGTTCCTAATCAAAGGAATTTGCACAAACAGACCAAGAGTAACAAACAGCCGCAGCACAGCTTGCAATATCTGATATTTAAGAGGCAGCACACTCCTTAACTAGATAGGCAGTACACAAGCATTTATGTGTTGCAACTGTAAAGAACCGTGTTATGTTTTCTGGGAACTTACCCTCTGCTGTTTATCTTTGAAATGCCAAGCGGGAAAAGCAATGTGCTTGAAAACTATGCAAATACGCCTGAATGCAAGAAAACAACTACTCTTACCAATAGGAGACATTTTCACAGTTTTTGTTTTACAGTGTCTGATTTAGTTTGATCAGACTCAAAACCAAAGATGGCTGGCCTCAGCAGTGCTCGTTATATTGATTAGTCCTTTTAGAATGCTGAACAGGCATTTTGATGACTTCAGCATTTAGAAGCAGAGATTTAGGTAAGATGAGAGAATAACTTCAAAACTGACAAAATGATAGATGATTTGTAAAAGTAGAATTTTTGGCAGGTGTATCACAAAGTTTTGTGTTTTGAATAAGTGATAGAGCTGTAAATGAAAGACTGAAGATAAGTGGCATCCTTGAATCAGTTTAACATGACAGTAAAATCACAAGGTAATTCTAGATTTGTCTGCTATTTTTAAGAATAAATAAGGGCTACAGGGAAATATGTGCTGATTTATTTCTATAATCTACACATTTAAAACCAGATCAGCATCTGTGCTATTGATCTGGTTACTAAATGCACAGTAATCAGAGACATAGGGACTGATATTCTTTAGGAATAAATTCTGTGTGAAACCAGTTTAAGTCTTTTTCCCAGTTTTCCAGAGCAAGATATGTCATTACTATAAATAAGATATGACCCAGTGGTTTTTATTGATTCATATCAACAGTGATCTTGTTTGGCATGAACATCTATTTAGGATTCAAAGAAACTAATATCCCAAAATTTATTTATGTATTTACTGTATTTATGCCCAAAATAAAAATCTCATTTGAAACTGTAAAAAAAAAAAAGAAAGAAAGAAAAAAGGAGAAGGGAACATAAAATATTCCAAAATGGTGTCAGATCCAGCTATACTTTTAAAAGGAAACAGTACTGTAAACCACTATTTCACAAAAGATTTGCCTGATGTGTAAGATTCTGGGTAGGAGGATGATACTGTCAACTGTGGGGTCTGGAAAGCAGCCAGAAGAAGGAATTTTCAAAGATGTGGAAATCCAACTGAAACTGTTCACCACACCATAGTCAAGCATCATCTATTATTTCATACATTATAAGTTAACTGGTGATAATGGATTGGGTATCTGTATGGTTTCAGAACAGAAAGAATTTATTTATTTAAAATTTAGCAATATATTAATTACTATTCTTTTTCAAAACAAGCTATTAAATAGTCCCTGAAATTTTGGACCTTTATAATAGCTTTTGTGATGTACCCACAAGCTGACAGACTACACAGACTAATCATACTTTGAATTTTATTTCACATAAATAGATTCTTCTAGGATATTATTCAACATTTTCCAAGTGGCTGCTGTCATGGAAAAAAAAAATCTCTTCCTTCTTGTCCCTCCATACACATATATATGAACACATAGATAAAAACACCTTTTTTTTTAATTTGCATATGATGAGATGTGCAGTCCATATTCACAAAAATAAATAGAATTCTAGCAAAAGGAAGGCCATATTCTGTCTTCATCCTGGCATGCTTCTGCTGTTTATAAACCCAGAAGCAATAAACAAATTAAGAAGACTAACTATTGCCACCCAATCTCTAAAGAAAAAAACAAACAACTCTATTTGAAAAAGAACTTTCTGAAAATGATGGTGATATACTTTGATCTCTAACAAATTTTCAAGTTCTTTTCCAAAGGAAGAAATGGAGAAATCAAATTTCTAATGGATTTCAGTAGATTTGTATCCCCTTTTTTGCTTTGGAAGACAACATTTGGAACCCACCCCTTGGGCAAAAATTGTCTGCTGCCCATCTCAGAAGTAACACAGGAAAAGACTTTACTGAAAAGCTAATGGCTAACTTGAAACTGTCTTACATGTTTTCAGACAGGTTTTCAGAGTACCTGTTTAGGTGACTGTGTTCCAGAGAGCAACTGCTCCAGACAACTGTTGACTGCGTGTCTAGTTCCTGGTGGAAATAGCTCCCCAAATATCAAGATTTTATATGGAAAACAGGGTTCCAGATGAAATACTCAACTTTTTTAAATTTCAAAACACACTAAAAAACATGATGTAAAAAGAATGATGCTTAACAGAAGCAAGTATGTGCTTCAGAACTGCTTCTGAAGTAGAAGTGTAAAGATTTAAAGTTGTATATTTCCATATGTGCATCTGTTATCCTAAAGCTTCCAATGCAAATGTAATCTAAAAATATTTTTGGATATATAGTCATGTTTTCATTCCATAAAACTTGACATTTTACCAGTAAAATAACTATGAAGATTTTTTTTTAAATGCTGTGAATCTATTTTCCTCAGATAAGTACTTAAAAAATCCAAAAGGTAAGGACGTGAGCTGTGTCTTAGATGATATGAATAGTGAGGAACAATTCTGCCAATAATGCAATCTAATGACACATTATTTTGTTGCATGTTGCATATAATTCAATATGATTCAAAATATCCATGAGCAGGTAGCAGATCTGTAGCATGCCAATAGTTTCACTGGCTCCTTTGCAGCGAACTGTTACATGAACAAAAAGAAAAAAAAAACAAAAAACAGCCTAACCATCGAGCACTTCATCTTCTTCTTCTTCTTCTTCTTTTTTTTTTTTTTAAGTATTGGAGGGAAAGAGAAAAGGAAAAAAGAGAGAAAACTTAGAATATTGGAGATCTGTAGAAAAAAGACCAGGTGACACTCAAAGGTGCAGAAAGTTACAGGAGATAAATACTCACTACCTGGACTGGGAAGTTCCCTCTACATTTCTGAGTTCATTCATTGGCATTAGGATTCCTCACATTTAACTGTAGACATCTTAAGTGTAAACACCTACAGTTGATGTAGGCTTACTAATCAGGAGGCTTACTCATAATAAGAAAAAAACATTTCTAGGATGTATTCCATCTTGTCAAATGGTAGATAACACACAGGAGATCAATCATCTTCTAAAAGTACCTATTTCTCTTCAGCAAGAGAAAGTGAAACCATGGACATCTAAAATGGAATGCACTTGTCTAAATGTATGTATGCAGTGCCCTCTGAGATACCCTAAAGCAGCCAAAAGATCCACACAAAGCTGGCAGATAGGGAATTTTCAGAACTGAGCCCTTTTGGACAGACAGCTGAAGACCAGATGGGATATCCCAGAGCATCATGTCAATGGCTGCCAATAATCTCAGCCCTACAGATAGGAGATGAATTCTGCTCTCAGCATCATAGACTAATCCTGCAATCCGTTATTTAAAAAAGACATTCAGAATTATTTGCTTTTGGAACACATTTGAAAACAAATGTGAAGTCCTTTCCCACCCCCCAGAATGAATATTACCTGAAAGTTTTACAATAGCAGGACACCACATTAAAATAAGAAAAAAATGAGATTATAATTTTGTTTTGCATGTTATAGTTTTCTGTTTGCATAAAATTTTAACCTTTATTAACTTGGTTTGCATTCATAATAAGAGCTTGTGACATTGATTAATCTGAAAAGTACAGCCTCAATATTTAATGATCCTCTGTAACTCCAATACAAAGTATTTTAGAAAACAGAAATCATCTTTTAAATACAGCTGTCTACAAAACAAACGAAAATGAATAATAATAATGAATTATACAGGTGAACTAAACTGTCAATATAGCATCCATTTTGAGAAATAAAGGAATGCAAATAAATAATTAAGCAAACACATTGCCTTTTACTTAAGTCAGTATGTTTGTTCATCATGTTTTTCTCGACAACATAAATTTGTCTACTAACTTGCACCTTTTAGCATATATATCAGTGTTGAGTGAGACCATGGATTTATTGTGTATCACAAATATTCTCACAACACTTAAAGACAGTTGCACAGTTGTATACAGCTCAAAGGTCTCCCCGCTGTCACAACAAAATATGTTTATCTAAGTCCTCTGTACCTGAGCTATGAATATCCCTAACTCATGAGCTCTGTTCAGACACTTGCCTCTGAACTATAATCACTATGGTCAGATTCTGCCATATTTTCTCACATTAGATATTGTAACCTTTCCATATGTTGCCACATTATGCCTCTGAAAAGTTACTCTCAATGATAAGTACAAGGAACTTATTTTCACTTATTTTTATTCAGCCACTAGAGAAGAAGACAGAATTTTTGATCCAGGCACTGAAGAAAGTGACTGATTAGTAACTGAAATTTAAGGTGGTGTGGGAATGACATCTGTACCTAAAAGATAAGAAGACAGGGAAAGGTTGGACTTGGAAATTCCTGCCACCTCCCTCATACCAGAACACTTATTACTGATCTACAAGGAAATCAATTTCTGCAACAACCACAACATTATCTTGCAAAAAACACAGTATGAGCAGTCCAAACATACTAGAAACAGCATAAAATCCACTCCAGTGAAACTTAGCCACAAGATATCTACTTCCATCAATTTCCACTATTAACTCTAGAAAAAAATACCTATAAACTGTTGAAAATTTCGTGCCCACCCTTTGCTCATCAATCAAAAGGAATTCTCTGGTTGCCTTCTTCATTGGTGGAAGATAAAAGAAAACATGTCTGTAGTCCTTATATGCCCGCAGGTTGGTTAATTGCTTTTCTGCTGAGGATGACTGACTACTTCCCTGTTAGTAAATGATATGCGTTTGTATCAGATTATAAAACCTAATGAAATCCTGCCATCTGATTGATAGGCTTTACCTCCATAATTTTCCATAGAATCACAGTTCCCTCTGTCAAAATAATTGTATTATTAATATATTTGATTATGGAAGAATAGTTTCAGTAGGAAAATATATTGAATTCATCATTCATTATAAGACTGAGGTATAATTTTATGTACTATTAATATTAGCAAAATATAGTCATCTAAATATTAGGCATCTAGTCAAAAATTTTCACTTATACTACCTTCACAGCTAGTGCTTTTCTGAAGATAAGCTATTTGAGAGAGAAATTCATCTTGTCTATTTTGAACATACCTCTTAGGATAAATAATTAAACAGTAAATTAGGATCTGAAACTCTAGTGATACCAATATGTCTTCATTAACTTTAGAGAGAGTCTAATACACAAAGTCTATTGACTGTGTCACTTAACCTATTGTTGACTCAAGTTAGACGAGACTGATCCACATAAAATATCTCTCTTTAAAATTGTCCCTCTACGTCTTCTTTATTGCAGTTGTGGAAAAGGTGGAAATGACTGAACCCAGCATAATGTTCTAATTATTTCCCATTACATCTAACTGAATATGACTCCTTGTCTGGGTAAGACTGGCTACTGCATCATGAGAAGCAAATGAAAGGAAAGGTAGATTTTAGAGAAAGGTGAGTGAAGATGAGATTGATTACCACTTATGGGCACAGTCACAAAAGGTTTTCTGCTTAAAAAGAAACGTAAGTCCAAACCAGAAAGTTGCACTTAACGAAGCTAGGACAATATTTGTTATCTTAAGATTCCAGGATTCAGAATGGCAACAAGGTTAGCTGTAAACACAAAGGAGAAAACAGTTTTGAAATGTCTCCAAAGAGTTAACATATAACAAAGGAAAAATCTATACTGGAGAGCAAGATACTACTAAATTCTGGTAAAGTCACCACTCAACCCCAAGGCACTTGATCTCACAACATATGTCTCTTTCGACATGGATATTCCTCAGATGTACCAAAGCTATGAAACAATGCATTAGCATATTTGGATTTTTTTTTTCTTGGTAATGTCATTTGTACAGTACCTGCCCGTTCAGTTGATCAGACAACCGTTAATATTCCAAAATCCCAACCCAGTTTCTCTTCTCTAATCCAGCCTTTTGACTACGCTTCCTATGTCTTAGAAAAAAGTCTCTCCATGATACTTTGAAAAACCTATGGATGGATGTCACTCCCAAATGAACATAAGTTTAAACAGCAATGAGATACAAACATTCTGGCTTTTTCATAAAGAGCTTTTCCCTTTCTCATACTAAAAAGGATTTGTACTTTCTCTTAATTAGATCATTTTCCAGGAAGATTTTGGCACGCAATTACTCACTGATTTTTTGTAGTATTGAGCACTTAATGCTATGTCTCTCTGATAAAATGTCAATCTTAAGGCACTCAGGTTTATCCTTTGTTTATTTGTGCCAATGTCCCATGCTTCAACTTACAATAAGTTTGTTAGCTTAACTCAGTAATAGATATTAGGTCATATTGACTCTATGAGTTATTTTTTATTCATAATTTTGAGTCAAACAATAAAAAAAATCTCTACTTTTATAGCATATACAGGCATAAGTCGGAGATATTGCGGGTTCGGTTCCAGACCACCGCAATAAAGTGAATATTGCAATAAAGCGAGTCACACAAATTTTTTGGTTTCCCAGTGTATATAAAAGTTATGTTTACACTATACTGTAGTCTATTAAGTGTACAATTAGCATTATGTCTAAAAAAACAATGTACATACCTTAATTAAAAATACTTTTATTGCTAAAAAATGCTAACCATCATCTGAGCCTTCAGGAGTCAGAATCTTTTTGCTAATGGAGGGTCTTGCCTCGATGTTGATGGCTGCTGACTGATCAGGGTGGTGGTTGCTGAAGGTTGGGGTGGCTGTGGCAGTTTCTTAAAATAAGACAGCAATGAAGTTTGCCGCATCAATTGACTCTTCCTTTCACAAAGGATTTCTCTGTAGCACGCGACGCTGTTTGATAGCATTTTACCCACAACAGAACTTCTTTCAAAATTGGAGTCAGTCCTCTCAAATCCTGCCACTGCTTTATCAACTAAGTTTATGTCATATTCTAAATCCTTTGTTGTCATTTCAACAATGTTCACAGCATCTTCACCAGGAGTAGATTCCATCTCAAGAAACCACTTTCTTTGCTCATCCATAAGAAGCAACTCCTCATCCATTAAAGTTTCATCATGAGATTGCAGCAATTCAGTCACATTTTCAGGTTCCATTTCTAATTCTAGTTCTCTTGCTGTCAGCCTGTCCTTTGAAGCTTTGAAGTCAGGCATTGACTTCTCCTCTCTAGGTAGGAAAGTCCTAGATGGCATCTTCTTCCAATAGAAGGCTGTTTCGTCTACATTGAAAATCTGTTGTTTAGGGTAGCCACCTTCATCAATTCTCTTAGCTAGATCTTCTAGATAACTTGCTGCAGCTTCTACCTCAGCACTTGCTGCTTCACCTTGCACTTTTATGTCATGGAGACAGCTTCTTTCCTTAAACCTCATGAACCAACCTCTGCTAGCTTCAAACTTCTCTTCTGCAGCTTCCTCACCTCTCAGCCTTCATAGTACTGAAGAGAGTTAGGGCCTTGCTCTGGATTAGGCTTTGGCTTAAGGGAATGTTGTGGCTGGTTTGATCTTCTACCCAGACCACTGAAACTTTCTCCGTATCAGCAAKAAGGCCGTTTCACTTTCTTATCATCCGTGCGTTCGCTGGAGTAGCACTTTGAATTTCCTTCAAGACCTTTTCCTTTGCATTCACAACTTGGCTCACTGTTTGGCGCAAGAGGCCCAGCTTTCGGCCTGTCTCGGCTTCGACATGCCTTCCTCACTAAGCTTCATCATTTCTAGCTTTTGATTTAAAGTGAGTGACGTGCGACTCTCCCTTTCACTTGAACACTTGGAGGCCATTGTAGGGTTATGAATTGGCCTAATTTCACTATTGTTGTGTCTCAGGGAATAGGGAGGCTTGAGGAGAGGGAGAGAGATGGGGGAACGGCCAGTCGGTGGAGCAGTCAGAACACACACAACATCTATTAATTAAGTTTGCCGTCTTACATGGGCACGGTTCATGGCACCCCAAAACAATTACAATAGTAACATCAAAGATCATTGATCACAGATCACCATAACAGATATCATAATAATGAAAAAGTTTGAAATATTGCGAGAATTACCAAAACGTGACACAGAGACACAATATGGCACTGATAGACTTGCTTGACGCAGGGTTGCCACAAACCTTCAATTTGTGAAAAACACAGTATCCGCGAAGCACAATAAAGCGAAGCGCAATAAAACGAGGTATGCCTGTAGTTCCACATCTTAATTATGGAATGATTATATAGTCACAGGAAACATTTTAAAGATTGTTTCCATTATCACAATTTCTGTATTAAGACTATATGCCTTATTTTACATAGACACTCAACAGGTAATTTTAGTCATTTGTCTCTGATTTTCTTGTCTTTGCTCATTATTTTTCTGTCACAGAATTGAAAGGTACACTTACATCTCTAAGTTGTAGGCCATTTAACTACCTAGGTTAATAAAAGGAAATATAATTAAATGTAAATAATAAGTGTTAGCACAAAGAGTCATACATCTAAAAGGGCTTCTTGGGAAGAGAAGGGTGTTGTAGAATATAAACCAGAAAAAAAGAGTTCTGGCAGATTGTGAAGAAAAATTCATAAAGCTTTCAGACTATTCAGCAGCAATAATAAAAATAAAATWAAATTAAATTAAATTAAAAAATATATATAAAATAGGCCAAAAAGGACAATAAATTATATTATGAGAGGTTAAAAAAGATGCAAAGATCTAGATTGAAGAAAAAAGAGGTTTTGTAGCAATTTAGCTAAGCTTCTGATATTATAAAAAAAGATGAAATCAATGTTTCATTAGTAACCTCAATTCAGTAAATAATAAATAAAAAGATATGAACTGAGACTCATAAAGGATCATACAGTACAGTTAGTAGCAAAAGGCTACTAGAGTAAGACTGAAATGTAGAAATATTTCAAAAGAAAACAAAAGTCATCTTAAAACATTTTATTTAAATTATTTTAAACATGTTATGTTCCATGAGTTTTATGTCCTGGTATTATTTCCTGGCACTTAAAAAGCTACTTTTGTTGTAAAATCCATCAGTCCATTTCACTGCTCTCCAAGTAAATCTTTTAGGAAAACTTTATGTACTTTTTGAGCCATTTTGCCACAAATACATTTTTTTGAATCAACAGATACACTGACAAGGGTATACTCTAGAGAGCCAGAAAAGTATGATTAGCCAAGTCCACTGTAGACAAAAGGTAGTAGGTCTAAGTAGCAAAATCCTATTTCAAAAAAAACTATAAAACAATAAAAAAATTCTGAACATCCTTTTTTCCCTCATAAAAGTAAGTTTGCTGTCAGAAGAAAAATACAAGTTCTTAAAGAGCAAGATGACTCCAATCACAGGAAGGGGATGAAGAATTCTATTTGACTTGTCCCTGCTTCCGTTCTCCCGTTCAGTAGGTAGTTAAAATAGACGTCCCTGCACTCAGCACAAAAGGTCTGCCCTTTCCTGTCTTTCTGAGAGAAGAAAACAGAGAGGTCACTGATTGATGCCAACTTAGCCTACATGATAAGCTAGACATCCTGAAGGGAGCACAAGTATGGGAGTGGTATTAGTGACTTCAGTCTCAACGGATGTTCCTGCAAGCATCACTTTCAGTTCACAAGGAAAATGGTATCGTGAACCTCTAAAGGAGTCACCTCCTAGAAAACAAACACTAAGCCATATCACACTATGTGTAGCTCCACTTCTCAGTAAGATGTCAGAAAAAGGCATATATTGAGCAGAACAATTTACTATAAAAGATCACTCACAAGAGCAACCAAGTGGACCTAAGTGTGGAAGAAAGTGGCAAGTCTCTGTGCCAAAAATTCCTCAAACAAAAAGGACTAAAACGTATCAGCAGCTTTTACACTGCAAACTTCCCATGGAAGTCTCTGGGCCATATTCTTTGATGTCTTTTAAAAAGTTCTAGCTTGGGTGTGCATATTCATCAATAAATACATATAAGAAAATATGTATTCAAAATGTCAAAGGGAGACATATTTCAGATCAATCTTAGGAACTTACAGAATGTCAAATAGAACTAAAACTGAAGTTCAGCCTTTAAGTCTACCTACATTTTTAATCAAAGGTGAATCTAGTCCTAGAAGGCAGGTTGTGGCTAGCATCCAAAATGTCTGATGGCTAAAATAGGAGCAATTTTTCCTATTCCAATGATTGCAATAAGAGCAATCTCTCACTCATTCCCTAGAGGTAGATCATATTTACAAAGTGTAAAACATGGATGTTACAGTCAGGCAAACTGCAGGAAAATACTTAGTTAGACATAATCTATGACAACTGAGAAAAGGGATCTGTCCTCCCTTAAGAATGAAAATGGAGATACAGTAAAAATGCAGAAGGGGAGCACAAATCACTAATTGCTCTGCAATTAACAATACTCTCTTTGTTTCCCCCTTTCTTTCATTTTATTATTTCTCTCCAACCCTTAACCTGTGGCCCATGCACACAGCTCCTGACTCCAGTTCCTCTGTCACCAATTCATTCCAGTCCCTCATTGCTGAATCTGCTCATCTTCTGTCTTAGAAATAGCTAGATTCCCTTCTACGCTGAGACACTACTGTGCTGAGACACTCTCCTCCACATACTTTTGAGAGTTTTTAAAACCGCAGTGTGCACATCATGGGTTCTGAGCAGAATTAAAACATTTTTATGCTGAAGAAATGCCAACTACCTTCTATTGATAAATGTAGCACTGGCTCTCTTAATCTGCAATAACACAGATGAAAACCAGGATTATGTTTGAAATACTTTATGCTTGGAGTATGCTTAAGTATGCTCATATTTTCTAATTATGTCACTGGCTATAAAACCTGCAGTAAGTGCTTACACGGGGGCTTCAGAAGCACCGGGCTTTGGACATCTGCTTGTAAAACAAGTTGTAGTGCACTTTCTTGTGACAGGCCTGACCAAAACAGGCTTCATGAAACGAGGTACCCAGCCCGCTTGAGCTTTATACTGTCAGTATGAATTAATCTGGATGGCAACTGGACTTAGGCTTGACAGCAAGTTCAGGAAATGTTCCACTGACAGTTTTGCCATAGCTGATGAGATAACACAGCTCTAGTAAATTAAATGTGAGCACTCAGGTTTTGCTGAATTTGTTTCACTTACTTTTTGGCTTGGCCTAAAAAGCACAAGAACCCAGAGGCAAAAAGATGAAATAAGAGGGGTGGGAGGGGGGCAGCAGGGTGGAGAGTAACAACGACATGAGGTAGAGAAAGAGGAGGAAAAGAACAGAAACATAAATACAGCAATAGCTAAATATGTATAGATAAAATGAGAGCCAAATTTAACAGAAACATATTAAGAGTTGCAAATAATTTCCTCAATAAACCACTTTAGAGTTTCAGTAAATATCATGTGAGGAGCTTCCCTGATATTTCAAACTATTTCAACAGTTTCTGGGAAAGGGAAGTGCTACAGCAAGTGGAAACAGATGCCACATTTCCAACAGGCCCAGCCACTGCTACAAAATTCAGATTACTGATTTTCCAACAGATATTTGACATCCAAAGAAAAGTCTCTTTGCAGTTACACTATCAAAATAAATATGGACAGCCTAAAGATTTTTGATGCAATCTCTTAAGTAAGAAGATTAAGTAGATTAATTTCAGTTTACATTTTGAAAGTAATGTTTCTAACATAGAGACCATTTTTGTCTTTAATTCAAAAAAAACCCCTCCAATTTTCTTTTAGAACAGAGTTTATGCATGAACTGTCACAGAAGAGAAGATATGTAAGCTTTCAGAGAAAAAAAAAGATTTTTTTTATGATTTGAGAGAGCTACTGATACACAGAGCATAGGAAAGTTCTGTTTGTGCCAGTTTTAACATTAGGTCATTCCCTATCATCTTCTTATTACGACCTACATGCAATTGATACTAAATGTTGTTAAACTAACACTCCAAATTGCTAAATGAACAATAGTTCTTCAAAATTTTAATAAAGTTTTATAGTTTTTTTTATGAAAGAGATATTTAAGAGCATAACAAAAATAAAACCTAGCAAAAATAAAAATAAAACATTCTCTCTCATCTCTCAGATGCAAATCTTTATTGATTTCAAAATTATCTCAATATGCAATAAATAAAAAGATAAGAATGTCAACACCAGCAAAACTTTCAAAACGTTCTATAAAACATCATTTATCTGCTTATCTAGATATTAAGAATACTTTTAGGCTTGTAATACACAGAATGTAAAGTCTAAAATATGATGGTGGCAAAGAGGCAATAGCATAAGATGCAATTATGTAAAATTTCTGGTTGTAAAATTCATACCATGTAAAAAAAATGGAAGCAGAACATAGTTTTCTAATCCATCTAAATTTAACAACAAGCTTAGATATTTAATTTCTCCTTACAGTTTTGGAAAACAACTTAATCTTTCTGAAAAGGATCCCCTTTTGTTTATTTATTTCCTTCTTAATGCATGGTGGGGTACGGTATGTGGGGGAATATGGCTGAGATCTAGCAGAAGGGCTGTCATTCCAGCACTGACATTTTCCACAGCATTTCTGTTGCTGTGGATTAAAAAAAAAAAAAATCAGTAAACATAATTCATAAGACTTGAACTCTGGTTAACCCTAGCCCTAATTCTGATTCAATTTCACTGAAGTTTCAGCCTGTTGTCAAATCCAGACTGAGCATTACCTAGTCCGTGCCTTTGAAGGGCAATATTAACAGTCTTAATTGCAACTTTCTTTTCCCACGTGCTACTTAAGCCAAGCAAACAATGTGAACTAGGTTTTAACGCAAATGGGATTTTTGCCATTACTAGTAAAAGGCCACAGGATCTATACTGACCTGACATTGATGGGTCTCAGCATTATCTGGCCTTGTCTTGGCCTGAGCTGGTTTTAGCATGCTCAGGCTGTACTAACAATTGCCTAGCAATTATCGCCTAATGTGTTTCCTTTAGCTCCGGGAAAACTGCACATGGCAAAAAAGGCTGGCAAACCAAGGCATTCACTGGGTAACAAACAGTAGCTCTTTATATTAACTGGGTCTGAGGCAATTGTGCAGCCTTCAAATTTTAGCTTGGAATCAATGAAAAGAAAGCCGGTGTCATAAGAAAACGTACGGAAATAAACTCTGCCTTGGCACACTGCTGGAAACAGTCTTCCTACTTCATTAGCAATGAGGCCAATGAATTTTGCAAAGTCAAAGCAGAGGAATACAACAAACTAATATGACTGCATACAATACAGAAATTTTGCATTTTTCTAGGTAGTAGCCAAGAATACAATAAGTAAATTCATCATTCTTATATTGACAAGATCTCTAGAATATTTGAAGCACCGTAAGTTAAGAACACCTGTAATGAAGAATTGCCATTGGTCATGCTCTCTCTCCACCTGTCAAACATGTACTTTGCAGAGTTATAATCTCCAAGATTATGTATCACATCTTTTATTTTATTTTGTTGTTTTTATACAATATTTGTATTAACAGCAGAAAATAATTTTTTTCCTCAGTATCTGGAAATTTACCATGCACATCATTCGTTCTGTGTTTTAAAATCATCAACATAAAGATTTTCTGAAAAAAGTCAAAGAATAGCTGCAGAAATTGTGTCACCAGAAGCAGCAGTAGATACTTCTAGCTCTTCATTTATGAAAGCAATAAAACATATGAAGTGAGATTTTGTCATCAGACAACACAATACAGAAAGTCTTTCAATGTTTATAGTAATGTGAAACTGCTTTCATGATGATAATTCTGTAAGTTCAAGAAATGGCATTTAATGTCATAGGACATTAAATTGTGATGGTTGCCAGGCTTAGCAAAGAGAAATGCCTTTGCACATGAGTTCAATCGATCCAGTGTTTACTCTGGTAATGTGAGGTGCTGTAGCTATTTAGCGCAGGAAAATGTGAAGTCACTTTCTTTTTTGAATACAGGGAGAAGTAGTTATCATGAAGGAGCTTTCATAGATTTTTTTTTTCTTCTATTTCCTATCTGGTTGATATTAACTGAATCAGTCTTCCAGTGTGAAAAATCTTTTTTTCTGTTCTGTTCTTTTTTTGAAGAAGAAGAAGAAGAAAAATAACCTCTATTTCTTTTGATTGAACCCATCAGAAATAATCAACTCCCTCCACCTCTGGTTTTCCTACACAAACTTCTAGATAACCTAGATCTGGACTTCCCTTTCCCACCTCAGAGGTGGTGCACAGCTGTCTCCCTGCAGCAAGGGTCATTAGTCCATGGTTAAACCATCTCTGTGTTACTAGTAGTCACATGAAGAACAGAGCGTAGCAGCACCTGAGAAAAAGACTGGCCTGGAGCAAGCTACCAGTAGCTGCACAATTCAGCCGAGGTCTGCTTTCTGTACAAACAGCTCATGTCTGAGCACTGGATAGACACAACAAAAGTGGTATCATAAAAAATTATGCAAAGCTCTTGCAAAATCCTCAAGCTCTTGCAAAAAAGTAAGATGTGTGTTATGAGACTATCCTAATGTCAAAAACTGTTAATATATATAATCTATTAAGGTAGAGGCTGGACAGTTTAAGAAATGCTTAATTACCAAAAAAAAAAAAATTTGAGAGATTTATAAGGAAGTCTCCCATCTGATACCACATTCCTACATGACCTGTATATTTTGGCAGATTCACACCTGCATACATGTGAAATTAAAAAAAAAAAAAAAAAAATTTATGAGGAAACTGTTAAAGATAAAACCCATTAATATTTAACACAAGCACATATATATAGGTAGATGGAGATACCTGAACTTGAGAAAAATCTTCTTTTTGTATTTTTACCCTTATCTACTCACATCGTTTCACTTATATTTTTTATTATTATGTTGTAGCCATATTGCCGCACTTAAAGGAGACATACATATCTTGCTTTATATCTTGTATCTTATTAACAGGTGAGATTATCTCATTTTAATAGTTTCCAATTTAAAATATATACATATCTATATTTGTATATATCTATACAGATATATCAATTTTTTAAATACATAGAGCAGGTTTTCTCCCCTAATGGAATAATCCTTTGGGCTCGATTTTGTGATACATGTCCAGCAGCTTAAATAAGCATGCTGGAATACTAACAGAAAATGTCTGTACAAGTATGTTAGACTTCTGCACACATTCACATACAGGTTTCTAACCAAGATGCTCTTGGTAGCCAGACAGTAAAGGGTACTGTGACATAGAGGAAAGTACAAAAAATAGATTTTTTTTTTTAATATGTAATGAGAATACATCAATTTTAAAGAGCTTCACTTGCGATACTTTCCTTCTTTGTTTCCTCTATCCTGTATCTATTGATATAATACGACAGTAATGCGGGTATATTTTTAGATGCAGCCTACTTATCAACTTTAGATGCTGTGCAGCCTACTTATCAAACATTACCGATGTAGGGTTAAACGCCCATTGTTATTTTCAGTGCATACTAAAAAGTGAATATTCAACAGAATCTTGCCATGTATGCTTGCATTAATAATTAATAAAATGTTTCAGTAATCAGCCCAATAACTGACCAGGGGTAAATGAAAGTAAGGTTTTGTAAATTAGAACTGTTGTAAATTATCTCAAGGCAGTACGACAAACTTTTGTTGATACCAGAGTATTCATGAATAAAAAAAAGGCAAAAATCACTTGCTGTACACAAAAATATGCATAGACACCATATAAATGCAAACTAGAAGTGGGAAAACTCTCTCCATGATTTTCTTCCACCATATCGTGCTGGAGAAGCCTCATGTTCGTAGACCCTGGTCCTCATAGGGAACTTTAACCACCCCGATATCTGCTGGAAGGGCAACACACAAGGGCACAAGCAATCCAGGAGGTTTCTGGACTGCACTGATGACAATTTCCTGACACAGGTGATTGAAGAGTCAATGAGGGGAGATGCTCCACTGGACCTCATACTTATAAAAAAGGAAGCACTGGTTGGAGATGTAGAGGTTGGGCAGCCTTAGCTGCAGTGACTATGAAATGGTGGAGTTCAGCATCCTGAAAGGAGGGAACAAAGGAGAAACACGATCACAATCCTGGACTTCAGGAGAACACTTTTTTCACACATCTGTTTGGAAGAATCTCCTGGGAGATGGTCCTGGAAAGAAGAGTGGTCCAGAGAGCTCATTGATTTTCAAAGTTCACCTCATCCAAGCTCAAGAAATTGTCCATCCCAACAAACAGGAAATCAAGCAAAAACAGCAGGAGGCCTTCATGGACGAACAAGGAGCTCCTGACAAAACTCAAACATAAGAAGGGAGAGGTCACCCGACAAGAATAAAGGGACACTGTCCAAACATTCAGGGATAGGGTTAGGAAAGCTAAAGCCCAGCTGTAGTTGAATCTGTTGAGGGATGTGAAAGGCAACAAGAAAGGCTTCTACAGGCATATCAGCAGCAAAAAGAAGACTAGGGAAGATGTGGGCCCTCTGCTGAATAGGGCAGAGGACCTGGAGACAAAGGACACAGAAAAGGCCAAGGTACTCTCAATGCCTTCTTCACCTCAATCTTCACTGAGAAGACTGGCCTTCAGGAAGCCCAGGTTCCTGATACCAGAGGGAGTCTAGAACAAGGAAAACTTACCCTCAGTGGAGGAGGATCAGCTAAGGAGACATTTATACAAACTGGACATAAACAGGTCTGTGGAACCTCATGAAACGCGCCCATGAGGGCTGAGGGAGCTGGTCAATGTCATTGTGAGGCCATTCTTGATAATCTCTGACATGTCATGAGAATCAGGAGAGTTTCCTGAGGACTGGAAGAAACCAAATGTCACTCTTATTTTCAAGAAGGTCAAGAAGGAGGATCTGGGGAACTACAGGCAGGTCAAACTACAGGACTGCAGCCTCACCTCGATCTCTGGGAAGGTGATGGTGCAATCCTCTTGGACACCATTTACCAGACATATTAAGGATAGGAAGGTGACTGGGAGTAGTCAGTATGGATTTATGAAGAGGAAAGCATGCCTCACCATCCCGAAAACCTTCTACGATAAGATGATTGGCTCGGTGGATGAGGGAAGAGCAGTGGATGTTCTTTCTCTCGACTTAAGCAAGGTTTTCAGTGCTGTCTCCCATAACATCCTCACAGAAAAACTGATGAAGTACACCTAGATGAATGGACAGTGAGATGGACTCAAACCTTCCGGAACTGCTGGGTTCAAAGGGTTGTGACCAGTAGCACAAAGTCAACTCAGGAGGAATAACTGTATGCACCATGCATGGGAGCCAATCGGCTGAAAAGCTGCTTTGCAGGAAAGGCCCTGGGGGTCCTTGTGAACAGCAAGTTGAACATAAGCCAGCAATGTGCCCTCATTGCAAAGGCAGCCAACAGCATCCTGAGCTGCTTTAGGAAGAGCATTGCCAGCAGGTTGAGGGAGGTGACCCTTCTGGAGTGCTGTGCCTAGTGCTGTGTCTAGTGCTAGGCTCTGGAGCTACCAGAGTGAGTCCAGCAAAGGGCCACGAAGATGATTAAGGGGCTGGAGCATCTCTCATATGAGGAGGTGCTGAGAGAGCTGGAATTGTTCAGCCTGGAGAATAGAAGGCTCAGGGGGGTCTCATCCATGTGTGCAAACACCTGATGGTGGGGGGCAAAGAAGATGGAGACAGACTCTTCTCAGTGGTGCCCAGTGGCAGGACTAGAGGCAACGGGCACAAATTGCAATTCAGGAAACTCCATTTAAAAATAAGAAAAAAAAAGAAAAAACTTTTTTACTGTAATGGTGATCAACCACTGGAACAGGTTGCCCAGAGAGGTTGTGGAGTCTCCATTCTCAGAGATATTCAAAATCTGACTGGACATAATCCTGGGCAACCTGTTCTACTTGACCTTGCTCTGAGCAGAGTGGCTTGACTAGACAGTCTCCAGGGGTGCCTTCCAGCTTCAACTATTCTGTGATTCTATGTAGCACAACTTAGAAGGGAGGCTTAGAAAAACATATATGGGACTCAAAGTCAGATGTCACAGGGGACAGTCCTTTATAGTCAAAGAAAACTGCAAGTTTCTCATTAAATGTCTATTGTTGTAATTTGGGATTACTAGTAGATCATAAAAGGAGCCCTTGGAGTGCCTCCCCTTTCTGTAGTCCTATCAGCAACCACTGGAAAATAGTTATTGCACTGTCTCTTGCCTAAAAGGAAGTGATTCTTCCTAGATATGAAAAAAGGCTTAATTTTTATACAAAGTAAATTAGACAACTAAAGCTGAAATTCTGATACCACTGAAGCATATATTCATGATTTAATCATAGATGCTGAAATTGAAATAAAACTAATAAATGCAAAACAAAACAAAAGGGACAAAGAGGGAAATAAGAAATACTAGGAATAGATAACAGAATGACACTGTAACATAAATTTATAGAGGATCTGCATCAAAGGTCTAAGCATAAATGCTAAACTCCAAAAAATGCAAATACCTGGACTCAGGATTTTAGCTGCAGAATACTGATATTAAGCTATAAATAAAAATAGGTGTAAATTACAGTCATGGGACCTTCCATGCCTTATTCGTCACCCATGCCAGGGCTTTAGAATGTGGTAGCTCAAGCAATTATTAAAATGAAATAAGGGAGGAAGGGGGCGGGGGGCATGGGCTTTCCCCCTTAACCCCACCATTTTGTTCTTTTGAGGAAAGATCTTTCTTTCGTTATATCAGTATCACCGTATTTTATATCAATCACAAAAGAAAAACAAAGAAAACAAAACAAAACAAACCTGAAAAGTTCAAGGACTTTCCTTCCAGATCAGTATTTTACCACTTCCTTTAAGGCATATGGCCAGATTACCTGCCTTTTCATTCAAGGCAACATCTTTAGTCAGAATAAAAATCCATCCTTGGCATTCACCTGATGAACAGGAGGTCAACTAGGGTATTTCTGTGAATGTAGCAGTATGAGTCCCAATCCATTTTTGATTTCAACAATTTATCTTGACTGCCTTCTGAATATTAACAGTCTTCTGACATGTTTGTGACACATCTTTTTTCTGCCTTTATTTTTAGGGCAGGTTTTACTCATGGTTTGCTCTTTGATCTTCCACAACTACAATCAAATAGAAACTAATGCCATGTCACCGCTGCCTTTTTTATTTTTTTATTTTTTTTTGGAAATATATGGGTAAAACATTCTTACAAAGTTAACTCTTTATAAATCAGTGCAAATATCCTATATGGAAATTACGTATATGCATCTATCCTGAAATACTTCAAATTTACCCAAAATGAAAGTGTTTGCCTTACAACAAGCAGCAGCTGCAAAAGTTTAGAAACCCTTTCTTTTACAAAATAAATACAAGCATTTTTAACCATGTAGGATACCATACAGGTAACCATGGAAAAACTTCTGTTTCAAAATTATGTACAAATTACCCCATATTCTTTTTTCACTATTCCGAGCTTTGGCACATCATGGATTTCTTTCTAAGGATAACTTTAATTATTTTCTAGCGAGCAAATCAACTTCACAGAAGAGATTCTTGATAAGAAAGATCATGCAAAAATGTGTACAAGAACAATACAAATATACTGATCTCACAAATATCAAAAGTGTTGGTGCACCCTCATCAATGAGGCTTATCACTTGACTCCTGTCCACATGGCCTTCCCTTCACAATTGTTTTTTTTTATTTAATTTTTCTACTTTTCAAACCATAAAATCTGATAATAAACTCATTGTCCTCTCTGGCCACATTTAAAGTATTTATCAGAGGATCAATTACCTCCAACATTTCTACTAAGACAGAAAGACGATTTCTTGAGAAATTGTTTTTCTATAGAAATAGATACTAAAACACTCGACACTGAGGCCAGAAATGGTACCGACAATGCAGCCTGAAATAAATTAGATGCTGTTCTCAAAGACTTAAATTCCTTCCCTCCACCCCCAAGAACAGACCTGCTGTATTGCTCTCTGGATATCAAAAGCATAGTATTAGTCCACTGCTAGCGGGGCTTGAGAATGAACGGCACGTTTGGTTAGCAGTGGGAGGCACGAGACAACTGCAGTGCAGTGAAAAGCTAAGGAGACAGATGGCTGACTGGGACCAAAGATACTTCTTTAATCTGTTCTGTACTGATACCAAGCTGATATTGCTGAACCCAGTCAGAATAGAAATCTGACCAGATTCAGTCCTGGCACAGGCACAAAGACAGTGGGAACAACATCCGTTTACAGCAGAGCTGAATTTCCATTCAGGTTCTTTTTCATCTATTGCTTCCTACCTTCAAATATTCTCTATTTTTAAACTACTTAATTGCAAATGATGCAACAGAAGAAGCTCTGAAAGGTTTAAAGTTCAACAAGCCCTCATGGTTCTCATGGCTCTGGTATAAAATACAAATATTGCCATGTTATAATAAACACCATGACATTATTTGTTATAGTCATTATAAATAAATATTAATAACTAATCTTCATTATGTCAATGGCATTTTTGACTTAAGACTGGAAAAGATCTCAAATATAAAAAGTTGTGCCTTTTTAGCAGTCATGCAAGGCAAGCACTATGGTGCTCAAGACTGTAAGGCAATGCCAGCATGAATCAAAACTGAACACATTAAACCTATGATTGTGCAAGCAAAAACTTTATACATTCAGATACTTTAATATATGCTAAAAAGAAGCTGATACAACTATAAAAATATCATCTTAATTTTCCTTTCTTTTTTTAGAACTCAGCTCAAAAATCAGTTTCTTCAGCAAGTCTAGGTTCTTCCAGTCAGTGGTAGCCACATTTTATACTGATAGTCCAGGTCAGAATTTTATTTCTTAGACAACATATAATGCCATGTAAAGCTTTTATCTATCCATTATTTCATAAACTCTCTAATTATCTTTGAGTCTGCATTTCATTGTAATATTAAAGATATATAATTATGTCTGACCAATAGCACGCAAAGGATAATTTCAGCGTTGTCCAAAAAATATTATTATAAACATGTCTGTAAGAAACAACAACTCCTTGCACCAATTTGCCCAAGWTGAATCTAAGATTTTTTTCAGTCTAGTGCCTTCAGTAGTACATCACAGAAGTGCAGGAACAGTCTCTAACAAATCATATTTTGAAACAGAGATTATATTGTTACCAGTATCTTGATTAATTTAAATTTCTTCTTTACATTTTCATTCCAGACATAACTCGGTGCTGTACCATGCCTTATCAACTATTCTTGATTACAGCCTTATTTAAAAACTCATACTTAATTTTAAGTGACCTGCTCTTAACTGTAGTTCTTATGCGTTAACTATATCTTCAACCCTTTCTTGGCATTTAAGCACATGAGGAAACATATAAGTATATACTAAGTACTAATCAAATAAAATGGAATCATGCATGCACTTAAATACTGTGCTGAATGAGCCCAGAACTATCCAGAAGTTTAAAGTTGAGTGTATGCTTACATATTTTTATCAGTCAGGGCCTATGCTATTACTGTAGTATTTACAGTTTCAGAAGAGTTTCCAATAAAAAAATTACTTTTTTAAAATACAGAAATCTTTTGAATATTTAACTTTTCCTTTCAACTATCCCAGGCATGAGCTCTGACAAAAGAGGAAGTTTATTTTGTTTTTATTAGAACTGGAATTTATACAGATGAAGTAACTAGATCTCTGAAGAGTTTTAAGAGGAAGAAAAACAAGCCTAACAACCACACTGTCCCAGAGACAAAGTGTTCATCCACTTCTTAATTTTCTGCAGTCTGCTTTAATTCCAAAGTCCCTTAAAACAGAAACTGGAAATTTGTAATACTGAAGAATAATGCTTCTGAATGCTCCCATACAAAATACTTTTTATCAAAAAAGTGCTTCTTGTATTGACCGAGTTCTGCACTTTTGGAAATTCCACTGCATCACCACATTGGACCTTGGGGTGGGGGGTGCTGGAAATCAGCAGCAAGACACAAGGGCCTCAGAACAAGAGTGCAAGCCTTATATTTTTTCTCCAAGTCCCTAATATTTAAATCCTGCATTCCCCTGAGTTTTGTCAGAAGGTTCATAGAAGCTTGTGGGCTTCAAGTTCTGTTTCTACCATTGGAAGAATGTATAAGCTCTGATTTGACCTCATTCATGTAGACATCCCCTTACTTTTTTGAAATGGAGCAAGGGTATCTGTTTTATTTAAAAATACAGTCAAAAAAGGTCTTACTTCTATGTTATACTATAGCTCAATTGTGGTTTCAAACCAAACTGTTAGAACACTTGTTTAAAGTGTAAGTGCTGTGCCCAAGTTCCTCAAACAGCATATCACATCATACCCACTACCACGCCTGAAATAACTGGCTCTCAGAAATCCTAGGAGTACATAAATTTCATCTTGCTCACTGAGGGGTTTTGATTAAAAAAATAAAAATATCAAGCTTCTTCAGGCCAGAGAAACAGATCTTCATTATTACTTTTAAACTTTGCGCTCCAGATGCTCATCTGTGGGACAGAGCACCATCGTTCTCCTTGCACCCCTTTCCAAGGACTCTTGTTGCATTTTAAATGATCCATAATTTGGAGATCCAAAGTGAATCCATGAACTTCAGTAATTTCTCACTAAGGCCAAACTCCATGTGAACAGTCTTACACACAGTGCATCCCTACTTGATTATACACGATATAACTATACCCATGACATTATTTCATACCATCAAGTAATTGGTTCTGGGAATTGATTTAGGGAATCACATAAAAACATGCTGACATCTACTTGACATACAAAAATCAAAATACTCTCAGGTGAAAGTATCTAATATTGGTCATTTCTTAAAAATGTCTACAAGGCACCACATACAGCAGTTGCACTATGCAAATAAATCATATAAATAACAAATGCCATGGTCTATATATGCTTTTCTGTTTTTTAAAGCAAAATCAGAATTTTAAACTTACCTTATTAGTATTGATAGCTGTGATGACCCACACACACTGAGCATTGCTGTCATACTGGAATGGAAAATTAGGTGATGTGAAAGTGCCTCCAGGTCCCTGAAGACTGGATCCACAAGTCTTGACTGCAAAAAGAAAGTTCATCTTATAATTCACATACAAAATACATAAAGCTTGTTTTATGAATCTGCTACAACTTATATTAATCAGCATTTAAAGGATTAAAATACCATTGACCAAAAATAGAACTACCTAACACAAGATAACTGAACACTCACGCTTCTGTTCAAGCTCATAATCTAAACCAAACCAAACCAAACCACACCACACATGCATACACACAAACATTCGAATGAAAAGAGGGACTACACAAAGAGGAACTCTCTGCTCCATTTATTTTTAAAGGAATGCTTTCACTTAAGAAGTACCTAATGTCATTATCTCCACAGATATCTGTAAAAAGAAGAGTTTATATAGTAGAACACAAAGATCACTCTAAACATGGTGTATATTTTTGTTTATTTATTGGTGTATGGCTACAGCAGCATTTTTCCTGCTGTTACCACTTCCCATGCCATTGAACCAATAGCTGAAACATTGAAAATTTTAAAGGGAACTTGTAAAAGCCAGTCTTACACAAAACAGTGTAACTGTTTTTAAAGACTGCTAAGTACATTCATTTACAAATCAAAATCTGTATGGTTATTTATAGTAGAATATCATAAAAAAAAGAAATCCTTATTCATTTTAGGTTGTGTCTTACATCACAAATAACCCACAGGAGATAGAGTTATTTGGACTGGTGAATGCTACTACTTAGGCACTAAAACCATAGCCTGCTGAAGCCAGGGGAAGTTTTACTGTTGGCTCCTTGATATTCAAATCTTTCCTAATGCACTAATGGTGAACTTTTCCTATACTAAGCTCTAGAACTGACAAGCAACCTCAGCTCATGAGCTTCTCATCCTGTTCCTGTAGTGATTATTATGGCATGCAAGTAAACTGCGGAAGCTAAAGGATTATTGCTAACTCTAGATGCTGGCAGAATCCAGCTCATGTAATCGATTAAAAATTTTGACTAAAAGAAGCAAAATTACCATACAGCCACACTGCACTTTGCATGCACAACGCGTGCTTATCTGAGCAATACCAAATACATGCAGATTCAGCTGTTCTTGGATGCAGACTGCTTCCCCCACCCCATTAACCTCCAGGAGGAATGTCATTCAAAATGGAAATGCACAGTTACCCAGTCCTTAGAAAACTAAAAAATTCCCTCCCCAGACCTTGTGGCTCATTTCTGGTTCTGGGCTTCACCACATTTCTAGTGCTAACTCAGTTATTACATTTCCGATGGTAACTTTTGCAATCATACGAAAATCTCCTGATAAATTTGACCCAGCTAGTTCATAGAATTATTATTCTCCAAGTCTGAATTACAAATGCACCAAATAATTTATTGACACATTAGTTTAACACACAATCAATACTTATAACATTAAAAACTTTCCTAATTTCACAGAAAAAAATGTTGACAATTGATTAATGTAACTTTTTTTTCTGTTAAATTATTGGTATGTGCTACTGACATGACTCAGTGACATGTACATAGTTGGTATTTGAGGATTTTTTTTAAAGGAACATATTTTGAAGAATTTTCTTCTAAAAAAAGATACTTATTATGGATTTAAGTAGCACGCTATTGCAAAAAAATCCAGATAATGAAATTATTGCATTTTATAGAATGGAAAAAAAAACATAATAAACAAATAAAAAAAGACACAACTGGCACCAAACCTTCTTTAGAAAGAGGTCTGTGAAAAAGTGATATACAGGAAACCCATCATGGAAGTCACAATTAAATATTGCTAAATCTACTTCAACATCACCTTTTCCCAAGTGAATCTGCGTATCCAGATATGGAAATTTTGGTCAATACACAGCTTGGTTAAGTATGCTCTACTTGCAACAGCTTGCAAATAAAAGCAGATACTTTTAAAAGACTGTGATAGTTGGTAATTATCCAGTGTTGTGAACTCAAATTTTTGTGTTCTCTCCAAACATAAGACATGATATGAGAGATTCTCATATGTTAGGCAATTTAAAATGCTTTGGCACATTCAAGAAAAATGAAGGCTACTAGGTCAAACAATCTAACAGAATAATCCAGCACATAATGTGCTCATCGTTTCCATCCAAGCCACGCCACTTTTACCCCTCAGAGAAGAGCCCGTTCAAAGCCATCCAGAAGCCGCAGCCCGGGGAGAGGACAGGACGGCTCCTGATTTACGAGCAGGGGCTGCAGCTGATGAGTGTCTGAGCAAGCGAGAGAGTATCAATGCCTGGCACAGCTTTTCTTCTCTTGTGTTTCTAAATAAGAACCCGTATGACTCTTGCAGCTCGTGTTGGTGTGTGGGAAGAGCGAAAGCGAGGAGGGAAAAGCAGTGAGTGTTCCCGACCCAATCTGCTGGCCCATCTGAGCGCGCGTGTGCGCGTGGCCGTGTGGAGCGGGGCGGGCGGCACGTTGCGTCGCAGGCTGACCTGCTCCGCGCAGGAGCTGCCTTTGCTGCCTCTCCTCCGCACAGCCACGTACCGGAGGCCCCAAAGAAAAGCCATCTGCTTCGATAGTGGAATGATCCTGATAGGTCTTTGACACCTAATTTCTGTTGTTTACACTCATTTCAAGTATTCCTAACAGACATTTGCCTTGAGTACTAAATCAGAAAAAAAAAATCACAAATTAAAGACACCTGATTTTGAAACCTGATTAATGAGGGAAAAGGAGTGATTAAAAATATGGATCTTCGTTCATCTGAAAATACAAATATAAGAAGCAGCAAAGATGAAACCATTTGCTATACTTATTTACAGTTTAAGACGACTTCTAATTCACCAATATAAAATACTGAAATAGTATGATCTAATAATGAAACTCTATAGAGCTCAAATAGAGAAAAAAGTATATGTTCAGGGCTTTAGCTCTTATATGATTAATCCCATTGCATCTGTCAGGTGACTGATGAACAAATCACATCTGTGTTTTTTGGATGCGTATCAGAGTCATTTCTATTTAGTAACAATTGTAGTAAAAGCACTGTTCTACTGTAATATGATAATATAATACTAGAATATGCTAACAATTTTCAAGTCTGTAACCCAATTTGCCCATTAAAAACAAAACCTCCCATATGATTACTTTCTTTACCTAGTAAGTCATCTGCCTCCGAACATCAATACTGTATTGTCTCCTTTAATAGCCCTGGTTTTGCTTGCTTCCCATTACCTGTTCTCTGTCTTAATAGGCCTCTCATGCTCCCTGCCTCTGCCTCCGGTTTTGTGTGGACTACACGAAGATTCATTCTCCAGCACTGCAACCTTTAAAGTGCTGAAATGCTGCCAATCGTGGGCAGTGCACTGTATACTCGTAAATTTTTTTTTTTTTTAGTCATTAGTAGCAAATCTCTCAAACACCTAACAAGCAGTCTAAATAAACTTGTTGCTTTATTTATCAAAAATTATAAATACTTCCTACATCTTTTGTTTTGAGACATTCTTTGACAACCCTTCTGAGTTCAGGTTATTCCTCATAAGCTAGTTCACCTAAGTGTGAACGGGCTGTCATGTTTCTGTGCTGATTCTTACAGCACTGTAGGGAGTAAGCAAAAAAGAAAAAAAACCTAACTGTTTGCACTGGATTTTGGAAGTACTGCCTCAGTCAGTTGATTAATGCAACTCTTCGCATGGGTAAGTCTATTTAACATGAGCAAAGCTTCCAGAAGCTGAAAGTCGCAGAATTGCAACTAGGGTTCAAATACGCAGCGCTAGTGATCGCCGGCTAAGCAAGCACAGAGCGCCGGTGAGGCGAACGGCACCTGGAGGTGTGTTCAGCTCAGCTCCCTGTGCTGCCGCCTGGGAAACGCGCAGCATGGAACGGCCGCTTCCGACCGCTGCCGCGCCACCTACCTCGGCCAGCAAACTAAAATAGGCCTGAACCAAAGGGAGGCAAACAACCTGAAAAGTACACTAAGTTACTCTTATAAAGCAAGATTCCTAGGACATGTAATTTTATACCTCAAATACATAAAGCACATGTAAACATGCCCTCCATAAAGTTTTATAGGGAGGAAGTTTAGAAACACTTCATAGACATGAAATTTCATAAAGCTTCAAAAGCACAAAAAAGAACCAACTCAGTAACAAGAAAAATAACCTGTAAAGACAGGAAGAAAATCTAAACTGCTTTTCTGAAGACTGTTCAATAGTTTTGTAAAATATATGCAGAGAAGCAGCATATTAGGGGCTTAATTCCTTTCTAATCCTGGAATCCTGTCTAAACATGGGAGCATTTGGAAATGGGATTTTTATATCCGTAAGAAAAGACTATTAAGAGTAGACAATTTTCTGAGCAGTACTGATAAAGCAGSAAGTTATCTCATTAGAACATGGGGGAACAAAATTACATTAATCAGCGTGCCAGATAATCCATGTTTTTCATTGATTGTCTTACATACTTTAGTTACTGTTTATATAGTGTATTAAAAATGTGTAATAACAGAAATCATAAGTAGCAGGTCCTTTTAAAAAAAAGGAAGACAAGTGCCTATACTGAAATTCTAGTTCGGCTGGCGCCGAACGCCAAAGCAGGGAGGCCAGCACGGTCTCACCTCCGTGCGGCTCCCTGCGGACAGGCGCCGCGCTGCCCGCGTGACGCCTCCCCGACATCGCGCCCCGTCAGCGTACGCGGAGGCGCACGCGCTGCGGGCGGCTCGCGCTCCCCTGCCGCCCTGCCCGTGTACACCTGCCCACCAAGCTTCAGGCAGCGCTTCACTGCCCCGGCCGCTTAGGCTGAGTTTGGAGACCTCAGGGGTGCGCTGGCTTTAAACTGCTCTTGCCCCCTCCCTCGCAAAGGGAATGCCAAAACATCACCTAAAAGCTGCAGTAGAAAGCACCGCACATACGCATGGGTGTTATAGGAAAGTAAAATAAGGACTAAATAGTATCAACAGAAGACAGGTTTTAAGTTTTTAGGTGTTTTATTTCTCTGATTTCCTCAAAAGGAGAAAAAAAGGAGCAATCTTCTCTGGTAGGTTGGGAATTCAAAAGCCAGGATATGGCAGTAATAAAACAGTTTTGTTGAGCTGGCTAGAGACTCAAAGTCCAGATACACAGTCACTAGCTAGTATTTCAGACACTAAATTGCAAGGCTGCTATTTTTTCATTTATAAATATATAGAGGTCTATTTATGTGTGTGTATTTTTATCCTCAAGTACACAAACTATTTGGCAAAGTTACTTTTGAACTCATACATTTCTTTCCATAACACTATAACACCACAGACTATAGCGGCAGCATTTGCTGCTTGCTGGCCCATCTCCACAAAAAGACACAAAAAAACCCACAGCAGGTGGGGGGGAGGCAGAGCAAGAGGCAGAGCGAGCGAGCGCGAAAGAGAGAAAGGTCATGCTAAGGAAGCCTGAAGCCAGCTCCTGCTTTCCTAAATCTTCATGTACTTGTATGCATGCACAGATATACAAATATATACAAACTTAGGTTTTCATGGATACCTGTGCATGTTCATACATACGTGTGTCAGCAGATGTGTGTCTCTGTGTACACAAACATGTATCTAATTCTGTTTTAAGCATATAAACAGCTGAACAACACTAGCTGAAAAWCAGGCACATGAGCTTTACCACCATGACAGATTTGTTACTTTCCTTTTCAGTAATTGCAAAAAAATTCCAACTGAGACACTTTCTTTCTTCCACAAGAAAGTCTGACAATTTATTTTCAAGTTGAAACGCTGAAGTAAAAAAATAAACAAAATGTGGACTTTAAGAAAAAAAAAATCACACACCTCACCTTATAAATCATGGCATTATTTCTCATCTTTCTGCAATTCATCAGCACCTATTGCAGCCAACTCCTACTAATTCTGACAAATTTTTATACCAAGGTTGCTAGTAAACCCCATGTCAGAAATGATATTCTTGTGATACTCAAAGTGTCTGAAATACATATGAAGTTATTCTGCTTTATTTAAAATGGTAACAAGGTCTGTAACAATCTTTTTCTCATGGAGTGGTGCTTTAGAGACTGTAAGAACCAACTGAAGTTAGGTTATACCAATTTTATTTGTCTTTCCTCAAATGAAATGGTTGAACTAGGTAGAAGATGTGAGAGAGGATACTATGTGTAGTGCAGGAAAACTGGTTACTGTGTATAGGCATTTTTAACAACCAATTTTTTTCTAAAATGAAAGTAAGAGGACAATCTAAGGGCTATCTAATTTCTCAATAAAACTTGTCTTAGGTTAGTAATATATTACAAATAAAAAGGTGTTGAACACAAATCTTCCAGAATGTAAACAGATTTTAAAAGGTGCATAGAAATGATACCAAAAACTATAGATTTCATTAAGCATGATATTACAGCATATAATGACATGCATTATTCTAACGGCAGTATCTGAATCTACTTAAACTGACAATTTATTAGTACTGCACACTGTAGCTTGCAGCAAATGGAAAATACTCTTCTATTGATGTATTTCTTTCTTTCTTTTTTTTTTAATGCAGAAAAGAATAAAGAACTATAGCTTTGGATTCCCTTTGTGGAACAAGAACACAATAGCAATATAGTTTTCTGGTATTACATTCTACACCAGTGGCTGCAACAAAGTGTATTCAAAAATAAAAAAAGATAGGAGTTTTAATTGCTTGAACATTTACTACACATTTTGTATATGTTTTTCAACATTATTTAGAAAGACAAAATACATAATGGTAAGATAATATCACATAATGTCTTTTTCTGGACTTCTAGAGCCTGTCCCTACTTCTTGTAGGGCTTTGAGAACCCTGCTTTACAATCTTAATATAGATTAGCTGCTTGTCCCCTGCATGGGTGACAGTGTGTCTGTTCCCAAATACAAAGCAAAACACAGGTTCCCTGGGCATTCAGTTTCATTCATCTTGAATAGATGCTTCTGACACAGGAAGACCATGTTGGATGTCCTGCTGCTGAAGGATTTTGTGAGTCTGTACAAACAGCTTGTCAAAACTGACTGGTTAGCACCTCCAGTAAGTCAAGACTGTGGTCATATAAGCTAGCCTCAAAGCATTAGTCAAAATCTGAGCTGCTATATTTTGCAACAAGTGAAGTATTACAAGTGGGAATAACAGAAAATGAATCATTATTAGGATTGAGAAACAGATCAGTTCTCTCCTAGTTTACTCTTGCGTCTTCTGAAGGTTTTGTTCTGGCTTTGGTTCATTATTATTCAGCATGAATTTGCTTTCTTTTTTGGAATTGATCTAAAGACAGGAATTAGGTTACCGTTCCTATGCAGATGATACATGTGTTTGAAGATTAGTTCTGATTGTCCTTCTGAATATTTTATACAGTATTTGGAAACAGATAAGCCTTTAGACATTGATGTCTATTACATTCTAAAACAAGCGTTATCAAATTTATACTAGCTGGCAGTCACAGGTGCACATCGAACCCACTCCCTCTGAAATCCATGAGGAGTTCTTTTACTCATTCAGTAACAGTCGTAAGAGCTCAGTAGCTGTACTAGTAAATCTTTCTACTGCCATTCTCTGTTTACATTTCTGATACACAGCTATTAAGTCAGTAGGAAAAAAGTCAAATACAAACATGAGATTGATAAAATTTGACCCTTAATGTTTTTCATCAAATAGGGATTTTTTTATTGGGTTGTTGTAGAAGCAAATTTGAACAGACCAATATGTATGATCTGACTTCCATTTAGAGTTTATATGATTTTTATATTTCTAAGTCACTACCTTTATCAGATTATCTAATCAAATACATCAAACTGACATTTTCTCACAGTACCACATCTGATTTCAGACACATCATAAACACAGAAAAAAATATCATTAATACATTTTACAGGAAACAGACAAAAAAGACTCATAAGACCTTACTGTCTTCTAAGCCTGGAACCAGTTCTTGGTAAGAGAGAGAGGTCAGTAAGTTGATGGAAAGCTTTTGCCATTCCAATATCCCAATTTACTTTTCAGAAGTTATTATGAGTTTTGCTATTAACAAATAGTCAATACAAGCCAATAATGAGAAATCATGAATAAGAATTCTGTATATGAAAGTAAGTCAGATAAACTCTGAAGGGGAAAAATTTAGAAGAAACAATTAACAATGACTGTAAATATAAAGTCAATATAGCAAAAAATAATATTAGAAGATAATTTACTTTTTGTAATCCTTCATACTGAAGGTAATAGAAATAATACTTAAAAAAACAGATTTTATGTATATTGGATAAACTAGATATAAACCTCCCTCAAGAAAACTTAACACCACCCCACCACAAAAGACATGAAAACAAAAGGAAGCCATGCAATATCCTCTAACAACAAAGGTAAACAAGGGGCACCTTCAGTTTGGGAAAGCTGATTAAAGATATACTGTCTATTCATAACACGTAATCACTGTACTGTAAGAGTGTGTTCAAAAGACTCAGCTATATGTGTAAAATGACTAAGTTCAGCTTGTTAGAGTTCCACAGAAAATCTACTAAATTAAAAGATAAAGTCAACCAGATAGACACCATTTAATTGGATTTTCAAAAAGCCATTAACAAGGCTACTCACTCAGAAGAACTGAAATAGGAAAAAATGAAAAACAGTTAAGCAATTGGAAAAAGAAGATAAATTAATGAAATTAATAACAGAATATTCTTCAGTGAATTGATTAATAGGAGAGGCAAAGGTATTTTCATCACAGTTTTTATATAGAGAATATAAAACTTCATTTATATATATAGACATAGATATATGGTTATATATATAATGAATATATATATTTATTACAGAAAAGTACAAAAATTTTAGTAGACCAAATACTACACCAAAGTCTTACCAGTTGGCAGGTAGTCTAAGCTTTTCCCATTTTTTCTTCAAGAGTCAGAGAGGGAAAGAAAAGCCATTTTAAAATTTGTGTTTGTAGGGCTTTTTAATGAGTAACTTGGTTTACTGAACTTTTTTCGGTCACTAAACTTTGGAAACTTTAGCCTTTGAAAATTTCTAAAAAAATCTCCCCAATATATCCTGATATACCTACCTGTAAAACTGTGTTCATCATGAAAATAAATATCAAATAATGGTAAAAAAATTATTAAAACCTCAGTTTTTCATGTGCACATAGAAGATATATTCTCACTGCCTTATGGGTTTTTATTTTATCATCTTCATCTTTACGGAACTACTATAAAACCTTCCAAAATTTTATTTGACGCATTCCTAAATAAAACACATTCTTCAAGCAATGGTACAACACCAGAATGATTTAATCTTTGCATTTAGGACATCGTTTATAGGTTTCATCTCTTTGAGGTGTTACTTAATTCTATGTTTGCTTAACATTACACTGAGATACAACATTTCTGTCAGTACATCTGCACATGCAGATATTTTACAGATATTCTTCTCCAGTCTTGTTTAAGTTAGTTGCAAACCATAAATTAGCAGTAATGACTCTTGGGTAGCCACTGCTTTAAAGTAAATTCAAAATATGGAGGTTTTGAGGAATCTTCCAGAATCTTCACTATAAGTAGCTATTATATTAAATCACAATTACTTAGTATTCAAATTAAAAAGAAAGATTATATCTCATTAGTTAGCACACGGTTTTATATCTAAGCTACTATTTAAGCATGTAAACCTTCTTGGGAGTTCTTTTGCAGTATAGTCTAGTTCTTTGACTTCAGAAATCTGCAATGCATAACAGTAGGAATATTTGATCAGTAGTCACATCTGTGTTTAAACTCTTGAAGGCAGTRATTTTTTGTGAGTTCATTTTAAATAAAATTATCTTCTTACGCCTGAGGAGTTCAATTTCATTGCCAATAGAAGCAGTATGTTTAGCTTGCTGATGGTATTGCAGTGATGTTAGTCCTGCATTAATAAAATTTTCACCACATAGTATGCTCTGCAGTTTCAATTTGTCATTGTGACTCTAAGCAAACTTAAAATCATAAATAATCAGGAAGTACAGGCTTTTATAATTGAAAATATGAGTATATGCTTTACTCTTCACTTTTTCTCTAAGAAAAATACAACTCATCTGCACTTCAGTACTGCAGTACAGTTGATTTGATTTTGGTTTTGTTTCTAAAATAAAATGCAGGACTATATGTCCTAATGGTTATTACATGTGAACTATAGCTATGACTTTAATGTTAAAGTAGAAGAAATAGTAAAGAAAAGAAAAAAAAGGGAAAAAAATTAAAGAACAATAATATTTTACTTGTTAAGAAGACAGCACTGCCTAAGCAACTTGCCATGGCCAATAATATGAAAATCATCTCTATTAAAAAGTCAATATAGAATTATTTATTTTGTAGCCATTGCCAGCAGAAGGCAAATAACCAAATCGATATTTTCTTGGCACTTGATTGGGCTTGGAGGGAAATGGTGAAGCCTTGGCATTCTAACTGGGAAACAGAAGTCATACCTCCGTTATTGTACCTAAGATTCTTTATCAAGGATGGTAGACTCTTTACCAGAGATTTCCCTAGGTTAACCTCCTTCCGAGAACAGTGAGAAAATTAGCTGATATCAGAGCATTTGTCAGCCTCTCAGTTCCTTACTTTGCAGCTCTCTACTGCATATGTTTTAGACAACAGGGTGGATATCCAGGCTTACAGTATTCTAACTAAAACAACTGGGCTCATGAGAGAGCTTTTTCCCTTTCAGAAAATGGCAAAATGTCTTTCAGCCTCTCTTCATGCTTTTCCATAAACTATGCTCACATTACCTTGGAGGACCAATGAGTGCAAATGACAAGGATAAATAAAAATGATGTGGTATTCTCTTCTTTAAAAAAAAAAAATCAAAGTAGTGCCCATCAGTAAGTGGTGCCTGTAAACTATAAGCTGAATCATGAGATGAATGGGATGGGGTGCCTGTGGAGTCAAATCTCAATCACTGCTTGTAGAACATGAAGTAACAGAGCCCATCCCTGGATCTAATAAGTCTTCGTTAGTTTAAAGAGATTTTTCTTCTTCTCATTTCTTCTTCTCACTTGTTAAATTTAATGAGGTTACAAAGAAGTTCTTTACAAACAGCCTAACACTTATAAAACATGAAATCACTCTGCATCTATAATTCTTCTTCAGAAGAATTTCCCTAAAATTTTCAATATGATTCACTGATAATTAATTACCTGTACTTGGGAAGATGCAGTCACTCTCTACCTCCAAAAAAGTACCTTAATGAGTGCAAGTATACTTAATATGTTAAATTGACAATAGCAACGGCATATTTTATATCCACAAGAACCAGTAAAATGCCTGAGAATAACGACAGAACTGATGACTGTAAGACAATGAGAGGAATATCTATAAAGGAAACAGTGTCAAGAAGAGGATGGCTGGATTTAATATCAGTGAGAAGGAGTTTTAGAGTGATAATTTTTCTCTCCATGTTACACAACTCACAGAAAACATCCATATATTTTTCTTTCACTTTTGAATGCATATATAATACTTAGTCTCTAACATTTAATCTGTAACATTTCCTGTCCAATATCAGGACTCTGAAAGCACCTTTCTCCCATGCTCCTAGGGAAGCTGACTTTGCATTTGAGCTCAGATACTTGGCCCTTAGCCTGAGCTGCCTTGGAAGTATGCCAGCACCTAGCCATGTAGCTTGCTGGTCTGGACCGTGACCTGCTAGCTTGACATCCTGGCTTGACCTTGGACCTGCCTCATCACTATGGACTTGTTCAGTGGACTCTCAGCTGAGCCATGCTGCTGTTACTAGAACTGCTCTGCTCTTCTCAGTCGAGTACTTGTTGGCAAGGATGCTGCCCCTGTCTGCCTTGCTGCCACACGTGGCTCCCAACTTCTCTTCCCTCACAGTTGTGTAGGCTACACTTGATGCTCCTTTATGTAGGAGAATAAATATTACTAATCTGCTGGTAAGATTCTTAATAAGACTCAATTTTAAATTCATAATCTTTTTGGAAAGAACGGGAAAGGGTGCACAACACCTCAATGGTGTCACAGCTTGCTGACTTCTTTTGGGGAAAGCTGTAAAAAGAGGTGTCCTTCAAACGCCTTAAAATTTGATTTATTTTTTTGTCTATATATGAGGTGGAGAAAGCAATTAGATGAAAAGCTCTTTAGAAGTAATTATAATAGGAAAGAATACATTAAAAGTGTAAGAGGAAAAAAAATAACAGGAGTGGGTGACCAGATGAGTTCAGCATCCTCAGGAAGCAAACACAGGAAAAACACAGTAAACAGAAAGGTCTCATCAGAGACAAGTCTAGTAGGAAAAAAAATATGGAGGGGTGACAATTTTTCAAAGAAACTACTCTGAGAAAACAAACAAAAGCTGAAAAAAATGCAAAGGAAAGATAAAAGCACAGTAAAACAGCAGCTTGGCTGAACCATAAGCTTTTCATTGACCTCAGAATGCTAAAATAAATAATATAAAAAGAGTAATTCAGAGTACTAAAGATAAGCACTTAAGGAGAAAATCAAGAAAGTAAGTGGAATATAATTATCCATAAGTATGCAGTAAACACATCAGCAGAAAAAAGCACAGGGAATGTTGGTCCAGTCCTCAGCGGAAAAGGACAACTATCGATAAATGCTGCTGAGAAGACTTGAATATTTAATGCCTTCTTTCCTAAAGATTGTAACACTGTTGTATATGATGTTCTTAGAAGCACGCTAAAGGAAAATGATTTTCATAAAGACTGGTTCCAAAACAAGTGGGGCGGCTATCTGTTAGATCAGTCAGTGCTAGCAAAGAAAAGGGTGCAGGCAGAGGCAGGCATATCATGCAGATCAACATCTGGCTGTGTGCCTGGTGTCCCAGGCAGGGTTTCAGCTTCCTTTACCCTGAGATGCTTTTCAAAGACAGTGGGCTACTGGGGAGAAATGGGATTCACTTATCAAAAGGGGCAGGTATATGTTTCCAGCAGGCTGGCTAACTTAGTGAGGCAGGGTTTAAACTAGGTTTTACGGGCAATGGTGCCAAAAGCCTGAAGATGAGCAAGGGTGTAGGTGGCAAGGTCGAAGTGTGTGCAGAACAGGGCAATGAGAAAGGCTCCCACACTCCCCTCAGACTGGGACAAATAGATCATCTCAACTGCCAGTGCGCCAATGTTTGCAGTCTGGGAAACATGCAGAAAGTAGAACTCCGTGCTCACTCAAAGACTTATGATCTCACTGGAATTAGAGAAACTCAGTGGGATAGCTTATGTGTTCGGAGTACTACAATGGATGGTTACAAGGTATTCAGGAAAGACAGAAAGGGGAGAAGAGGAGGAGGGGTTGCAATCTCTGTAAAATAACAGTTTGAATGCATGAAGGTTAGCAACGGACAAGAGGACAGATCTGTACAGCATCTTTAGGTCAAAACCAGAGGGATCTCCAGCAAAGGAGATATCACAGTAAGTGTCTGCTACAGACCACCTGATCAGGAAGAGGTGGACAAAGCCTTCTTCAAGTAACTCAGAGGAGTACTGGGTCTGCAGGCCTGGTCATCATGGAGAACTTCAGCTACCCTGATACTTCCTAGGAAAGCAACACTCGGATGCGCAAGCAATCTAGGAGGTTCCTGTACTGTACTGAGGACAACTTCCTACCACAGCTGCAGAATGTGCCAGTTAGGAGTACTGCCTTTTTAGACCTACAGCTTAAAAGAAAGATTTGTTTGGAGGCATGACCCTCAATGTCAGCCTTGGCTGCAGTGACCACTGGATTGTAGAGTTTAAGATCCTAAGTGGCATGAGGAAGACAAACAGCAGAATAAAGACTCTGGACTTTTGATGAACAGATTTAAACTTGCTTAAGGAACTGTTAGGAAGGATCCGATGGGAGTCTGCCTTGGAGAGCAAAGGAACTGATGAACCACTCTCTATCATCTTTGAAAGTTCATGGAGATCTGGGTAAATCCCAGATGACTGGAAAAGAGCATATATTACACCTACCTGCAAAAAGGCAAAAAGATAGATCAGGGAGACTAGAGACCTCACTTCAGTCCTGGGAAAATTATGGAAGAGCTCCTAGTGGAAGCCATTTCCAGCACACGAAAGACAAGAAGGTGACTAGGGAAAGCCTACCTAAATTCCCCAAGGGTAAATCATGCTTGACCAAACTGGAACAATTTGTTCAATGGATGAAGAGACAGCTGTTGACATCATCTACCATGATGGGAGGTGTCTGACAAAGTCTCCCACAGCTTCCTTGTTGACAAGCTCACAAGGCATGTTTGGGACAGACAGACCACAAGATGTCTGGAAAACTGGCTTAACTGTGGAGTTCAAAGAATGATGGTTAAAGGCTCTAGGTCAAACTGGAAGACAGTTATGAGTGGAGTTCCTCTGTTCAATATCTTCATAAATGATTTGCATGACAGGACTGAATGCACACCCACCAACTTTGCAGATGAAACCAAAGTGGGAGGAGTCATAGATACACTGGAAGGAACAGCTCCTGTACAGAGAGACCCTGATGGGCTTGAAGACTTGGCTAACAAGAATTACATGACTTCCAACAAGAATTAATGTAAAGTCCTGCACCTCTGACAAAATCCCCAGCAGCATTGCAGGCTGGGGATGGAGTGGCTGGGGAGCAGCTTTGCTGAAAACAATCTGGTGGTCTTAGTGGACAGCAAGCTGAACAAGAGTTCAGACAATGTGTCCTCACAGCAAAATGGATAAACTGTGTCCTGGACTGCATTAGTAAGGGTATAGCCAGTAGATCAAGGGGTGTGATTATTCCACTCTACTGGGTACTAGTTAGACCACACCTGGAATACTGTGTCCATTTGTGTTTCTACCAGTTCAAGAGAGACACTGAAAAATGGGAAGGAGCTATTTAACATCGGAATAGGTTGCCCAGAGAAGTGGTAGAATCTCCCTCACTGGAAGTAGTCAAGATTTGTTTTGACAGGGCCATGGATTACCTAATCTAAAGTAATCTAAAGGCAACAGAAGATCAGATGGTCTCCTGACGTCCTTTTCAACCTAGACTTCTCTGATTCTGTGATCAGTGTGTCACTGTCAAAAGGAAAGAATTATTGAGTGAGGTTTTACAGAGGTTTGTCTTGGGTCAGGTTTCATTCAATATTTTTATTAACACCTTGGGTGACAAAATAGATGTAGATGTATTAAATCTGCAATTCAGTAGAGACAAGTACAGGATAATACACAAAAGCAGGAATAATCAGTTCACAAATACAGAATAAGAAGCAAGTCATTAAACAGCAAGTCTTCAGGGTTACAATGGCTCAGACGCATAACCTGAGTCAAAAATATCTTACTATTATGAAAAGGCAATCAAACCGGAAGTTATGAACAGTCTGATAGACAGAAAAATGCATGAAAATGTGTGAAATAATGCCTTTTCTCAACTAAGCACTGGAAAGCCCCTTCTAAAATGCTGAGTCCATTTTTAGAAACTGTATTTTAAGTAAGATATGGGGATAGCAGTTGGGAAAATGATGAAAATGTTGGCAGTCTATAAATACGATCCATGAGGAAGGACTGACTGAACTGCTGCTGTTTAGTTTAAAGGACAGAAGATATTCTTGAAGTATACAAAAAAGCAACTGAAAAGAGAAAATGTTCTTTATATAGAAACATCTACTGAAATAAGGTGTTTAACTACAGCAACAAAGGTTCATATTTGAATTAAAAAAATTCTACTTGCAAGGCCAATGAAAGACTGGAGTGCTTCAGCACCTTCCTTGGAAATAAAGAACAACTTAGACCTTTTGGGAATAAATACAGCTGAGATAAGGATTCTGGGATTCTGACTTTTTAGGACAATTTTCAGCCCTGTTTATCTATGATGTGTATACATGGGTGTGTGTATATACATGCATACACTGTTACTCAGCATCACATTCAACAGGTCCAGATGCATCTGGGCATTTCCGAGATGAATTGTGACAAAGGTGGGTTCTTCAAAAATATAGCAAAGGTAAGTGAAGGTACTTATAATGGCAAGATCTAAAATTCATCACGTTCATTTGGATTGCATATTCATGTTAATCAAAGTGATGTTTAGAATCTTTGTCTATCAAAATGAAAGATGCTATCTAATGAGTCTATAAATTCATTATTAGAAAAGGCACTGTAAATAGTGAAATGAACTAATCAAAAACAGCAAAATCAAAGTGTGTTCTAAAATTGTCAGAATACTATTGAAATACATATCATTTGTCTCTTTTTGTGCTATTAATCCAAACTTACTTTGTTACCTTCCCATTAATTAGACAATTATGATTTAAACCAAAAAAGGTATCTCTCCTTTAGTTTTCTTAGATGCACATAATTATTTCAAAAGCACATTTTCATTCTACAGATTAGATGAGCTTTTCTATAGTACTGTACTTGTAGAACTTGTTGCCAACTTGCCAGCAGACTTATAAAGGGCAGCATTCATAAATGTTTCACAGAGGCTGAGAAACAAGCAAGCAGAAAACAGGAGTGGCAGGCATGAAAATAAAAAGGCTAATCAACCGACTGTGAATAGATCTATATCTGTTTCGTTTCCTGAAACGTAAATGAGAGGAAGACATTTATCAACTGGCAAATACTTTCATAAAGTAGGTAATTGTCTCTGCTAAGCAAGTTGACTTTGTAAAAATGGCATTGCCTTGCAGGGGACCACTGAATCCCATGGCAGATAAATAAGCAGGGTCTCAATCCTGAAGTGTTTAAACTTTACCTCTTGAAGGAAGTTACAGAAAAGTCAATGTAACCAGTCATGTTTATACAACCACATTAAGCATTTCTTGGGATAGGAAATAACTAACTGTTGCAGAGTTTTTTTTCTTTCAAAAAACAGGCTTCCGCTGTTACTCAATGTGAAGTGAATGTTTATCCAAAGGTTCTCGTGGCATCTTTTGAACACTTTCTTTTTTTTTTTTCCCAGGGAGGACGGGAGGAGGTTGTCTGTTCTGTTGCCTTGTAACAACAATGTGCTACAACATGCTAGTATCTCACAGTTCCTAACTATTGAATTTATTCTTAACTAACAATGATTAAGAAAATCCAGAGCTACCTGGCAGAATTCTCTAAAAAGAGAAATGATACCATACATTAAAAAAAAAAAAAAAAGAGAAAGGAAGATTGTCAATAGGCTACAAGGCAATCTGACTGTAATTCAGTTTATTCAGGATGTCTAATATAACTTTGCAATTTCTCATAGTCTCTTCTAGAAGTCAAAAGGTTCAGAAATCAGTCAGGCCTCCAAAATAGCATTTTCCTGGAACTGGTTTTAAGGCCTAAAAGATATCCATAATCTACAACATTTGCTTATATTTTATAAGTGATGTATCAATTTTACTTCTCAGAGTCCTATTTTGTTTCTCCTGCAGAAATGCTTCAGATCCATTCCAATTTTCACCTTCATGAATATGATCCTACGCCAGTTCCAGCTGGTATTATATGATAACTCCTAAAGAGACTTAATCTTTCATTTTTGGCAGGCATTTATAGTCAGCCACTCACATGCCCTCTGAGAACAAGTCATGAGGATTTATGTTGTCAAATCAAATGCATCTAGTGGAATGGGAAACTTCCCACTTAGAACTCTGCACAATTACAGTACATTAATATAACTAATTCTTGATATTCACATGCCACTTTTGAAAAATGTATTTTTACTGTGGGCTTTTTGATATGTGCACAATAAAATTTACGTAAGTGAATGAAAACAATTGCAGGCTGTATTGTTCAAGGAGGAAACAAAACAAGAGAAAGAGCAGACTTTAAGTGACATTTTAAAGAATAATACAAGTATCTAATATGACTTGTGCCCTGGCAATCTACAAAGATGCCTCAGTTCAGAAGATAGTATTGATTTCTTGCATAAAGTAACATTTATGCATGATTGCCTGACTTGTTTGCCCAAATGCTTTGTACACAAATGTGCAAGCTCAATAAGCAGATGTACGCATATTTTTGCAGATGCTTTCTTCATGCTCCTTATGTGATGCTTATGCTACTTAGGCAAAAATCCCTCAAAATGTTTATTGTATGCTCTGTGCATGAGATTTACAGAAGACATAATCACTAGTCTAGAAAAAGAATTTATATTCCATCTTTAGTACATTTAAGAGTCTAATTAAAACTTCTTGTTAATCAAAAGAACAAAATTATAGTCCACTAAAGGTACTTAAATCAGTAATTTTAATGTAACTAATGACACTCTAAAGCATTTCATACTTGACAAATTGTAATATCTATACCAGCTGTCTGTTTTTTCACCATATGGCACTGTATTAAGTCCTAATAACTTTCTTAATATTGGTCTTCTGCTTTTCGAGGAGGAATTAACTTCTTCTGTGAAGTATGTAAGCTTAAGGAAGTGAATGATTGTCTTTTCAGTTATGAATTACATATTCTACCCAAGAAAAATAGCATCTTTTTAGATATTTAGCTAATATGGATTCTGCCATTTCAAATATTAGATACAAGATTATCAGAATGGCTAAATTCCGCTGCAATTATTATTTTCTCCTTCTTTTTAATTCAGTATTAAAGCTTACTTTATCATATTCAAATCTTTACAAATTTAATTTGTAAATCACTGTAAAATGTACTTCTAAGTATAGTTGCATTAGGAAAAATTTTCAAAGTTGGATTCAAAACTATGGTTACCTTTTTATACTAAAGTACTTTGATACTTGCTGCTATTCAGAATTCAAAACTTACACAAATCTGAAAAGCAATGTAATTACCAACATCTATACTTAAAGGCCATCACCCCAAAAAACAACTGAGCTGTATTTCTGAACTTGTAAGTAGCTATGCACACATTTCAGTCTTATCAAATTACTGCTGATGACACTTTACTGACTGTTAGGAGAGATTTTTTAGAAAGTGGCAGTATGTAACTGTATTGATACAGTATGCTTTCCTTTTTACGGGTTCTCTTTTCAATTGCAGTTTATTAAATTGTACTATTGAATACATTAGATGAGAAGATGGCAACCTTCATGATGCAATTAAAATTCATCTTCCCATTTACCCGGGATATGAAAGTCTAGAATATCTAGAATGTCATTTCATCATGTTTACTGTGCAAAAACTACATAAATCCGGTCATGCAGCTTCATTTATGTGCAATCAAAATTATGATTTTACCTTCAGGAATCAGTTTTGAACTCCAGGTGTTCACTCATTTATAAAACACAGAAAATAGGAACAGAAGAAACTTTGAGAAGTCATTTAGTCCATTCTCCCAACCCAAGCTGGGATTAAATATACTTAGTCTCCTGGATACACGTATATCTCACATGTTCTTCAAAACTTCTACTCCTGTACCTGAATATTCTTTACTCCAGAAAGTTTTGCCAGTGTCCAACCATAAACCTCCCTTTGCTCAGCTGTAACCCATTACATTTTGTGCCTTCTTCTTCTTCTTCCTCTATATTAAAGCAGGCCAGTGCTTTCCTATCTATTTTCAGCTGTATTTTAGAGACTTCTGATCATTTTTAATGCTTTCTTCTGTCCTGTTTTCATTGGTCCACACCTTTCTTGAAATTTTGTTTCCATAGTTGAGAAAACCAGGGGTGCTCCCATTGCGTAGCATTAGGCATCTAAGGTGAAAGGCTGGGTCCTTGATTTAATCGGTGTTATGTGACAACCTCCTACATACAGACAGTGATCCATAGACAAGGCTAACAGATGCTGTGACACTGCTTAAGGAACACTTTCATAAAACTATAAGACACCCAGCTGATCACATAGGAACCACTAGGAGATTAGCTTCCTAAGACAGGTATCTAATTTAGGCAGTGTGAATACCCTGCAAAACACTAGTAAAACCCTTACTAATTTTACCATAAATAAAGGATTCACTTATGTGTGCTATATGATGCTCATGTATATGTACACGTGTGTATCTCTCTCCCTAGCAATTTCTAGTAATTATACGTACATATAGTAAACACTAACAGTATATAAAATATTAATAAATACTATATGTGTATTTATTCTTATACAACTACAATATTTATTTGTTGAAGCCATATGATATTATGATCCATATTCTGCTGCAATCCATCATAAACCTGTTTTTGCAGACATAAGGCCTATTTTGTCTTTCTGCATCTCAGACTTGGGTAGCTGATTCTTCCAACCTGCATCTAGTACTTCATTCTAGCCCATAATGAGCCATGTATAATTTTTTTCTAACCATTTATGTAGTTTTTCTTCATAATTCTAATCCTGGCATCCAAACTGATTCCAAATTCCCTCCCAAATTGTTATTATTTGCATATTTAATAAATGTACCCTTTTGTCCAACAACCATGTCTTAATGAAAACAGTCAGTAGCAGCAGACCCTTGAAGAATTCCATCAGATATAGCTCACATTTTAAGCAAAAGTGGATTATTATCATCACAGTAAAGTTTCCAGTCAGCTGTGCATTCACAGTAGCTTAATCAAACCCACTGAAGATCATAAGCAGCCTGAAGACATCTGTGGAACTACAAACCATTACAAAGTTTTAAAAAAATTTGAGGGCTAGCAGTATAAGTAACCCAAGAAGTTTCAGATCCTGAGCTAGAATGTATTTCTGTAGCTATGCTATGCTAACAGAATACAACAGAGTGCAGAAAGCGCTACTCAAGTCACAATATGACACATTTCACTTGTTTGACAATGTCATTGTCCATTACAATGAATATTACTTTACTTCATTGCTAAATGCCTATAACTAGATTGATTATTTATTCCAACATTTTTCTGTGAATTAGAGTTAATAGCTTATACACCTTGGGTCTACTTTTTTTCCTCTTTTAAATAGGGGCATTGAGTGTCGGTTTTCTGTTTTCTAGAACCACACAGTCTTTATGAACTCTCAAAGGCAACCACACAGTGATCCCACCACTGGATCCACTAGGATCTCTAAGCATTCTAGAAGGAATTTCATCATACTCAGTCAGTTTGAAGTAATCTAAGTAATTTCAAACTTTTACTCATTCTAGCCCAAATATTTACCATGGTATGAAGTGCTAGGCCTCTGATCACAGCCAATTTTGTTTAGAGAAGACTGCAAAAATGAAATTAAGCCATTTGGAGTTCTCTACTGTTTGTGCTTCCTCTCTCCTGAACAATGGGGTCAAAATCTCAGCTTGGTTTTCTTCTTAATACTAGTGTATTTAAAAAATGGCTTTCTTTTCACTCTTTAGGTTCCTGACTAATCACATTAAATATCACATATTGACATTTTGTGTTTATACATGTTCATGCTGTTATTATAAATATTTTAATGATTTGACACAGTTTGCACTTTGTAAAACATCGGTTCTGAATTTGCAGTCATTGAAGAATTCACAATTTACTAAAGTTACCCTCTGTCCTCAGAGCAATAATTCATTCCTGTGTTCATTTAAAGAATGGCAAAATCTATTTTTTCCCCATTAGATTGCAAAGGATCTTAACTCTATTTAATCTGAATATATTGAAATCATTTTTTCTGAAAGTTACCTTGTGCTTCAAAGGATCATAAATTCTATTGTTTTGTGATCTCTAAATTTGTAAGTCTTCTAAACTCATTGCTTAGACTACTTATCTTTATCAGTGCAGCTTAAGACTTAGTTGGGATCTCCATGTCTTGTTGTACGACCATCTCAGTAGTACTTGAGCATCTCCTGTTAATACCATGTCCCATTTAGACTGTTCTGATATTTCATTAGCCATGTAATTTCCCAGTTTTTATGGGTTTCTACCATACACCACCTGACTATCATACTCAAGCATTCTGTCTTTTTCATTGCTGAGAAACACTGCACAGTCCTCTTTGGGTCTTACTGTAAGTATCTATAGCCCTGATTTACACGGTAAACATCCGCCTGTATCCCACACCCAAGTGTTCTCTGTGAAAACCCTGTACTCTTCAATATCACCAGGATGTTGTAAATGATGCTACGAAGTCGCTCTTATGTCAACTTACACATTTTTTCGGAGTATATACTAATATTTTCCTTCCTTTAAGGTATTCATCATACTTCTTGCTAAAGTATTCAGACCTCATATATATTCAGCAGAATGACCCATTACTTTGCCCTTGCATTCTCTTATATTTTTCCATATATCTTGGCCTTTATCCATTTGCTCAGGGTTGAAAACAGGCACAGAGTTAGTTCCCCAGTCCTCATCAATCCTAGGTACGAGTCTTTTTCATTTGCTTAACAAATATGTAATGAAGACAGTACTGACTGTATATTGGATCACCGCACTTCTGAAATCTGTCCTTTATCAAATGGTAATCAAATGGGGAGTCTTAATATTTACCATGAGATAGATTTTCATCATGTTTGCATGTAAATTCCCAATTAAATTAAAACATACTGAAATAGAGAAAAATCATATTAAAGAAACCAGTTTATGGTAGTACCACTCTTATTAAGAAAGTGAGGATATAAAGGTTAAAACTTCATGTATTTACAAAACATTAATTTAATAGAATTAGCTATCAAACAGTAGATAGATATAAAACAAACAAATCACTAAAAGTATAAGAATTCTTCTTTACCTTTACACACAGGTCTATGATCACTCCATGCAGCAAAAACTTCAGCTATCCTCTGACAGGTGATACTTTTTGAACCTTGTAGCACATAATCTTCATCACAGGAAAACTGTACTGTTGCTCCCAAGCTAAAATCAAGCAATGAAATGAAAAAAGAAAAAAAAAAAAGCATTTTTTTACAAATAGCTATCCATCAATTTTTCCATCCTTTTAGGTATCACACTTTTGACAAACAATATGAAGTTGTATCCCAGTAAATACAATCTTTTGTTTCTAGTAGGAAAAGGCCACAGGCTATGTATTGAGCTGACAGTGCAGGGTCTCAGGACCTATGTGGGCTTGCCTTGGCCAGAGCTGGTTTAACTTGTTTTAACAGCTGTCTGGTGGTAAAGTGCCTATTTTCTGACCAGTCTGAGTCTAACCTCTGACTACCACATACGGTAAAAGTCTGACAAACCTGGGTAGTAACTGCATTACAAACAACAGGATGCTTAATTATGTTAATTGAGGCTAGGAACCAATGAGAAAGAGATTGTGATAAGAAAATCACATACAAGAAGAGCCACAGGTGGCCCAGCAGACTGAAGAAGAAATTCTATCATGAATGTTATACTGCTCCTAGTGAAGAGCTCAGGATACAAACAACTTGCTGTAGAAGTCCCTCATCGCTTTTTCTTCTTGAGGAAGACTGGTGCCCTTGACCATAGGACCCAGAGGGACATTGGAAGGGGGAGCACAACACCAGAAAAAAGGGGTAGATATTAACAATGTTTCTTGTAAAACAATTTTGGGGGTATTATTAATGAGGATTTTCTGTACTAATTTGGACTAGGAATGTTATTATTACTGTAACTGGACTAGCATTAACTGTTTGGATTAGAACATTAAGATTTTAATTAGGCTACCAGTAAATTCTTGGCTCCATATATTTGATGAATTTCCTCTTGCCAATAACAGGATTTTGAGTGTAACAATATTAGACAAGGGAAGATCCACAGTGAGTATGAACATTTGCTTCTTTACCAGGCATATGTTTCTCAAATTAATGGAGAAAAATAAAAGAATTCTAAAAACATCTTTCTAGGTATTTGGCTGTGATTATTTATGAAGTGATAAGGCTGGCTTCAAAAGATTGTGTACTTTTCCATATGGAGCTGACATTTGGTGTTGCAAATTTGGCACAGACAAAACAGGAAAAAAGCCCAGAAAAGCTTATTTTGTTTGTTTTTTTGAGGGGAGGGTTGTTTACTGTTTGTTATTATGGAAATAATTTTTCTGGTCCCTAAGTATCATTATTGCTTTAAGTCTTGATTACAGTTGAAAATAGTCAATATATCTGGCATCTCTCTGAGATCAGTATCTTACAATCCATAATCTCTCTTTTTTTTTTTTAAAGGCTTGTCCATCAAAGTTGTAAAGAAAGTTTAAAAACTATGACTATGCACAACCTATAATATCACTGAGAGAGCACTTTTTTGCTTTATGAGGTGCTAAATGATCATTACTATGTATTTGAACTAAAGAGTAGTGTTGTTTTTTTTTATCCAATTTATCATGTATGACTGATGAAGACTCATATCTGTAGATTTTAGTATATTATCTCATGCTTGTGCCAAAAATGAATGGCACTTGGAAAATACCACTCTTTTCTCCTCTAGTCAAGGAGACAGTATTCTGGAAACTCTGAGAAGAGTCAAATAAAATAAAAAGTAATATTTTGAAAACTGGCTGTATAGCAATACTGCATTTTGCAGTGAAAGATATTTTGTAAGTGGAATTTGGAGGACCTTCATCACTTTTATTGCCCTTATAGTGGGTTTGATATTAAAATTATGAGATGAAATTTGACAGAAACATTATTTACCAAATTTCATGCTAACTGTGTAAGAAAAATGGCACTTATACAAGCAAAACTGACATTGTACTATAAGAAATATAACAGCACACAATATTCTGAGAAGTCTTACGATAGGAAAACGTCATAAAAGTGGAAGAGCAAAAATTCCTTTTAACACTTTTCCTTTGTTATTCTTATTTTTAGATGGCCTAATATTAACTAATATTTCCTTTGTATGTAATATCTGACAAACACATTACATAATGGTTATTAATTATGTAGTCAATGCCTAGTCTAAGCACAGCTAATCCTACAGTTGTTTTTCAGTGTATTGCAACAGGGCACAAAGACCCTAAACATAGCTGTACTGGTGTTCTGTGAAAACAAAACAAAAAGCAATCCTTTTCTACAGAAGGTAGGAAGAGCTGATATAAAAGCAAAACACCATGGTACAGTAAACTATTTTTATAATATTTGTCACTGTATTTTTATTATCATTTCCCCTGACTTTAGTGAATACATATATAAACATATATATATGTATATAAGGCTCTTTAACATCAATTTAGAAATCTGAATACCTCAAAACTATATAACATCTGATCCTCTGTATTAATTCTGCTATACCTGAACAGAAAAAGCTTGATTATTTAGATTATAATCTCTGCAGAAAAGTATTATGTTTTTATATTGCTATGGTAACTTGAAAAATCTTTCCTCCTAACTTGGTCATCTGGAAATTAGCATACTATATATATCAAATAGTAGTATGGCATTTTATTTTAAATCACATATATTGAAATATCAGATCACAGACCCACTGATTTCAAAGGAGATGTCTCCCTAAATTTGCATTCAATCAGAACCTGAACTATATTTTCCGGGATAATGCTCACAACATGTGATTTCCAGTTCTTCCTTATTCTAGTCAAAATATGAGATGCTTTTTGTTTCAAAAAGCATTTCTTGTTTAAAATATTAGCTACCAGATCTTAGCATCAGATCTTTACTTAAATTTTGTGTGTAATTCATACCTTCTCTAATGCCACCTTAAACATGGCATTAAAGACTATGGCCCACTGTGCATGTAGTTCTCTGGGTATTCTAAGATTTAACATGGAGTTGCTCCCATAGATATTATATGTTCTAGCCTATGTTATAGCAGCTTTCCTGTGTGAACTTATAAATCACAGAATTATCTGACTCTCCTCAGGTGCACGCCATAGATTTCTATCACATTTTGCAGCCTCTCCTACCTATTTTAAAAAACTGAAGGGAGATGTTTTGTAAATCTCTGTAAGCAAAGCTTCCATATCAGTATAGTCCTTCACTTAGCTAAATAAATTATTTATGTTAAAAAGATTTATTCATTTAAATAAATTATTTCTTTTACATCTCTAAAACTGTCACCTGTGCAAAGAGGTTGGGAGAGGTTTGAGGATATCACTCTGTTGATTTGACTGCTATCTTCAAATCTAGGTTTGATACCACAAGGTATAGAACTCTCACTGGCTAAAACATACTAAAATACATTTATCTCTGTAGAGTTTGGCTTGTAAAGAATGAGCCTGTTTTCTTATTCCCTTACAAATGGGCATGCTGTAATAGTAATCTCTGTTTCAGTTCAAATGACAAGGCCAAAAAAAAAAACAATTACAAAGACTGAAAACACATTCCRGAGATCAACTTTTGTTAGCTAATCTATTCAAATATATCCATCATGGAAATAGTTATTGAAGAAGATTGATACTAAAAGGAAAAAGAATTAAATTTAAGTGAGTTAGAATAGTTTTCTTACTATGTTTGAAACTGTATTTCTTACTATGTTTAAAAAAGGAATGGTGTCTCAAACAACATAGCAGATGATGTTTGGGGAGTGTCTGAGCCTTACATAGACACACAGTAATAAGTAAGACATGAATGATGGTATACTGTCCTAAAGACGCATCTCAGAAAAGGAGGATTTGATAGAAAGAGGATAGGAGTTTTATAAACTACTCCAAAAAATTTCCTACTAAATGTGACTGTAAAAACATATTGGACTTGTACACCCCATTAGATTGGAAAATTTATAAAACCTGCAATATGTGCCACATGCAGTGAGATCTACTAAGGGCAGTTGGATGGGCAGATGACAAAACACCAGCTGGGAAAAAAAATGGAAAAGTCAAAGACTGGTTCCTATGGCAGATCAAATTTAAAAGATAAAGATATCAAAAATTAAACAAACACTTTCTGTCTGAAAGGTCTCCCCCCCCCAAAAAAAAAAAAAAATCCTGCAGGAAATCTAGGCTCCCTGTATAATCCTTCAGGACTGGCAGAAGTGTGAGATGGCAGCCACAAGGCCAGCACACTGACTGGCCTGAGCTCATCTACAAAATGGGTCTCTCAGGAACTTAGAAGCCTAGGCAAGATTCACATGTATGAATGTTTTCCCGGTGTTATCTACCTTTACGCTTTCAAATCTGCCTAGTAGAAGAGATAGGTTTTGTTGTTAGTTGTTTCTGTTGCTGAGACTTTTTTTCTCCAATACTGTTCATCCAGAACATGGAAGAATTCAGTTCAAATCTTTTTTCTTAAAAAAAAAAAAAAAAAAAAAAAAAAGTTTGATAATCGGGTTTGAAAGCACAGGAGGGAAGAGTGTCACTTCCCTCCCCAATGTACTAGATGATGCAAATATGTGAAGTTTCAAAGGGGACATGGGGATTACATAATAAAATATGGCCAGGAAGTAATTATTAGCTCTAAGACAAAATCAAATGGACAGGTTTACATCTACACTCTCTAGACTTAACTCTTTCTAGAGCACTTGGTCATGGGTCTCACCTGGGTCTGGTTTGGTGCCCTTGTGACTTTAAAGACATAGCAACAATTTCTGTGATTTTTTTTTTTCTTTGTTTTAGATTTAACTGAAAAAATCTGAGCAGTGTCTAATGGCACCTATTGTATGTCCGGCGGTATTGCATGAAACATGTCGGATATCTGATCAGAACCTGCCGGAATAGTTTGAGAACTGCAAAGTGGGGAAAAAGCTAAAATCAGATCATACAAGCTGTTTTTTGGGGACCTCTTATTTCAGAGAAAGCTGGCTGACTAGTCCACAACGGACTCTAGGAGCAAATGAACAAATGAATTGTAGGGACAATTAAGGGCAGTTTCATTCCCTGACTTACATTTGATCCAAATTGCTTACTCAATAAACCCCTTAAAAGACTGTGTAGACTATATCTGTTTTGCAAGTCTCAAGAGGACTGAAGCATGATATAGCTATAGAATTTTTTATTGTTACATTAAAATGTAGACATGCACCACCAAAAAAAAAAATCTATAGGTCAGTAGCAAAATCCTTAACAGGTTTTAAAAGAAGAAAATCTTTATCTGGCAAATAGGTTCTGTCTGTGGATGCAGCCAAAGATCTTGGCGGATTATATGTAATTGGAAGAAGAGCTTCAGAAAAGTATGAACACAGTTCAATGATCCTGGGCCAGATCCTGGGTTCATCTAAGCCAGAATGCCAACACTGAGAGTGATGAGAAGTGGATGCTTAGAGAAAAGCATTAGAAGAGGGCAAGCATATATAGGTTCATCTTCTGAACGCTCCCATATTCCAAACATTTATGGCTAAGGAATTTCTTGAGCTGAAGCTATTTAGTAGCCCTCTCTGTATTTGTTTTCTGTTTTTGGGTTCTAAACCAGGAATCATGGGGTAAACTTGCTGGGCTAACGTCCAGTTAGAGCTAAGACTAGTAAGGCCCATTAAGGGTAACAAGAGATTCTACGGTATGTTAGTCACAAAAGGAAGTTCATGTACAATGTGGGTCCATTAATAAATGGGTGAGGCAACCTAGTGACGCTTGAATCCAACTTGGAAAAGGCAGAAGTGCTCAATGACTCTTCTACATTACCCTCCACAGCACACCTCTGTAGGTACTGGCATGATTTGGGAAGAACAGGGACAGCCAACAATGGGGAGCAACAGTTAAGAGCAGATGGATGTCTTCAAATCCGTGGAGCCAGATGGGTTTCACCAAAGGGTCTTGAAAAAGCTGGCTGATGCTATGCAAGGCTGGTATCTTTGAAATATGGCGATCAGGGGAAGCTCCTGCTGACCACAAAAAAGGCTAACATTACATCAATCTCTAAGAAATTCAAGGAGGAGAACCTAGAAAACTAATTTCAATCCCTGGAAAGAACATTTTCTCTAGGAAAGGACAAGCAGGAAATCTGGAGCAGTTAGCAAAGATTTATGAAAGGTAAATCATGCTTGACCAACCTGATTGTCTTCCATTACAAAATGACTGGCCACATGGATAAGCAGTAAATGTAATAGTGCTTGACTTTGTAACAAGGCTTTTTACACCATCTCTCAGTGTTCTCATTTGGGAGCTGAGGAAGTATGAACAGATTGGACCATTAGATGGATTGAAAATTGGACTGCCAGCTGTGCTCAAAGGGTAGGACTCATCGTTTCATATTCAGCTGGTGGCCAGAAACAAGTGGAGCACTATGAGGTCCATAAAGTGGGCTTACGCTGTCCAATATCTTCATACACAACCTCAGTGGCTGGACATAGTGAACCCTCAACAAATTTACGGGTGATACTGAACTTGGAAAAGTACCTGCCTCATTCAAGAGCAGAGTTTCAATCCAGAAGCACCTTCAGAAACTTGAGCACTGGACCAACAGAAACTTCATGAAGCTCAAAAAGGAGAGGTACAAACTTCTGCATCTGAGATGCAATAACCCCATGCATGAGTACCAGCTGGAAACTAACTGCCTGAGTAACAGCATTGCTGAAAAAGACTGAAAATTATGGTGATCACCAGGCTGAGTATTTATCAAGAGTATGCTCTCATCGTGAATAAGACAAACTCAGCTACATTAGAAAAAGCTGTAGCAACAGATTAAAGGGAGTAATTCAGTAATAACTCAGCTGGTAAGGCTCTGCCTGCAATACTGAGTCTAGTTTTTGGTCTCCCACTTGAATAGGGATATTGATAAAAGCACAGGAAGGTTCAGAGGAGCTTACCAACATAGTCAGAGCTTAGAGCACATGACCTGCCTGAGAGGTTGACGGAGTTAGACTCAATTCATCTGACAAAGAGGAGACTGTCTAATAGTAGAGCCTGACTACTTCAAGGGCAGTTACAAACATGATGAAGCCAAGCTTTTCTTAATGTGGCAGACAATATAACAAGGGTCAGCTTAGGAGATTCAGGTTTAGGATAATCCATTAGCAGAAACTTCTTCCCAGGAGGGTAGGGCAAAACTGGAACAGTTACCCAGACAGTTGTGAAATCTCCATTCCTGGGAGTTTTCAAGACTTGGCTAAACAAAGCCACAGCTGACCTGATCTAGTGTTGGCATTAGTCCTGCTTTAGGCAGGAGGTTGGAGTAGCTGACCTCTTGAGGTCCTTTCCAACCAATTTTTCTATGACTCACTCAGCCTGTTCAATTTATTTTGAAACTATATATAGATTTTGCACTTACAACCTGCTGTGATAAAGATGTTCATAGCTTAAAAAAATGCATGCCTGACCTATCTCAAGGCAACTTTATCTTCAAATTTATACCTGTAGGACAGATTAAAATAGATTTGCAGGACAAAATACAATTGTCACTAAGTTTGCATTTTCAGGAAAAGTTTTGGATATATTTGTCTTTAGAAAAAATTATGAGTAAATATTAAATAATAATGATATACAAATTTGAGAAAACACTTCTAGCTCATATCTATTTTTTAAAGTTTCCATTATCTACCCAAAATTTGGGACTCCTCTTTAGAAACCACAAACTGAATGCAATAAGAAGGTTGATGATGGAAATCAATGAAGCTATAGAAGCTATAAGGGATGAAGGAGAGCAGATTTAAATTTTCAAATTGATATTAAGTTCCCTTTGCATGTTATTATTTTAACAGTTGGCATGTACATGCATACTAACACATTTCTACATTTTTTACCTCCATTATTTCCTAGATTCTTACATCATTATTGAACATGAATCAATTATGTAAGGAATCAAAAATTCAAGCTCTGTTCAAACACAATATTATTACTACAGAATAGCAGATATACAAGCATAAATCAGTGTTATAGAAGTAAAAAATATAGCAAAAGTAGCTTGTGACACTTGACAAACCAACTACAAATTCTGAACTCTGCACACTACCGACTGTTAATACCCAGCTAAGGTTTTTTATTTATTTATTTTTTTTTTTTTAATTTCAGCTGCTACTTCTAAGACTAAGTTCTGACCAGTTGGCATAATGAATAATGTGCACAAACGCAGCACTTCCAGAAAGTATACAAATGTACTATACAGGCTATGGTAGTACATGGACAACAGTGTAAATATATGAGAAATATTACCAGTAATAAAAATTCAATTACTGTATATTTTAGCTATTGCTTCAATAGAATTTCTGGAATTTATGCTAGTAGGTATATGCAAGAGCTATTAACTCAGTATGTCTCAAGCACAGTTTTTTCCTATTCTCCAGGTTCCCTATTGCAAATCTCACATCTTTCAGGAAAGCTTGAAAACATAGAGTGTACTGTATGCTATGGTCTTGATTTTGTGTGGAACAGACAAGACCTTCTCTCTGTAAATACTCCCCAAATTGTCAAAAGCATTTGTGAATTATGAAATGTATTTGTTTCTAGGTGCCTCAGGTAGAAACTCTTTCCCAAGCATTACAAAGTATCAGGAATAACAGTGTTCAAAAATAAAACTTGGAAGAATTTATGAAATGGACACCAGATGAATGATACTAAAATGCTAATTTTCTGGCATTTCCAAAAACACGATTTCATTTTTAAAGTGGGTAGTGGGTAGTTTTTCATTATCCATCTAGCCCTGCTTAAATGCTGTAAAACCTTGTTGTGAATACATTATTATTAGGGACAGGCCCTCTTGAATGCAAATGACACTTAAGATGTCTTGAGTGCACGTGGATGTGTGCAAGAGTTATCTTAATCTGAATTTGAATAGAAAGCGGACTCTCCTACATTCTGGACAGTGACAGCTACTAATGCAAATATCTGAAACATTTGAGCTAAAGAAGCCTGAAGTACTACTCTTCAGCTGCAGTCCTTGGCTGAGTCTCAGCATTTTATTGTAGCTCTAGAGAAACCTCTGTTACCTCATATCGCTAGAGAAATGCTTGTGCCAAACACCTCTTTCTCTCATGTTTGAGTTATATCTTGTATAACTTCTTTACATCAGATACTGAGATTTCATTCTTAGTTTGTGGTAGTGGTGGGCCATGAAATCTTCACCCAGATGAAATCCTTGCAAATATTCAAAGAAGATCAAATAGAAAGCATTGCTTTCAGTCAAGTGGAACTTTTTATTTACGTGTATGAACACATAAAATGAATGCAGCGATCACTGTATTTCTTGCTATATTAATAGATATGTATATTAATTATATCAACATAATCATAGAATAATGTCAAATTAATAAACTAATAATTAAATTGATGTTATTATTGACATGTTCTATATGAAAATATTGTATTTAACATTGTACTAACTTCATAATTAAGGCATATAATGTAAAATACTTATGGCTATGGACAACTTCAGCAGAGGCAGTGGATGGACATTCCTTTTTCCATCAGGAAATTACCCTGAAGCTTCCAAAGAACAATTTTAGCTAAATATAAAACAAGTATTAAGCAATGATTTAACCTTTTTTAAGAGGACAGTACTTCATTGATCTGAATATGAGAAACTGAAGTTTGAGTCGCTGCTCTGATTCTAAGAAGGGGTTTTCATCACATATCCCCCTGAAACAGGGAGTCTTCTGCATTTCAGATCAGAGCAACTGCAACATGCAGTACTGATTTTTACACTGATTTACTTGGAAAATATCTGAATTTGTACACTGCATCACTACTCTATTTTTCCAAAATCAGTAGAAAAGTCCTGTATACATTTGACTATAGAAAAAAAATCTTCTAGATCTGACCTTTCTGTCAAATTAACCCTATTCTGTACACATGTGCAACTGAACAAGTTTGATAAGAGTACACCATTTCTTGCCTTAGAAAAAAAGCAGCAGAAATAGCTAAATATTATTTGTTTTCAGTAAACACAGCTCTGAAAGCCTACCCCTATCAAAGAATAAATTTAATATGATGCATTGTAATATTGGTGTAAATGAATGATCAGTATTGCAGCACACTTACTATGTCCTCCTCCTGCAGGAAAAGCAGCCAAGGCTATATGTAAGTTTTCAAGGCTATTCACAATAAGAAATTTCCTCAGCCTAACATCTCCCTTCACATCACTGATATCTGTTTGTGTGCAAACTTTTAGCCTACAGATAGAAACTAACCCAATCTATTTAAGCTGCAATAAGAGAGTTGAGCTAAGCCACAAAATTTGTCCCAAGTTAAGAGCATGCTTATGAACAGTTACCATAGAGCAGCTGAGTCAGTATTTGGAGATGTAACTCCAAGACCTTAGGATTCCAAGATGTAATATTAGAATATCTAAATCTTTTAAACTTCTGGTCAATAAAAATTGATTGCCCCTTAGCATGTGCTGAACAAACTGAAATGAAGAGTAAATTTCAGTTGCAGAGGAAATTATGTCTTCCAGCACTCTGGACACCTTTGGTAATTCTGTTTAAACTGTTATTCAGGTGTCACCTTTTCCTGCAAAACTTGTACTGCCAGAGGCTACGCTAACTGCTTGAAATAGGAACCAATTGACTGCTGACAGACAAAATGTACCGTCCCCCCACAAATCAACCTCATATTTCAAGCTGCAAATGGTCTGAAGTTTGTTCAGTTTTAGGGATGGTTGGCTTGAATTTTCAGGGTCTAGAAGCTCACGCTGTATATCTGCAGAGAAGGGTATGTGATTCAGAGAAACATTACAGAAAATTAAGTGTGAAACTTCTAGACAACAACGTGGTTACATTTCAAAGCTATTCTTGCAAAGGAAAGAATGATATCTTAATTTGTAATATTTAATGAAAGCAGAAATTAGCATTAGGTATACTGTCACTCAACTCATTGGCATAATAATTCAGTGTTTAAAATGTTAGCCTAAGACACAGAAGACTAGTTTTCCCTCTGCTTCAAAAGTCCTCCATGAATCCTAGTAAATCATTTAGTGCTAACTTTTAAGAAAAATACAGATGCCCAAGAAATACACAGTAGCACCTAGCAGAATTAAAAAAAAAAAGTGTAGAACCTAACTGCTATTGAAATATGAGCTGAAAGATCTGTTTGTTTGCTTGTTATCTGGGTGATATACCACAGACCGTCAGGCAGTGTGGCACAAGGTGGTAAGTATGGTGTACTAACACCCAAGTATCTTTTTCAGTACAGGAAATGCTGGCAGCTATTAGTAAGTCTCCTTGGCTTTATTTCAACCTTTAAAAGCCTGTTTTGCGCAAACAGGCATCTAGCATCTGAAAAAAAGCTTTTTAAGCTTCAAAATGTAACGATGGTGATTTTCACATTAGAAAAGAATATCCAAAAGGGTGAGTATGGAGTGTCAGATCCCGAAAGATGACATAAAATGGTGCAGTTCCTCTTAGGGCTTTCATAGCAGACTTTTTAAATCTGTGTAAGAACCATATAAGAACATGCGAATATGCTGAGAGAGCAGAAAAGAGTTTATAATCTGAACAGGGCTGAAGTGCAATACAATGTTTCCAAACCCATTCTTTCACACTTGAAGAAAGATAAAAGTGACAAGAGCATGTTCTTCTCTAAAATAGTTTAAATTGTACTTAAATTAGATTTTGATTGATCTTGATAAAGCTAGGTCTAATCACTTCCTCAAAATACCAAATTTTAAAATTATAAAGTACTATAATTGGGATTTTCACTTTCTCTTCAGAGACAAAAATAAATAAATAAAAGGCCATCTCAGAGTACAGTCATTTTCCTTCATTATATAGAAAGTAACTTCAAGACTTCAAGAAGAGGGGAAAAGTCTGCTATTTTTCTCTCTGTCGCTGATAAGACAATCTGGAAAAGATTTTTCAGATTTTTATATTTTTAACCAAATAAAAGAATTTTCTTTCAAGTTATTATCTATTTATTTTAAAGAATTAATAGTGTTTATACTTTGGAAGCCTATGAACAGCCATTATGATAATGACAAGGATTGAAACTAGGTTAACTCAAAAGGGACTTTTATTCAGTTTGTTGATTTTTTTTTGCTTTTGCTCCTTGTAAGACCTCTATTTAATTTATCCAGTGTTCAGCTTGAGATAAATGACATTAGTATTTTTAACATTCAGCAGTCCTGCTCTTACAACTGAGAATCAAAATGTTCATGAGACCTCTAACACACCCTCTATAGAAAAAGATTTTATCTATTCCTAATATGTGTATGATGAATACAACCAAAGGAATAATTGATCCCTTTTTCAAGGCTGGTCAATAAAGTGGCTACAAATTGTGTATGTGTGTGCCTGTGTATGTCCTCCTGCTCTTTACAGGTTACATTTTTTGCATTACAAAAAGAAGCTTCCACAAAATAGTGGAAAGACTCTTGAAAGAAAACCAGTGCAGCGGAAGATGGTCCTTTCTGAGTTGTTGCTGAAAGCTACATTCAGAATAGACCTGGCTATTAAGGAGATGCTGTACTAGACGGCATTTGTTCAGAAAAGATTATCCAGAACAGATTATTGTTATCTTTGAAGAAACCAAACCATGTAAATTCAAATTTCTGGATGAAATGAATTAGTTCCAGGGTGACTTCTTAGAATATATTTGAGGTGACAGTGAAGCCAGTGAGAAACTCGTGCTTTCAGAAAATATTGCTGCTCAGCAAACTAATCTGGTACCAAATCAGCAAGCATCAAGTCTGCTGTTAAACGCAAAAGGATTTCAGGCTATTCCTAGAATGTGTCCTCTTAACAAAACCAGTTAAGTATTACTTTTTCTTTTTTTTCCATTTTTCTTAATTTGATAAAAGGTTAGTCTCCTATTAATGTCACAAAGTGATCAAAATGGGGATCAATGGAAAAAATGTAAGTTCAGTTTGGTCCTAATGTATATCTTTTAGTCAAATGGGAAAAAATCCTTCCTCACCAAAATAAACATCCCATCTTCATTTCCTGTCCCCCTGAAATAAAACCCACAAGGCCAACAGTATCATAATGTATCTGTTACCTCTTCTGTTTACTTCACTTTGAACAAAAGCTTATTTGCTTTTTTCCCTTCAACAAAAAATGTTATGAAACAGAACATTTTCATTTTTCACTTTTTTTACTTTTTCCACTTTTTCACTTGCAGTGGCTGTTGTATGTGTAAGCTAAGCTCTTTGACTTATACGCAGTTGAAATGTCTTAAGTATTTATTCTTTTCCATTATGATGGGACTGGATCTATGCTTATGTTATATGTATAAACATTAAGTAGCACATTCATTAGTGTTGACAGAAAAGCTGATCTTCCCTCACAGATAATATGGAGATTAAAAAAAAAAAACCACCAAGTTTACTTAGTGAAAAAAATTTAAAAAAACAGTTAAAAAGAAAATGTTTTGATTTTGAAAGCTTGCATGATATTTTTTGGTAATCTGAATGCCTTCTCCTTTCATTTTCTCACAAATTCCTTCGAAAACGTACAGAAATTCTGACAATCACATCACCACAGTGTATAGTGAGAAATGAAGTTAAATTATCTCCAAACAGTTTCAACTAGAGAAAGAAGAGGGCATGATGATCATCATCTGTCCTTTGAGACTGTGTCCTTTACAAAAGTCTACCTAGATCCCTATTGCAGCTAGGCCTTTCAATTGTAACGTGTAAAAACTAGAAAAGGACTTCCAGATTCCCTGTCAAAAGCTTTGCCTATCAAGCCAGTCATATTCCTGAGTTTAAAATATGAAACATCGACCTATGTAATAATTCTAAAAATCATGAGAGTTAAGCAACTAGTTAAGTTCACTGATTTTCATTTCTCTGAAAATATCAAGAAAATATATTTTGTCAGGTTTATGTCAGAAATTGTAAAGCTTTCTCTGATGCAGGGTGAACTTTTTCTTTTCTCAAAAGTAGAGGAAAAGAGCAATTATAATAACTAACTGATTGATAGTTATTTTAAATGCCATTTTCAAGTCTATGTTCTGCCTGATTACAAGGAGGAAAGAAAAAACAAAACAGAAAGTGTCAACAAGTTTTATGTAAAAGAATAAAGTAATACAATTTTGTAAAATATCTGCCCTTGTTTCAGAACATTACTCTAACACTTGATATCTTCTGCGGGAAGTCTGCTGTGTCATATGGAAAATATACCTTCAGCAAAATTGGATGTAATAAAAGCACTTAATCCATCAAAATAAGACTGGATGTAATAAAACCAATTAATCTAAAAATGGTAAATCTCTCTCCTACTTATTTCTTCCTTTTTTCTTTCCTTAATTAGCTGTCTTGAAGTGATTTGTAAATATGATGATAAAGTCAGATCATAGCAGGTGACATAAAGCTAGTGCTGAGTTTAAGATTTATTCTTTTAATACAAAATTTGTCCAAAATTTGTATATGAATCAAATATACAGTATTATGTATTCTTTTTGTTCTTTTTGTGTTGCATCCTAGTCTGCATATTTTTCTTTTTAATATCCCCTCATGTCCTTCGCAAAAATCTCGAGTTCCACATGTACGCTCAATATTTGTAGATCCAAGACAGCATTTACATGAGAAAATGGTTTTAAATTACCTTCAATTAAATTTATCCCACAGTATCACATATATATATTCTCTTCCAAGCAAATCGAATATTTTACCTTCTTTGCATACTCCATTATGTAATTTTAGACAGAATTCCATTTCAGTTTTCACTGAGAAGTTCAGTTATGCAAGAGTAGCTCAACAACAGCAATACATTTTTAACATATACGTTTTCCAAGTGATTTTCAGCAAGTTAATATTACAAAAATGATATAATGGTAGGGTTTGTGTTTTACCTAAAATCTGAGCCTATCCGTTTTCCATTTTCTGGTTCTCCAGGATCTGGACACAAATTGGATGCCTGTTTAATACCTCCCTCATTTACTGCAAAAAAACAAAACAAAACAAAAAACAAAATAATACTGTTTTTAGGAAATACAGATTTAAACAATTAACAAATATGAAAATGTACATCATCTACACTTTTGGTCACTTAAAACAGATTTTCTATAGAATATCATCATCCATACAATCTGTAGTTTCAATACATAATTTTCTTCTCTCTATAATAAGTAAAGCATGTGTTGTCTTTATGCTTTTAACAAATAACACTAGTTTTTTATAAGTTGTATTAATCAACTATTTTGTTTGCTTGTAATATTATCAAACTCATATAAAAATGTTATTGCTATTCCGTTAAAAACATTCACATTTAAAGGCAAAGGGCTGTAAGATTTTACTCTGAACATAATCTAATAAATGTCATCTCCACTAAGAGCTGACCTTTTCTCCTTGAATTATAATAAAACTTGAACGGATAGGCTCATGCTGAGAGAACTGTCCTTAATCAATATTGAAAAAGCAGATATCCCCAAAATATGGTGATCTGAGGGCAAGCTCAAATGCCTGCTTGATTTACATACATTGATCTTAAAATAAACTAAAATGGATCTTCAGAGAGAAACTTCTTGTGTTTACCTGTATCCCATATAAAAGTCTGTTATTAGTATTCAAACCAGTATAGTTTTCCAGAAATTAGTATGTAGCAAACTAGCCCTCAGCATATTCAACTCCCTGTTCATTCCTTTTTTTTAATGCATTATGCACTTTCTGATAATTGTTACACCTTGCAAAATTTTATATTCCAAAAATAATTTGCAGATCAAAGTAATTCTATTTACTTTGCATTTAATTCTTGAAGTTCATTGAATCAGGAGGTGGCAGTCCCGAAAGAAAACACTAGCAAAGGAGATTGGTCTGCTGTTACTACATAAATTCATGATCCAGTATAAGAATATTTTGCAAAAATACAGTTGACATGAAACCAAGAGATTTATGCTAATCAGAAAAAAGATTTTTCACTGTATCTTCATTTCTGAGGTTCTAGACCAATGGATTTGCAGTGATAGATTTCAGAGTAACGTAAGTCTCCTTTTAAGAAAGAGCTTGCATAAAATTAAGCTAATCATGCTACTTTTTAAAATGGACTCTCTGAATAAAAAATGTAGTGTCTAACCACACTCCTAAGGGGTGTGTGCTAAACTTCAGCTGTTTGTGAAGGCCAGTGACATTCAGAATATTTTTTTTTCCCAATCCTGGTTACATAATTGCCAAAGTAGAATTTGGGGACTTTCCCTTCCTTGAAATTTTTCATCTTGTATGCATAGCAATGGAAGAATTGGTACAGTATCTCTGAGGAAAGCAAAAGCGAAAAGAAAATTTTGCAGAGCGTTAAAGGGAAAAAAATGTATCAAGTTAGCACTCTTCTCTACTCAAAAACCTATCAAGCTCAGCATCTGTCGACTGGGACCACCATGTTTATTCTCCTCTGCGCTGAAAGGCTGTACCATGTACAAGCTGGCTCTAATAGCAGATGATGGTAACCTATATTCATCTGCATCACATGCTCAGGGCACTGGGGGCAAGGAAGGATGCCCCTCAGAGCACATCCACAGTGCCAGGTTTTCATCTTCTCCTCCCCCTGCACTTGTTAAGCGGGATGAAAGCCTATTATCTTAGAAAACCAAGTTCCTGCTAGAGCTGGAAAGCGTACATTTCTGACAGTTAGAAGTCCCTAAACTGCAGGAAACGAGGCGATCTAGGAGGAACTCGTTAGGCGACCTCTGCCGCTGGCACACTGGGGGCTTCTGCGGAGCTGCGGGGCCTGCGCGAGGCTGCGAGAAACTCGGCGGCGGCTGAGCGGCCGGCAGCAGGCAGCAGCCCTCCCAGCTGGCCACCGGCGGCGAGGATTCACCGGCTGGCCGTGTCTTTCTGCAATGCAGCAAGGACGAGCGGGAAAGGAACTCCACTTGAGAACGAGCAGGGAAAAGGATGCATCCTCGGCTGTGGGACCATCAGCGAACTTCTCTGACATTTAAAGGTATGGTAAAACTATAGCTGGAAACTTCTACTCGTGATGCCTGATAACAATACTGAATAATACTAAAAAAAAAAATAGCGACATTTTGGGGCTGTACCATATACCTATGCACATAGAAAAATTACTTTACTATAAACAAAATAAAAATAAAGTCTAAATGGGACTCTTTCTATTTACTGCACTTCCTGTTTTAACATTTCAAAAAATCATTTTACACCACATTTCCCCCCTCCCCCCCCCCCAAAAAAAAGGAAATAGAGTGAATATTCTTGTCAAAAAGAATACTGCACTGGATTTCACAGCACAAGATCTATTAGATTCTACGATTTCTGCCATGAACTGATGCTTGAGAAACTGTCCTGCTTTCTGACACCTTCAGGATAACATTCCATTCTTAAAAATTACTCCATGAAATGGATTTTTAAAGGATAATTTATGGACTTATTAATATTCATAAAGAAAATTCTAAAGGAGTATGTTAAAGGAAAAATATCAATAAAATAATTGCAGTGACACAATTAAAACAACATATTCGACAATAAAAATTCAGAACAGGAAGAGTTCTAGGTAGAAGTTATTACACTGACTTCTCTTAGCTTTGATCCCAAATCGGCAAAGTATTTGAGAACAAGCTTAAATCCATTCTTATTTCTGTTCATCATATACATGCTGAAGTGCTTTGCCAAAAAATGAATGTACAACTTAAATCCAGGATGTTTGTCTCAAAGCTATCTTTTCAGACATAATGCTTGATTTTTCAGCGTACTGAAACACAGCTCTCCTGTATTTCCCCAGCTACCTGTCTATATGTATATATCTATCTATCTATCTGTACATGTTGCCACCCCGTGTAGCTGCACGGCACTGCGCAGTGACAGGCCTGTGTGAGGAAGGCAATCCTTCGCGGCCTGAGCGTGCAGGCGGGAGCAGGAGGCCCCGGAGCTGTAGGCCGGACTGAAGAAGGTCCTAGCGATGATTTTTTGCTAATCTCAACACTTGCCAAATGAAGCTGATGCATACTTGTATCAAAGATATATCATCATTATGGCTTTACTATATGCAAATACCTATGCACACGTGTCGTGGTTTTGTTCTTACAAGGGTAAACCTGATAACCTTAAGCATTTAAACTAGGCATGTGCATAAGTGCTTGCAGGATCAGGGGCTATGTTTGTAAAATTATTCATAAGTGAGGAAAATTGCATTAATATTGCATATTAGACACCTAGTACATTCAACAAAAATAAAACAGAAAAAGATATACCCATGAGAATTGTTAGCAGATAACAATTTTTAAAGACTTTGATAATACAAGATGTCATTTAAAATAGGTATTCACTTATCTTTACTTCCACTAACAGTTGAATGACAGTCATCTTTTCTTTGAAGGACCCTATTCTATCGTTGTTATGCAAGTACAGATCCAACTGAGGTCACATTGGGAATTTTACCTAAAATAAACAACTAAATACATACGCTTCTAATTAAATACTGCCTCTTTAGTTTGACCAGCTACCAAACCGATCAGCTAACAAAGTGCTGGATTATAAGATAAAATCTAAGTTAGCTTTTTTTGACAAGATTATGACCAAATAAAGGTACAAATCGACAAAGCTTTCACCTTTGCTTATTCTTGACTCATATACTTAATCTACTCTACATAAGAAATAAACCAAGATACCAAAGCTTTCAGCTTTATATAGAATATCACAAAATAGTAAGTGATATAAAGATTTCTTATTGAAAATACTGATAGATGAATTTCTTTATGATTGACTTTATAAGAATCACATGTAGATATCATATCTGGTACTTCACTGTAAATATTATACAATCCCTATTAATGTTTATATAATGGAATATTTAATGATTTGTGCAATACATATTTTTATAAAGAAAAAAATCTATTTTGTCAGCCATTCTACTACTGTTCTCTTTTGTAACTATAAAATAACAGGTGGAGGGTCAGGCAGAGACCTCAATGCTGTTCATGTAATACACACTACTGGACTTATCTTACTATATTTCTTGTTGCATAACCACCCTACCTTCCAACCACCCATTGATATAAAAATAACACTTTTTTTTAAATGTCTAGACACACAGTTTTCAAACACATCAGAATTGCCTTTCAGAACTATTTAGATGATGCAGTTTACAGAAAAGTTGAATGTGGCAATATGCTGCTTTATAAAAAGATGAATGGAAGTTCAGTTTGCTTCATTTTTCTTACTTAGTAAAAGTCCTCCCATTTTGTCTAAAAAATCATGACTTACATGTTGACAATTTAAAGTCTAAAACCAAAAAATACATTGAAATGTATTTTCTTCAGGAAAGCCACTGCCATACTAAATCCAGGAAACTGAATCCATCACTGATGCTTTAAACAAAAAATTATTGCAAATCTGTCCAGCCTAAGAAGCCTCATAAGTACACATATTTGTTAAATCTTCTTCTCTCCTGTGAATAATAATGAAATGTAGTATGAGCATACACATGCTACACATTTAGTCCATCTTTATTTTAACCAACTACTTTTAAATAGTTAAAATGTGGTTCTAGTCCAAAACCTAACTCTGTAAAAATGGCATCTTCTTTTGCAAAAGATACCCTCTTTAATGCATTTAGTGCACCTGTTTAATTTATGTTAGAAAGTTGTCTGACTCCTCTTATAAGTTAATCAGGACTCCATCCTCTAAGGTGCTGAGCACTTTCAGTTTTTATTTTCTATAATTAAAATAGAAGGCACTAAGCATATTCAGGATATCTAAACCTACATCTTAATCAGTTCAAAATGTCAAAATTAATGAAGAAAAAGAGTCTGCAGGAAGTGACATTATGGGTGTTGCTTGAACAAAAATATGTGGTTGTACATTTGTATCAGAGAAGGGGCTTTGGCTTGCACAGCCTTTTGCTGCTGGGAAAAAATTTCCATTAAAATGACATACCCTCACTTCACACCTAAGATTTCAGCTGATACCTGGGAGGCTGAATATTGATTTCTTTGTAAATGCTACAAATTTAACCAGAAATTACTGACAAAATAAACATGGCACGCTACGATGCCAGATTTATAGGAAGCCAGCTTTCAGAGTAGAACCATATTTTAAAATTCACCATGCAGACTGAAGAAATAGATTTAAAAATAGAAATAGATTTCAGTTATACTATTAGAAATACATAAACAATTTTGAAAATACATAAACACAGACAGCACAAACTTCACTCTTGCACTAGAAAAAAGTAACAAAAAAGGAGTACACTCACAGATAGAAAACTTGTTGCTGTTGTCTTTCCCTGGAAACAATTTAAATCCTCTAGATTTAAAATCTATGGCCTTTTTCACTAGTTAAAAAAAACAAACAAAAACATGTATCAGGCAATACAGTCTAAAATATTTCATTTCATTTGACAAATTTTATCATGGAAATATATACAAACTAGAGTACTGGCTATCTAATAAGCTTATATTGTGTACCTATTGTGGAAAAGAAAGTGAAAAAAAAAAGCAAGTATTTAGACCAATTTGTGTACCTGACATAGGAAAGACATAAGATTTGCAATTTATTTTTTGTCTCCTGTATCTGAAACAAGAATGATGGCAAAAAGTGTTTATTTCCATGCACCATACACACTTGTATAAAACATTGTCACACAGTTATGGAACATGGAAAATGAAATGATAGATATGTTTTCTTTAAAAACATTTAATTCTTATCAGGTATCTTTTCTATATTAGGAAACACTAAAGCTTACCCCCACACACAGCCCCCCAAAAATCCAGAATACTATCATATCTGCTAAGTGAAAAGTGAGCAACCTTTAAAAAATATTATGAAATTTTGAAAAGTGTTTTTTTCTGTCTTATTCAACTATCTTTCTCCACTTCTAGAGCATTTAAAAGAAAAAAGTGTTGTCCATAACATAGTGAAAGTATGCTAAAATCCAAAATATATCCTCAGATCTGTAGTCAGTATATGCCCAAGCAAGAAAGGGTACATATTCCTGCTCTGCATATTTTCTGTAAAGGTTTAATCAGAAGTAGAAATACCAATATATTGTTTATGAACATATTTTGCCTGTTACTTCATATGTTAAAGTTTATATTAAAAATCAATATTGCACTTGGGAAGAAGACAAAATGGAGGCAAGAGCTAAAAATTACAATTTTATAATTCACAAAAAAATAAAAGCTTTTAAAGTTGACTGCAATATCGACCGCTAATCCTTATAAAAGTAACACACTGGATATTTTTTCAAAATCTAAAGCCATTCAAACTATCTCCACGTTCCAAAAGTGTACCTATTAACTGTTTTCAAGATCTATTTTAGGTATGTCCTTAGCTCTAGTATGGAAGAATCATTTTTATTCAGGAAATACATAGATTTTATTATCTGTGTTTACATCTTTTGCAGACAGAAAGCAGAAATCTTTTCTTCGTGGAGAAAATATTACATTATTAAATAAAGCACAGTAGGCTAATGTGTTTTAACTGAAAAGATTTGGATACAAAATGTAAATTACATTCTACTGTTCTGCTGTTGGTTCTGCAACTGGTCCTCTTTCTTGCTTGAAAATCTTTATTTGCAAAGTATGACATGGAAGGTAGTTGTCTCCAAACCCCACAGCTGACTTATTTCTGTAAAAGCCCTCATTTGGGGCTGCCTCGCATTGCGATAAGCGCAGTTAATTCAGGGGAAGCATGTACCCTTAATATATTTTTGAAACAAAGCAACTGAATAAAAAGAGAGTGAAACAAATTAAACAGATAATGAAAGGTAAGAGGAATAAAGCAAAAACAGAAAACATAAGAAACTGGTTTTCTTTCAGCCATTAGAGTAAGTGCCCGTTGTCCCCCACACACTCTGTCAATGAACAGTGAATCCTATATAAAAATGGATCTCCTAAACAAAATTACAAATTAAAACATAGGTTTATTTAGGTACATTATACTCAAATGACTTTAACAGCTAGATTTATTTCCAAGCTACATGGAACAAGCTGGACACTGGCTCCAAGGCTGCAAGGAAATACTGCAGACGAAGACAGAGATCCAAGGAGCGGGACGTAAGCGAAGCCAGCTAGACCAGTCGCACGCAGCAGCAACCCAGGCCTGCTGGGTTCCAGCACTCCTCAAGCACCTGACGAGCGCACCCACAGTCTATGCAGCTATGAAAAGGTCTTCTCAAGATTTACTGGGAAATTTCAAAGAGCTATGAAAGCATCTTGCTGAACACAGCATTTAAAACGATCAGGGATTTTTACAATGGTTTGCATTACTTTGCTGAGGCTAATAAATACTACTAGGAAGGAAGTAATACAGGATTTCTGAAGGATCTTTACACTAACAGAGATGGAATTTCCTTTTAACTGGGTTTTGAATGCTGATCAACTGAACAGCAAGGTATAAATATACTGTGAAGGAGTAGTTATATGAGTGTATTTGGTCCAAACGTACACAGGCACTAAACTATACGTCAGGCTGTATATGCATGCATATACGTTAAAAACAAAAACAAAACAAAACAAAAAACAAAAACTAAATATACTCTTTAATATCTCATAAACTAGGCATTATTTTGCAGACACCAATGTGGGAAGCAGTGAGGAAAACAGTGACTGTTCAAAAACAGCTTTAGCGTACAGGTGACAAGATTTCACTTTTCGGGGGCTCAGAGGACGGATTCGTGCCAGCGAGCACTGTAGTTAAAGACGACCAAGCTCATGCACAAAGAGACACTTTAAGCGTTCAGTTGATCTGGCCTGTTTTAGATACCTAATTTCTCATGAGATGAATTTAAACCTCTATATGCTTATTTCTCTCCAGCCAGGTACTTCAGATGTGTTAATGCTGCAGACATGTAAATATGGTCAGACTAACATGTTTTAGGATTTCAGAACAGCCTAGAGCCAGGGAAATAGGTAAGTCCAAACCAACAGGATGCCCTGAGAGTGCAGACTGCTGCACAAGGGACTAAGTAGTGAGAGTAAAGTATGTTGCRTTCAGTGACTGTAAGTCATCAGTGCTCCGGACAGTAATATTGCATAAATAAATAAATAAATACAATCAGTCATGAAACCCAAAGCTGCCGTTATGCCCTGTCCTTCAGACCATCTCAGAATCAACTCCAAAACAGAACCTGAAAGTTAGATTAAAGAAAACAAACTGATCAGAGACCAAATTTAATCATTTATTTAAACATCAGAATGAATCTACAGTACCTCACTTCAAACCATTAATTATATAATTGGAAACACTGTAAAAATCTATTTTAAAGAAAATCAAAATTTATAAAATGTTATTTGAGGTAACCATCTGTCCACCACTGTAATATAAGGAAATAGCAATACGAGGTTTTAAAACTGTCTTTAACACTACTTTAAAGATCTATGTGCTGCAGGTTGTTTTTTTTTTGTTGTTGTTGTTGTTTTTAATTTGCAGATTTAAAAGTGAATAGTTTTGTTTCACTGGATTTTTTATTTTGTTTGGTAAGCAATGCACCTCCTTTCTATGTATGTCTCCAACGGTCAATAATTTATTTTTGATCATGTGGCCTGGCAGAGGGTAAAAAGTACGGTCATAACTCTGCCATACTGGATCACAGATTACATCAGAAAATTTTGAAAACCTGAAAACTATTGAGGCATCCGCCTTGGAGCTTATGTTCATCACTGCTCATGCTTTTTTATTGTCAAATGGTTTTAATACAGAATTGAAGACGATAAGTCTACGTGACTTTTTACAAAGTTACCAGACCCAGTGTATGTGTATTCATAAACACTAACTTGACATATAATTCTATGTCAACAACTAATTTTTTAAGCTTCTGAGAAAGTTCTGTTTTATTTATTTTTATTAAATTCTATGAGAATCTGAAATTGCAAGCTATTTGCCATTTCCTAATACAGGTTAAATGAAATGGCAAATGGGAATCAGGATTTAGAAAGTTGTGAAATAAATTAATATTTTTTAACTTTCCATTTAAGTATAAATGATTTAAGTTCCAAATATCAAAATTTAAATTTAAATATTGGCTTGAATATAAAGTTAAACAGACAGAAATAATTGTGAATATTTGTTTTGATACCAAATGGAATGTTACTAGTTGACTCTATTTTTTCAAGGTTTTTTTCATTTCACAATAAGCACCTACGACTAGTTTCAGCCTGTCCTGAAGTAATTTCTTCCTTAATTTTTGTATTTAATCAGAAGATTTATTTACTGCTTTTCAGTGTACTTTAACAATTTAACACTTATTATGCATTATGAACATACTTTCTTAGTTTCTAGTACCAAGGGGTACTAGACACAACCTTAAATCTTTGCTTTAGAAGTTTTCATTGAAGTTCAGCTGCCTCAAAAGCTTTACATTCAGAATTTTGATTTTATCCATTTTGAAAAAAAGCAAAAGAGTCTTTTTTCTTATTCTACTGGATATAATCAAGGCCACTGAAGGAGTCAGTACCAGCATCTACAGCTGAAAAATCAGTCATCTTATTTCCCACTCTACTAGTCCATTCTTCTACAGATACACTTCTAAGATTTGTGTCCAAATTATTACTTCCACGGTAGCTATCTTTTAAAATATATCTGAAAGGGTCAGTGTGTTACAAAGGTACTCAGGTCTTTTGAAAGTTTCTAAGACCATTTAACTGAAAACATATTTGGAAAGAATAGCTTAATCCAATGTCCTATACACCTGTCATTTATATTTTTGATGAATACATATTCAGAAAATTCTTCTACCAGAAGCATAGTATGAATCTCAGAGAACTGGCCAGCATTACTGTTGTTATCCTCCGTTCTGTGTTGGACATGTGTAAGTTCTACAGTAGTTGTATTGTTGAGATCAGCTATGGTCAATATGGAGAATAAGAGGAGATTTTTACAAATAACAAGGAATTTTAACCTAACAATATATAACTTCAGATTGATTCAGTCATTCCTTTACTGATGTAAACTGAGAATAATGACAAAGTCCAGGTTTAAAAACAAATTAATTTKGTTCAAAATTGTCCAAATACTGAACAGTTCTTAACTGCTGATTCACTGCCGTGCAGAAGATGCTTAAGATTGGCACTAGTGCTCTGAAGTTTCTCTTTAACAAAGACATAGTCTCAGTATATCAGCAGCTTTTGAAATTCCCTCTGCTTAGTTCAAAAAAAATCAAACCAAGCAATCAATCTGATCACCCACAGAAGTGCATACACTTCCAACAAAAAGTAACTTCTACAATGTATTTACAGCGTATTACAGGAAGCAGAGGTGTTTTTCTTTGTTCTTCTGCCTCAGGTACACATACAGTAAGTAATTTTGGAGAGGCCAGAGCAGCCTCACAAGTGCTAGGTGGCAAGAAAGAAAAAGAGTGTTGAAGTTTGAACTCTCCTTCACCTTACCAGCACTACAGCTCTGCCCATGTTCTGCAGAGGTTTCCCCACTTAGCTATTAGCTCATGGTAAAGTTTAGCCCCTTTTGCAAAGCAGGAAGATATAATGCACATTAATGTCCATTAACCCATGAACCCCATCAGACTGATAATGATTTATGCCTTTTTTAACTTACGTCACCCTGATGTAAATAACCGTACAAGACGGTGGCAATTAAAACTAGGATTCTCAATAGGAACATAACAAACTAATTCAGAACCAAAGAAGAACACAGACTAGCAATAACATAATAACTTTTAATACCATCTTCAAAAAGTAGAAACTGGCATTTTAAACAATGTTAATATTTAAAATTAAGAAAATCTCAGATATTTCTGACATGTAAAGAGGTAGAAATACTTGTGATAGAGGACTAATCTAGACAATCACAGGCTCCTGAAAACTTCAATATCTGCTGAAGACAGGAAGGGCTTGCAGCGACTACTCTTTCTAAAGAAAGTGTCAGGGATCTGACATGTTCTGGATTTCCCACATCTGGTGCTTGTGAACAGAAGAGATGAAAAAGTCATGCATGATACCTCCAGCTCAGCTGGGATCTACCCATCTAATTCACCATTATGCACTCTAGAAGTTGATCTGCATGCACAGCAGATCCACAGCAGCCTGAAGGCATTAAACTTTCTATTCATGTCAGTCAGTTCTGCTTCTTTGTGCACGCTTCATGTTCGCTGGGCATGCAATGCAACTGCATTAATCCAGAATTTCGAAACTCTGATCTCCAGATACCTAGAGATTACCACTTAAAGCAGTTTATTGCACAAAGCAGAAAAAAATGGAAGCTATAATAAACTATTTAGTTTTTAGGTACCTTAGGCTCCAGAAAGTTATATTAAAAATCTCTTTACCTAAGGATTACACAAATAAACTTCAGTGTGAGCCAGCACACTGACTGATAGAGCACTATTCTCCAGGCCTTTTTGTACCTTCACAGTTGGCATTAGAGGACATGAATTTTCATCAGTCTTTGTAGCACAGTGTCAACTCTGCAGGTTAGGGATTGCTTAAATATGAAGACCAATTCAGACACTGATCAGACTGTAAAGTGGTGGACAATCCATTTTCAGCACTCTTTAATTTTCACTTTTTAAGTGAGTCGATCTTAGTTTCTCTATTATTACTCCCCACGCACCCTACCTTCAAACCAGTAAGAACAGCCCCAAAGTCTCACGGTCAAAGCAGATTATAAAGTTTTCTGCTTCAAATTACTGCATCTGCTAGTACAACATGCAATAAATACTTATTTCTGGATCTTAAGGTGTTCCCAAAGAGATATGATGGTGCACAATGAATAAAATATAATGACTGAAACAGTGAAAACAACTTTTTGACTCCTTACAAAAAGTAAAGATGTTTAAACGAAGCTATGGCTCACTATGATATACAGAATGGAAAAATAAGACTTTTCATTTTCTTTCAGGCATCTTGATTCGGCTGACAAGAGGATCTATTTTAGTGCTAACTCCTCCCCACAGCCAAAAAAATTTATTCAGAATGGAAGAAAATGCAAATGAGAATGAATGTAAAATCCCTTCCATAAAATGAAATGCTCCGATAGCTCAATGAACATAATTATATACTTCAATAAAACCAGCCATAGGAATATGATTCTAACATAATGTATGCATTTTACATTTATATTAAAATCTAATATATTTTGATTTTATTTTAATATGATGCATTTCCATTTTAATTGTGCAAATATTCAGTTCATTTTTTTCATCCATAGATGAAAACCTATGACAATTTTTAGAGAACAGCACTGTGTATGATATAAGCTATGTACAATTTAATATGCATTTCAGAATTTCTCACTGGGTTCTTATCTCAGTTAAAAATACACTAATGTGTCACTGAAAGGAAAAAAAAAATAGAAATTCTCTCTCCTTGACTGAAGAATATGATTAACGTGGAACAGAATGGAAACTCCAAGAGTTATTGCTATACTTTATTTGCCAACAAAATTATATGAACACTCCTACTTTACTATCTTTTCCACTAAAAATTATAAAAATATTTTACTTCCTTAGGTAAGTCCTAACTAATATAAAGAATTTTGTATAATAAAGTAATGCAATTATGATATGAAATATGTAAAATGAGATAAAGAATACTGATAGAATAAGAACAAGTCCTGAACTAAGATTGATGAGGAAATATATTAAGCTTATACAGTCTTTAAAATGCTTCAGATTACAGTTTTATATTATTCTACACTACACTGTATTCTAAGTTATATGTATCTCAAATCTCTCTAATTTGAAAAAGTCCTACTTAAAAATAAAGTAAATATGTTTAAACTGTATGTTTTATAAGTAATGTATAATTACATTAATGATAAATTATTTTTCTTATTCTAACTTCTATGTATTCGTACTGTATTTGTTTTACACCGACATTGAGGTCAAGATAATAAAACTTGAATTATCAAGGGAAAATAATGACACAACATGTCAATGGACAAATATCAATTATGGAAGTAAACATGAATAATAAAACAGAGAACACTAAAGAATTGCAGAAATTGCAATCAACAAAATAAATACAAGGAAGAGGTGTGCAGCATGAAGTTGACAGGAATGTATAAAGAGCAATATTTCAGTTGAACCGTTACCACAGTTCATTTCTTCAAATCAGTACGATATATAAAAACAGTTCACATAAACATAATTGTAAGAAAGCTCTATCAGCATGTGTACTTATTTCCACAATTATGCTGTTATAAGTAATGAATATGTAATCTAAAGGAAAAATCTATAGCCAACATCAAATATTATATTGGCATTGTAGGATTTTCATTAAAAGCCTGAAAGGAGAATTCAAGAAGGCTGGTCAGCTTTTCACTTCCATGGCTGGTTCTAGGGCTCAGAGTCAATGCGCATTCCTGTTCAATTAACATGCAAAACAGCCTCTTCGCTGTTGAGGAAACTGGTATTTAAACAGAAGGAAAATCATATGCTACCTCCATATATCTGCTGATAAAGTCAGCAAATGAAGAACTTCTTTAGCTAAGAATTACGGGTAAAAAAAATATTTTTATGACTTCAGACATCCTAAAAGCTTCGTACAGTGACCACTCTTGCCACATACCACAGACTCCCACAAAACCTAATCTCATTTCAGGAATTCCCCAGGAAGTGCATAGCATCAGTAAAGGAGTCATCAGTAAAGAGACATCAGTAAAGGAGATTCAACACACATTTCACTTAAAGGATGACAATGATGGTACAGTTAGGGCACCAGGGAGAGATTTCAAAACTCTGCTTTTACTTCCTGTTCTTCTCGGCTTCTTTTGTAGTCTTTAAAAACACAACACACTGCACCTCAATTCTCTTCTATAAGACCAGAAAGCAGCATAGCGTTTTATCTTACCAAATACTGAAAGAATTTAGGAGAAGCTAGAATAAGGTATATCAGTTAATACAAGTGTGTCCATATGTGTGTGTATATATATATGTATATATATATACATATAAAAAATATGTTAAAAAGAAAACATTGAGAAAAGACTAGTTGGCTTCTTTTCCATGCAACTTATTCTCTTAGTAACTTATTTAGTAGCCTTTCCATACCTTTTGTATGTTTTGCACATCTCATAGATGCGCATCAGACTAACATGGATTTTCTCCAAAAGAATTCCCCTTCTTGTCAGCTGAACCCCACTAGCACAGCTTTGTATAGGAGAAGGGCTCACAGTAGCCACTTTAATACATAAATATAATATGGTCTTGGAAAAAAAAGCTACATCTCCTACTCTAGTCTTTTGTAGTTATTTTAGAGGGATAATGAATAGGGATAGCTACAGAAAAGTGTGCATGACTCAGATTTTTTTTTTCCCCTCTCACCCTTCTAATCAAATTGGACTGGACTATTGGACAAAAACTGATCTCCTTTCCCACGACTTCTTTGAAGCAAGTTCTAAATTTACATTTCGGTGTTACACTAATAAGCATCTCTTGGAACGTTACTGATCATTTTTGTCAAAAATAACTTATAAATATATGCTTATAAATGATCTTACTTTTACTCCCAAATAAAATATATTCATTTTCTTTCCCTTCAGACTCACACCATTATATTTCTGGTTTTCACTCATGACATTAAAAAAAAAAAAAAAACTGAGGACCTATGCACATTGATTTCTTACTAAACTCTGTAAAAGCAGCTCTTCAGAAAATTTCTTCCCATGTAATCCTTTCCTCTTCCTGCTCCTCTTCTAAGTAAAAACTATAGAATTTGGGATGTATGAGTGTTTTCTATCAAACCTTTAAAAAGATTATATCAAATAATCACATATCAGTTCTCTATCATTCCCTGAATCTTTAAAACAAAAAAGAGAACTGAATAACTCCATTTTAAATCCTTTCATTTTGAAAAGAGAGTTTTTTTAGCAACCTATTTAATTCCTCTCTCTTTTAACTTTGTATTATGTTTTGGGTCTGTTTACAGAGAACAAACCTTAAAAATCCTTCTCGCTCCTACCGTCATAAACCCTCCTGTAAAACACAGCAATGGGAAATACTGGCTTAATAAGAAACATCCAGTAGCAACTTTTTTTCTCTCTCCAAAACATTTTTTCCTGGTTTCTACTAAGATATCATATTAAGCCAGGTATCAAAAAGCATGAGACAAGGTGTGTGATAGATAAGTGTTTTAAAAGAAGAAAGGGGAAAGGAATAGGGAAATGAAAACAGTTTGGTAAGAAAGTTGGATAAAACAGAAGAGCTGAAAAGTCTGGGAAAGCAAACAGACTGGAGACATCAGGAAGATGAATAAAACAGACTTTTCTGAAAAACAAATAATTAAGGAAAAAGATCAAACCTGTATCTATACTTTAATCCCCAAACTGAACGCATATCCATAGCAATACGATTACAACATTACAAATGTTTGGAGATATTTCTGCTTTTTAGATGGAGAAGTTCAAAGTAGTGAAGTATGTTGGAATCCAACGTTCTAGTGAAAATAAATGGCCTTGCAGACCCTAAAGGAAGCACTGAGTCACTGGCAGCACTTCTACCCAATGGCCGGAGTCACCTGTTAGGAAGATTCTTCTGCTACTGTTTGGGGCTGAGTTCGTTAAGCAAAATTACCCTCCAACCTTTACATCTTTATTTCAGACTCATTTTTCTGTATTTTATGTGTATATTAAAATTCATGCATTATAAACTGTCCCAGTGCTCTGGTCACATTGCTTACATTTTGTACTTGTTCGTGTCTATAGGATGAAGGTCTTACTTTAGAAATTCCTTTCTGATGGATATTGTCTTACAATACAGGATTTCTGAATGTTATATTGTAATTAAGTCTTAAGAATCATTCAATCTTTTCCTGCCTGTGACTGTCCTGATGTATAGAAAATGCCACCTTCCCACTCTGTGCATATTCTTTGCAAATGTCCAGTTTGTCAAAACAAAAAACACAGTACTTCACTTCTTCATTTTTCAACACCAGAAACTGAACAACAGTGGAGTTCCTCCATGGTTCATCACTGCTTAATAAAAAGATTTAGCTAAACTTGATGGCCCTTAATTGAAAAAAGAAAGGATTGCTATTGTAAATCTTTCATACTGAGTTTTTCTCATGTGATAGGAGTTAATTCTAATTTATCTCTGGGGTAACAGGCCAGCTGCACTAAAATGAAGAACAAAACTCCAGTGAGCTAACCGGAAATATTTCATTTTCAAGACACTTCCTACTTCTTCAGCAGAATTAAGGAATTTATAAAAATTATTTACTCACTTTGTAAAATTAATTTCATTCACTTTGTGGTCTCTTTAAAATCCACAGAAGTGTAATGTTGTGTCAGAAAAAGTGAGAATCAGACTTAATTATATTTTGTGCTCATAGACCAAGGAGTCTTCTCAATGATATGAGTGAATACAATCCTCCACTAAATTGAYATTTATTTTATTCCTTCTCTGCTTCTATCTCAAGATTAATTTAGAAACCCTTGTACCATGACCTATTTCCACTGAAATCATAGGTAAGACTCCCATTATTCTCAGTGGTAATTAGGAAGCATGTGTATTTAAAATGAACATATATTTTTAGACAGTATTGATATGCTCGGAAAGCATCCAGTAGAACCACTCCTAAAAAATCTCTCATCATCCTTGCATACATTGAAATAAAAATTCCACAGCCCTAAGGAAGAAAAGATGCAGCTGATATGACTTGTAACACAATTCAAAAGCACTAATAGCACTACTAAACACTGAATTCTGAGTGTATGAGACACTGAGAGTAGAAAAGACCAAAAATGACAGGTTGTTTTCTACTAAAGTAATTATAATCAGTCCCACAGTACTTACTAGAAACTGTGCGGTAGTATCCACAGTAATGCTGGGTGTTTGGAACTTCTCAAAATAAATGCCTGAAAGTAAGTGTTTATGTGTCTCCTTTTGTTCCCCCTCTTCCGAGCAGAGGAAGAGATGCACTTTCCTGAGCTTGAACCTTTGGTTCCGGCACAACAAAGGATCCAAAAGGTGCTACACTTCTCTTCTAGGTATCCTATCTTTATAGATTTTTCTTGAACCGATCAAGTTACAACTTGAAAGCAGTTAAACTCTTCATCCTTCATCTAATCCTTCCTCCTAACAGAAGCCCTCATTGTTCCAATAATAAGAAAAATTCTTCTCATTTATTTCCCTAAAATAGCCACCTATGTATTACATACCCATTTGCATTTGTTTAAGTTCTCCACGGACTGGCATTTTCCCTGAAACATTTATCCCTTCATTCTGTCTTGCACTTTTCTATTGTAAGGTGGGATGATCAGAACAATGTAAAGCCATTACAGTTCGTTTATTCATCTGATTCAGTCCAAACTCTTGTTACTGAGGGAACGCAATCACGTACAGTGTTCCACATAAGATCTCACTACTGTCTTATGCAGTGATATTTGTATTTCCCTTCATCTAATGGAAATATTTCACTGAATGCTTTTAGATTCCTTTCTCCTTTCTTCAACCACCAGATTAGAAAGTCTTTCTCCTGTCTGTCACTTCCAGCTAAAAGGTCAGAGACAAAATTCTTCAGGCAGCCCTTGACACACCATACAATTATTCTTTAAGTCCAAGTAGGGAGTACAGCAGACTAATTTCCATCTAACAAACAGTTTAGTTTTAGATAGAGACCTCTGGTTTCCTCTCTATTACACTTGGAAAAAATCAGTTTAGTATCCCAAAAAATATTATTAATGTTTACTGATTCTGCAAGATCTTACTCACAGAACAACCATACTGAAGCCAACAACTGGACTTTATTCTATGGTTATCATTTTGCATCAATGACAACATATCATAAGACATAGCACTATTCTGATCTCACTAGCAATTTTCTCAAAAAAGTCTACAGTGAGGACTATATGTATTGTACATTTTTACCATTTAAAGCATATACATATGTGATTTAGCATGTTTTCGTAAATTATATTTAGTATATTAACTTTTATCATTTCAAGAGTGAATCATCTGCATAGATTTGGAAGCATAATTCTTAAGGTATGTTTAATAATACAAAATAATTCTGTATTTCCAGAATAGAAACTATTCTGGAAACAATAGAAACTATTGTTTAATATCTATCAAATTGAGAAAAAAATTATGAAAGGAATTTACATAAACTTCTTAAGTAGCTCTTATAAATGGTTCTATAGGAATTTAATATGCAGGACAAGATAAGCAGGTTATATACTTTCGGACATATTTCACTGTCAAAGACAGCCTAAAATATTTCAATGGAAAACACAGGAAATTCAACAGAAATATCTGTAGAACATATGCCCATAATGGAAATTTCTTCCAGTCAATTAATGATAGTCTCACATTCACAAACATTCCTTCAAAATACGACTACATCTTTCTGATGAGGAAATTATATGGAAGACCATTAGAAGTTATTTAATTATGGTCAATTTGACATGTTTTCACAGCCAGCGTAAGCATGCTCTCAAATATTGATGACTACCAAGCAGAAATGGTAATTTTGTACTCAATATATGAATATCCACTCCAATAGCATACACATGTATAGTGTTATATAGGTATGATACAATCAAATCACGTTTAGAGAATGCTAGCAAAATCGAGGCTTTAAATGTGGCATGAGGGAATGAACTACACACAGAACTAGATTTGGGCTTTGTTCTCTAGTAAGCTCTATAAAAGAAAGATTGATTTTATTTGTATATGTGTTGTGCCGCATTTTGGTAGTACTTTAGTATATAGGAGAGAAGCACCATGACATTATTTTAGCAGAATCTTGGTGTCTCACTCACTTTTCCTCTAATGCAATGTTTTGTACTTTAATGTAACAAACCGATTCAGAAATGTGTGCCTTATATACACATTAGATTAAAGGGCAGGTCGGAGAAGAAAAGGACAGCAGGAAAAGAGTGGAGAGGGCACTGTAGTCCAATGATAACAAACAGGAGATAGAAGAAACTGCATGTATATCACTGCCAAATTACTTCACTCTCATATATTTACATTAGAAGAGATTCTAACAGACCTCATATACTCCCTCATAACTGACAATAAGCCTTTTTTCTCTGTTTTAACTTGATCAAAGGTGCTCTTAAGAAAATCCCTAGTCACCTAACAACGACACCAAATTCTGTTAATTTACACCAGTTGATATCCACCAAACTACTTCACATCTAAATTGACAAAAATACAACCGGAACATAAGTACCTATTTAATAATTTCTGTTTCATATGCAAACCAACTACAGTGTTCACTCTTTAAAGTTACCATATTTAAATGACATCATGTTTTCAAATTCTGCAGGGTTGCAGCTCTGCTAGTTTCAATAGGTGTAACCTCTTCATTTAAGTAAATGAAGCTACATTAATTTATGCTAGGTATCTAGGAGTTTCCAGCAGGAAAACAGATTCCAAGCTAAAGAAGTCTTTGCAAAATTTCAACCATATAATGAGATATCTGCAAATTTCTTGTCTATAAAAGATGTGCCTCTTCAATGTATTTGTGTTTATAAGTTATTCTTGCGCAACAGATTAACATGGAACAACAGACTAGCACATAATAACAAATAGTATTTGATAACATTCACCTACAACATTAATCTACTCCTTACATGAACTTCAAGTTGTTTGTGGAAGTAAAGCCATATGTCATGCAATTTATTTGTGAATGTCTATTCAGGTTACATTAAGACACTCCAACATTGCGGTCTCTTAGCTGGAATTTCAGGCATTGTCAGTTACCTTTAAATACAGTAAATCATTCTTGTTTATATTCCAAATGTTGCCCATTATTAGTATTTTCACATATGGACTAAATTATCTGAATACAGGAATATGTCCAATCTTTAGCTTTAATACTAAATACTTTCCAGTGAATTCCCTACTGTTCTAACTTTGCTTTATTCACTAACTTTATGTATAAAAAAGCAAAACAGTTGCTGAAGATTTAAGCAGAAGGGAGATTTGCATCACTGGTTAGTTTAGAAGAAAACAGCTATTTATAAAGTACATTTTTTATGCTATGGTTGATTATATCTAAATATATATGCAGCACCGGGGAATATTTTTATTCTCAATTCTCTAAACTTTATCAGATCTCACTAACACTTGGCTTGATCATGAAATATAATCATATAAGCTACAGAAAGAAAAATTAAAGAAAATTCCTTGATCTTTTCCTTTGCCTTCTTACAATTTAAATTAATTTAAACTACTCTGACAGTATTATTCTTAGTTTCCTTTTCCATCTATCTGCCCCACTAGAACTCAGTTTTAACCAGATTTAATCCCTTTCCCACCTGGTTCAATTACACTTCCTGAATTTGCAGCTGACTTTCACTTTTAGTTTATACGAAATATTTTTCCATAACTACATGGGCACAAGTAAAATAATATCCAATACCTCTATGAGTAACAACTGCAAGTTCTTTAGTTCTTTCTATCTGCTCAGCATTTCTTGGTCCTCTTCTTGGGCTTTGTAAGACTGCTTGATGAAGGGAGAGTGCTTCCTTGGAAGTGGCCGATTCCAGAATTGATTTTCTTAGATTCATAGCTTGCACTTGTTGCTCTTCAGAAGGTTGTCTATGGATGGTCACTGCAGTGACACTGGATACAGTAACATCAGCAGATGTGCTAGCAACAGTAATAGCACCAGTAGTGGCCGCAATACGCTCCTCTAACTCACCAGTGGAGGCAGTTTTGATCAAAGTGGAAGAACCTGTGGGACACACAGTAGCACTGGATGCTAACTTTTTCTTTTGAATTGTGGTTTCCTGATCATCCTAAGAGATTAAATTTCCCTCTGTTTAACATAGTAAAGACAACTGACATGAAAAGAGGAAAGTCAATATTGCTTTATTTAAAAATTCAAAGTAATCAGAACATTTCTTAATGCTAGTGAACATTTTGTAACTATAGTGATATTACACATTTAGTTTTAAATATTCTTCCAGAACTACAGTACGGTATTACCTTGTTTACCAATTAGAATGACAGCACGTAATTGCCACTCCTACAAATTGAGTCCTGAAAACAGTATGCCTAGAGCAAAATATACAGCTATGTAATTAAATGGGGCCCCAAGAGCAGAACAATGATAAACACCCTAGCCAAGAGTGATACAGCAGCATTATACAGCAACCTACATAGTGGGCGAAGCTTTGGTACTCCAGCAGCTAATGAGACCACCAAATAAATTCATACTTTCCATTCTTTCCAGCAAAGCTTGACAGAGCCCGAAACACTCACAAAAGCGTTTAGACTTGATACAAAGGCACAGGTAAATGGATAGTAAAAGGTGCACACTTTAACAAAATAACATCTATGCATAATTTTCTGTATTTTATGTTGGACAGAGGCTTCAATGAATGTGCTGCATTTTTATTTCCCTGCAAAAGACCAGATCATTTTATTCTCCCCCCCCAAAAAAAACAAAAAACAAAAAACAAAAACACAAAACCCACCCCACAAAATTTGTCTATGCTTTGCTTGAGAAAATATTTCTAAGCTACACTTCTAACTCATGTAATAACTGAATTATATAAGCCACAAAGGACTTTTATATTTTATTATCCTTGTTCCTACCATTGCCCATCCCCCAGACTTGGCCGCAGATGTTTGGAGGCCACATCTCCCATCTGTAAGAACATCTAGTGCAGCGGCAACTCCATCTTGACTGGAATTGATAAATGACTGGGCAATGCATAATAAAATGAATAATAAAAAATTACCATACACGAAGTTGATGTAACAACTATACTACCTTACACTAGTATCTTTAAAATATAGCTGTTTCATTCCATGATAATTAAGGGCCTCTTCAATAGTTTTTCAAGCAATAATATGCCATACTTCTGCTTTTGCTCCTTAGCTGTCTTCTCACAGGCTTTTAGAGTTGTTCTTTAAGTGTAATAGGTGATGACAGGATAGAAACAATACAAYTTTTATGCAAAGTTAGAAGAATCAATACACTAAAAAATAGAAATTAGACTACTAGTGGAATTTGCCTGTATACAGCACCTTTCATGCATGAGGCATATCAGCTCTCTTCACAAAATTATCAAATGTACTGCATAAGGAAATGGAACAGAACCTAAATGTTAAAAATACACAGTCTTGATAATAGTCTGTTTTATTTRCTGCAGAAATTTTAGGCTGAAAATGTTTTTCTCTTTTGCTATACTATTAAAAACTGTTACCATAAAAAATATTTAAGTGTCAAAAAGACAACAAATATGGCTGCTATATACATAGTATATATTATTTTTGCTATCATATACTTAATGTCTTAATATCTGTTCTGCAGTACAGCATTTCTAAATCAGGCAGTGGTAGTTCACACTGCATGGCTGAATAGCCTTATAAGCACCGGATAACACCTCAGGTTTATCTGTGGAAGACAGAACCATGGACCTTCCGGTAGAGAAGAAAAACTCCTAAACTAAAAACTACTTACTGGCCCATGATGACAGCAACATAAGTAACTAAAATAGAACTTGACATATGTTTTATTATTTATTTCAGAATAAAAGGAAGAAAATAGTCACAACTCTGAATAATATCAAAAGACTATCCTATTTATGATTCAGGATACAATAAATTGTGACAGACTGATATCAAGATTAAAGCATAGAAAATACAAGGGCGTGACCAAAAGATATTTTGGAACATGATAATGTTGACTAAAAAAAATAAGGAAACAAAATTTATTGCATGTTACATAACTATTGCTTTAAAAGTAAAATCTGTGAGGACACATCTTTGTCATGCAAGCAAATGTACAAAAACAGGCAGTGACCAGCTCCCAGTATCAAGCTCAAAGCAAAATTATATTCAGGAGCTGAGTCATATGACATGTTATGTTCTAGCACTTTAAAGATGTACAGTGCTTTAAAGAAAAATGAAAAGTTAAGAGAAAGTCCATCTAAAAAGAAGCAAGCAAGAAAAAAGCAATACAAATACCACTCACTTAAAGCTTCAAAGCTTATACACCGAAAACTGCTGTACCACTTTACTACAAACACAACCTTCAAGCAAAACACCTAACTTGTTAGGCTGCCACATCCATTTACACTGCAAAAAAGGACTTAGGCAGAAAATCAGCAAAATGGGAACAGAGTGTGGTCTGACTTACACAGAAGATTTAAGGACAAAATAAATGTTCCATGTGAACAATCTGGCAACTGTAAGCTACTACAGAAAACAGATACATTGATATTTACCTAAATATCATTTATAATTTATAAAAGCATGAACTTCAGATTCTTAATATTGTAGGAAAGTTGAGGCCAGTTGCAACACCTGTGGTGTACGGGCAATACAGCATACTCTCCACCTCAGTCACTCACAGCCATACGGTCACATTTCAGCTAGTCAAAGAGAACTATTTGAAAAACAGTAATTTCTGATATTACATGACAGGGGAAAAAAACAAACATTATTCACCCTAAATATTCTGGTAAAAAATGACAAATTTGCAATGAGAAATAGTAAAAAGAAAGAAGAAAGGAAAACTGACTCTTGCTTTTCGATAAAGGTCAATCAACAATTTTCCATCAGCTGAAGCCAACTCAGAGATAGGTCATCGCTTCCTAATTCACAATTAGCAACTGAGGCAATGTGAGGCTTGAGGAACTGCCAGGCTGCTGCACAGGAGGAAGCATTAAGGATGGGGAGGCAAGAAGGAGCAGTTCAGAAGAAAGGGAACCCGACAGACCCAGACCATCAGTCTGAGATCTACTAGACAGGAAAACCCTTTCTCTGAGTGAGTCTCTATGGCAAGAGAGCCGATTAAAGGCAGGAGAACTGGGGAGCCTCCATGTGTCAAATTAGACTGCTTAAGTAAGTGAGGAAGACTTTGAAGCAGTACTTACACATGAGAAGGGGTAACTACGTAAAAGGAGATCAAGCTGATGCTCCATGGAGCAACTCAGTTCAGAAATGAACCATTCTGAATGAACCATTACTCAAAAGTGTTGCAACTGCTAACACTTTGGATAATGCAAACATATGGAAGACCCACAGGCCTTTCTATTTATGTAGGAGTGGAGGTTGCTCGTGATTCTAGGATCACTTTTAGTCAAGAAAAGAGGCAAGGGCCTTTGACATTTGCCTGAGACAAAGCTCCAGAAATAGATTATGAATCTGTGCTAGAGGCACACAGTTTGCATACAAAATATGCTATAAATATACACAGGGTTCCTTTTGTAAACATATGATAGAAAATGAAATTTACCCCAGATAAACTCGTAGTGGAAGTTAATCTAATGAACCGACGTTGTACAAATAACCACTGAGGGGGAAAAAAATAACTTGGGGAGAGTATGAATACCTTTGCCCGCTCTGCAGAAGTTTTGACCGGGGAAAATTTTAAGGCAAAAAATAATAACCTAATACAATGGAAATAATTGTATTGAAAAGGATTTTCTTCTCATTTTAGAAGTTTGTGATCCAGAAAAGCTGCCATTAAAATGGGGAAAGCTAGAAGAACACATCTTTTCTCTCCACTCAGTAAGATATCTAAAATGTATTCACTTTAGGTTGTAAATGATGTGCCAATACTGAATTAAATTTTTATCTAACTTGCATTAAAAAATGTAGGTCTGAAAAAGGATAATCACATTCATCACAATAAAGTTTATATGTGCTGGAAAGCAGGATCAGGCAAATGGAGGTCTTTGAGATAAGATCTTAATTTTAATCTGTACACACTTTAGCAAGAAATTATTTTCTTAACCTAATTTAATTAATTTCAGACAAGACAACTTGAGTTTTATGCTCATTTTAGAAGCTTGAGCTCTATTCTCTGTTAGCATGTTGAGTTCAGTCCCAGGTTAAGCTGAGGGTTTCAGCTGTAGCTGCTATCTCTTATTAGCCAGAGTTGTTCAGCTTTCTACAGTTTGGTTAACATGCATTAGCACATGTTTTAAGAGTGGATTTGTCATAATTAACTACCATTAATTAATTACCATTCTTTATTGCAAGACATTATTGAAAATAATATCTTAGCAGGATGACAAATAGATGGGACTTTAAGAAAAAAGAATTAATCCACCTTATTATTATTTAAAGTGACAGTGTAAAATTACAAAATTACCATGCTTTCAGACATTAACCATCAACTGGGCTGAAAGAAACTTCTTCCATTTATAAATAAAGCTTTGACACAAAGTATGTTACTGTGACTTCTGTTATTACAAGCTGGCTGTTACTCTGTAATTCCACAGACTGAAAGCATGGATGTAGCCAGCAACTTGACTGACTTCAAAGCCTACTATTAAATATTTGCAACACAGCTAAAGAAGAATGATTCATAAAAAGTATTTAGCAAATATTTTAATGATTTGCTCTTTCTTCAGAGACAACTGATAAGCAACAGAGTGTTCTAACACAATTTACTTGTCCACTAGTTAGTAACACCATGCTAATTAGAAGTCAAACTGATCAAAAAAGAGCGAACATCCTACACTGCAAGATCAGTTCACATCAACTGAGTTTAAACCAAGTCTTCTCCATAGGATCATAGAACAATTCAGGGTGAAATGGATCTCAGGAGGTCTCTTGCCCTGTCTCCTGCTCAAAGCAGGATCAGACCTGAGGTTGCTCAGGGCTTCATCCACTCATGTCTTGAGAAAAACTCCAAGGACAGAGACTGCACAATCTCTCTGAATTTCATGAGGTTCTTCCAGCCTGTCTAGGTCCCTCTGAATGGCAGTCCTGCTCTCAAGTGTATTGACTGTTCCCTCCAATTTGGTGTTATCTGCAAACTTGATGAGAGTGCACTCTGTCACTGCTTCAAGATCACCGAAAAACTCCTTAAAGAGAGCTGGTTCCAGGACGGACACCTGCAGCACTCCACTTGTTACTGGCCTCAGCATGGCTCAGTAACCATCACCCTCTAAATGTATATGTTTTAATTTCAGCAATGGATGAACAACAGATGAAAATTGCCAGATCATCCACAAACTGATTCACACAAAACTGTAGAGTACAGCTGGATAACACCTGATAAATGGACTCTAAGGCTGCCATTCAGCAGGTATTTTCATCTATTTAATGTCTTGCTGATTAATTCCTAAGAATCAGACTGAGCTCAGAATGTCAGAGCAAATAAGAGATATTTGGCATCTTGTTTATTCAGGATAAATTCAAGGTGCAGGGCTATATTAGTCCTTGGGACACATATGATCCAAATACAGATCTCCCAAATGGAACCACAGGTCCTTAATGCAGATGATCCTAAAGGTTACTCTTTATAGATAAGTGCTAATGAAGTCAGCCTAGGATTTTTTCTGTGTATCTCAATAGCAAGAAGCAAGCTATTCTCCCTTTTTTACAATAGGTTCCTCTTACCTGAGAAAGAATTGTTGACAGTCTTAAATAAAAATAAAATTGCATATTTCACTGAAGGAAAAAAAAAGTGTTGGTTAAAAATTATATATGAGATTTTAGAAAAAGAGTAGTCAGTACATTCCATCTTCATTCTCTCTTCAGATGTTCAAGGACCTTCAGTCCTGGGCCTGTTTAGCCTAGAGAAGAGAAGGCTGAGAGGAGATCTTATTAACGTGTACAAGTATCTGAAGGGAGGGTGTCAAGAGGATGGGACCAGACTCTTTTCAGTGGTGCCCAGCGACAGGACACGAGGCAACGGGCACAAACTGAAACACAGACGCTTCCATCTGAACATGAGGAAAAACTTCTTCACTGTGAGGGTGACAGAGCACTGGMACAGGTTGCCCAGAGACATTGTGGCGTCTCCTTCTCTGGAGATATTCAAAACCCACCTGGATGTGATCCTGTGCAATGTGCTCTAGGTGACCCTGCTTGAGCAGGGGGGTTGGACTAGATGATCTCCAGAGGTCCCTTCCAACCTCAACCATTCTGTGATTCTGTGATTCAGTCAAAACTTATTTAGTATCCTTACTTTTAAAGCTTCCCATAGTTAACTAACTTTGTAGTGACCACTGCATCCCGTTAAGAGGATTTTTTTTCACTAATAAAGTATCTTAACTACCTGTTCTCTTTGACATTCACTATCATTAAATATCTGCTGCTTGCAGGACCTTCCAATAAAGCTACAAACCTAATGAGAAGGGTGTATTCTGGATCTGTTAAAAGAACTTTCAAGTTAATGTAAATACAACAATTTATTTGACTGTTTTAACAGATTCTTTTTAGATGTCGTTCCAGCCTTATTTTCATAAATCTCATTTTTTAATTCTTTATACATTTCTAATATTTGTATTTGCTGTTAAATCCACATTACAGTTTTGTTTCTGTTGATTTATAAAACAGGAATACAWAAGGAATGAATCTGAAAGTCAAATACACATCTGAGAATCTAAAAACCATATAAATGACTGATGCAAAGCATTCTTCTGACCAAATTGATTTTCAGTTCCCGACTGTTCAGGAATTAAATAAAACAGTGTGTTTCAAGAAATACACCAACAAAAATTATGGTTCAATACACATGTCAAGACTTCAGTTCAAACAGGCAACCATCACTGGATTTATCAAAATAGTAAATATTCCAAGAGCTGTCAAGACAGAATTTTAATATATGTAATTTGTGCTTCCTTTCATTTTCAGGTTGTCTGCAGTTTGCATAAATGGATTCAGAATTTAATTTTTATTTCTTTTTGATACCAGAAGGTACTGCTTTGCATTACTACATTTTCTTATGATTTATTTTACCTTCATTCTTTTCCCTCTCTCTTCTTTCGATCTCTCTACTGTTATTTCTTTCTCTTCTGTCTCCCTATCCTTTGTATTAATTTTGAATGTAAAGCTACTGCTGCAGTAAGAAATAGACCAAAACAGACTGAAAATAACAATTAAGCATCAACTAGAAATTTTCAGAGATACGGGACATACAGATCCTTGTCCTCCTTCAACACATATGCGTGCACATGTCTGTATGATTTTCCAGGTGCTTTTCTCAATTAACTTATTACCACCTAAAAATATTTGAACTAGACATTGAAAATAGGGTAAATCAATGTAGCTTCATTTTTTTCCAGTTCATACCACCTGAAAATCTGAATTTTGGCCCAGACAAAATCAACCTTCTAGCATTTGATGCTACAGAAATGTCAAACAGCTTATCTCCCTTCCACCAAACCCAGATCATAAACAGAGAACTGCCACTGTTTTGTTCTATGTGTAACTATTCATATAATAGATTTTATTCCAGTGAAATATATTTTTTTAATAGCACAATAATATGAAAACAAACAGTATAGAGTACACATGTGCATACTCTTCTTTTGGTTTGTTTTACTTCAGTGGAAAAATCCTTTTTGAAAGCCCTATTACTTTTATTTAAAAAAAAACAGATTAACAGTTTTAACACATAGCAGTATTTGAAAATGAGAAAACAGCGATTTGACATATTGCATGAAATACTTCTTTTGGAAAGGGTGATATAGTCATATGCTGCTTTCTCCTCAATGGAAATGCATATCAATGCAAGATAGATTTGCGGAATCCACAGTAATCATACAGAAGAACTTATAAATTCCTTGAGACTCTACTTCAAGAATATTATTAGAATCTATTTGATGAATAATAAAATGCCGGGGAAGAACAGTATTCACATTTATTGGCCTTATTAGTATTCATCTTACAAGAGAGACAAGTACCTTTACTTTATTTATCAACTAAAACGCCTTGCCAATAGTGGCTTGTATTACTATTTAATACTTTCATAATTTGCTCTGGAGAATCATGGTGCAACAGAAAGATGCATCTATTTAGCCTTTTTCAAGATAGTATAACAAGGAATAGGTAAATTTCAAAAATAATTACTATATAAGGTACAAACTATGTATATAGCAATGTACATAGCAACTCTACTGCAAAATGTTATCTGTTACATTGTATCCCACAAACTACTTAGGATGAAAGGAAAATGAATGCATTCCATACATTGTGCAATGCATTCCATACATTGTGCAGTCTGAAATATAGCCCACAGCGCTAGCTTGGACCATGCACCAAAATAGAATTTACTACTACACTCCTTCATGAAGGGCTTTTTAATGACTGGATTTTGGAGAGTTTTGGAAATCAACCTCTCCCAAGATTTTAAGCAGAAGAATCAAAAAACAATAGGAAAGAAATTGTAATTTTAATTTATTGTTGATATGTGTGCTATAACTTGCTTTTATGAAAAAAAAGAGTGAAAGCAATTTAAAAAAATATTGTAGAATATTATATGTACCTTTTCGAAAACTGCTACGGTGTGAACATATATCATGGAAATTTTATCAGAGGTTTCTGTGTTCTAACAAAGATTAAAGATTTTGATTTCTAATTCTGCTTTCATGCATCACCTTGGACATGCCACTTTCTTCTAGAGCTCTCACTTCTTATCAATAAAATGAAATTCAAACTTTCCTTTTGCTTCTAGAAGGATAATTAATACTAGGTACCTAATTAGCTCAATGCTTTAAATAAGTGAACTAACATGCATGCATCAAATATGTAGCTCTAGATGGAAAAATATTTGCTAAAGCAGGAGCTATATATATGATTTTGACACTCCTACTTTCATTTTTATTTAAATGAAGACGTTCAGAAGCCTGGAGAAATAATGAATGAAAAAAAAAAGAGTAATAATGGTCTCCCATACATTCTTAATAATAAAAAAAGCTTTGTATCATTGTTCTTTAGTATCCAGGCCAGGTACCTAATCTTTGCACTGAGCAGTCTAAACGACCACATTTTTTGTTCTAAATCCAGTGCTAGGGATCAAGGAACTATGTCATACAAACTTACTACTAACTAAGTAATTTAAGACCTGCAAAATTCATAAAACGTTAATCTTCACTCCAGGAAAGATAACTTTAACAGCTAATGAAAAGGGCTTTTTCGTTGTTTTTTTTGTTTGTTTGTTTGTTTGTTTTCTAGCAAATTAGTACTGGTTGAAAATACCGTCAGTTCTTAGAAGGGCTGCTCATTTGCTTCACAGATGGCAAAGACCAACTTGCAGAAAAGGTATCTTGCCAGTTTACATTAATATCAAACTAAATATGTTCAGTGAGAATGACAGAATACAAATCTTAATACCCAGAGTTTGCATGCTTCCCTCTGCCTGTGCCAAGCAAAATTAAAAAGAATGATACAGAAGTTTTGAACATTGTAGCCTAGTAAATATAATACAGCCATTAGTAGCAAAAGGCCACGGCAGCTGTGCTGACCTGACAGCGCAGTGCATCAGGACTKGCCAGGGCTTGCTTGGCCTGAGATTGTTTTGACTAGTTTTAATGACTTTGTAGCGGTCAAGTGACTATTGCCTGACCTGGCTGAGCTTGGGGAGTGTTAGGCTCTGAGAATATGGGGTACATTAAAGGTCTGACAACGCTAGGTAGTGACTGCATAACGAGCAGTAGGCATTTATATTTACAGAGGCTGGGGGAGGCTATCGCACAACTTTCAGACTTTTGTTCAGACCAAGTGAGAAGGAAGCTGGCTGTGTTAAGAAAACAGACCAAAAGAAACACAACAGACCGCAAGAGTGAGGAGGAAGAAGCCCGCACCTCGAACATCTCCCTCCTCATTCAGAAGCCCCCAGGATGCTCGACTCCTTACCCCCCTCCCCGAGGGACACTGAAAAGGAGAGCATAAGACCAGAGAAAAGGTGTGGATTTAGGATGGTTGTTCTTAAACAGCAATTTTGAGTGTATTATTATTGAGGTTTCCCTGCAGTAGAAATTTGGACGATGAGACTGTTAAAACATCCTTCAGACTAACAATAAATTGTTAGCTCCATATACGTTGTGTTCCCTTTTGCCCACATTAACTTTCTGTGTAACGACATGACATGATGTAAGGAGTGCATTACTTTCCAACTAACTTGAAATCTGAAGTTCTACATATCAAAAGTAAATTACGTTTCCATGTACCTGCCAGCCCCTGCTCTCCCTGCCCCTTCTGCGGCTTCCCCCCGGCCCCGGCCCCATCTCAGCGCAGCCCGGGGCTGTCGGTCGCTGCCCCGCGACGCCGCAGCGATGCCGGCTCCAGCCCCGCCACGGCCCTGCGGCCCCGGCCCGGCCCCACCAGCAGCCCCCAGCCCCAAGGAGCCCCCAGCGCTGCCCGCGCCCGTCCCGGGAGCAGCAGTCCGTGCGGTGCCCTGGCAATGCTTGGCTCTTAGTGTGAAAAATGCAATGTTTCCAAACAAAGCAAAACACTGCATTTAACAACAGGTGAACAATTCTCTTATTCCTCATTCAGAATATGTAAATGAAGTTCATCTTTAAACAGAATAAATGTTACTTATAAAGCAATACAACATTGAACTATTTATAAACCAAATTCTACCATATTATATTTTTCTTTTCATTTAAAATGTCAGGATCCACTAAAAAACTAACAATTTTTTTTAGAATACTCCTTAAGAAAGGTCAAGTCCTAAGTGAGATGAAAACAATCCTCTAGGAAGAAAGAAGGTTCCTTCAGTATAAAAACTGATTCAAACTCCACTTACACTTTAAAAAGAAAGCTATTTCTGAAAAATACTAAGTGCTGTCAGCATCAAGCAGGCAGTGAGTGAGCTTTTGAGCTATGAAGTGGACATCCRCTGCAAAACAGAAGAGCTCTGCTGCACGAAAGGCTTCTGCGTGAGATTTTGCACCGCACTACAGTCCTAGGAATGAAAGGGTTAGCTTTGAATAGCCAAAGCAGTTACTCTTATCCAAGCTAGCTAGTTCATTTAGTTCAAGTATCTTTCCTCAGCAACGTATTAGGTTGTACAGACACATGCTCACAAAGAGGTGTATTCTGTAGTAGAAAGGTATATTGGCATGTCCAAAGTTACAGAAATTCAGTTTTCCTAAGTGGCACATGATTTTGGATACTTCTTAAAATGTGTAGCTGATAGAACTTAAAGAGGTCCAATTTTGAGAACACTGGTTGCACAGCACATCCGACAGTTTCATTATCTTTTTTATTCTCCCCAAAGATGGAAATTCAGTATTTTTCAAAGAATTTGACAATTTTCTATAGTCAAGCACCACACATGATGTTCTGGCTTCCTGTCTTGTGGGAGCCTGCTTTTAGCAGCTTCCTTTTCTCTCTAGAGAAGAGCTAACTAGACTAGAAGGCACATTCACAGCATTAGATGATGGAGACTTCCAAAGAGGTAGTGGCAAGCAGAAGCAGAATTCAGGTTTCAGACAACAAATGAAAAAAAAAAAAGAAAAGACAGAAATGAGGATTAGTATTAGTCTATGTTACTTGGATAAAAAAATAAAAAACAGCCCCCAGAATCAGGAGACTAAACTGTGGAAATGAGTGGAAACTCTCTACCTCCTACATTGATGTTAATATGGGATATTGTCACATATTGTAGGATGGTTTCCATGTAACAGGTGGACACCTGTTAGACATCTCCACAACAAGTTTTACACCCTCTCCTGTACAAACGAACTCACACAGTGTTATACTGGAAATGATTTATTTAAACTTATCTTGACAGAAACTAATTTGTAATGAACATGTCTTTCCCGAGCAGTAGGGTGCTTGGCTAGGTTGTTTTGTTTTTTGGGGAGGCAAACACTCAATCACAAATCTTTCTCTTGTCAGAAATGTAACTATGAAAGACATCAGAAACCTTCAAATGGGTCTTGAAAAATACTGAAATGCTCAATATTTAAATTGAAGTCCTATTTGATGCTCACAGGATACTATGTTCTCTGCTTCCCTCCTTATGTTCTGGTTATTTCTACTTAGATTTTGACTGCGTTATGCATGGTCAACAGTTTTGCCATCATTGCTAGTTATTTTAATAAAAATAAACACCACTGTAATCATCTTTACATAGGTAACAGCTTCTGTCAGGTTCCACACAGTTCCCAAAGTAATTCTTTCATGTGCAGGAAATAGTTACAGGGTATTAGTGAGTGAGAATTTTCAGCAAATATTAAGTGAATTCATTCTCTCGGGAAATAAACACACCACATTAATCCTAATGCAAGATCAGCACAAAGAGAAACATTTGCCACTGTAAAAAGACCTCACCGTGCCCATGGGATACTTAACTGTCAATCAGACCCTCAAAAGAGACATTGTGTTAGCCTCTCTGAGAGGTAAAAGGGTGAATTCCTTCCAGGTTGGTTAATAGTAACCAAGTTGGTTAATTATATTGGTTAATAAATTCCCATTGGGGTCAATGGGAAGCTGAATGATTCTTAGCTTAACTTTGCTGTCAGTGTCAAAACAGTGCATTCAAAAGGCTTCAGAAACAACTAAAAGTCAACTTATCTCTTAACAGAAATGTCTGGCTCTGCTTCTGAGCTTTTATTCTAAAAAAAAAAAGCTGCAAGAAAACTTACACATAGGTGAAGGGGGTGGGGAAGTACTGAAAATACTATTTTTTCATATAATATCTAAAATAATAATAATAAAACAATAGCTTTGTTGTTTTCTTTGAATTTAAGAATATACACACGGGACACTGGGTCAGACCAAAGACCTATCTAAACCTACTATCCTATTTCAAAGTTTGGCCAAAAGTGTTTATCTAAGCAAAAATGTAAGGGCTAAGCAAGCACATAAGAGATGTTTCCCTCGCCTCCAACAATTTGCAGGGCAAATTGCAGGGCAAAATTGCAGGGCTCTAAGCCAGGAACGGTTTGTGTGTGCAATAACCCTCAGTGGACTTCTCTTCCATTAAGCTGCCTAGCTTTCCTTGGAACCCATGTATATTTTAGAAGCCACAGCATTCCATTGAAAGGAGTTCCATGGCTTGACTCCGGATGTGAAGAAATATCTCCTTTTGTTTGTTTTAAACYTGTCTTCTACTAATCTCAATTGTCCATAGTTCTTAAAGAACGAAACAAATAGTCAGCACTGTCCCTGCCATTCATGACTATCCAATCTGCAACCTCTCTCTCCTCTTCCCCCAGCCCCACCACTCATTTTTCAGGCTGCGGAGTCCAAAATTAGTCAGTCACTTGTCAAACAGAAACTAATCCATGCCTTTCATCACCTTTGCTGCCCTTCTCTGAACTTCCTCTTAACTACTTCCCCTCTTAACTACCCCAAAACATTCGAGCTTTCTCAGAAAGTATCACTGGAACTGAAAATGTGTAAGACAATGTGATTTGGGCTAATTTCATTTTAGGAAAAGGTAAAACTAAATGTTAATACTTGATATAGAAAATTCAGCCAAAACAGATACTTGCTGGCATCTCTAAAACCAAGCAAGCCAATAAAAACAAGAAACTTCACTCCTAACAGATGCTACAGACGAACCTTACTATTCAGACTGCTGCTCTAGTGTTGGCAGCGTTCAAACAGCCTTTGAAATCAAGACGGTATGACCAATGCGGTTCTCAGAGGAATATAACCAACTTTTTGTTCAAATCTGAATGGTACTGGAGTTTGACATGATAAAGATCTAAAGCAGTTACATATCAGAGAATCTAAAGGTCACTAGTTAGAGACTTTACAGATTAACAAATTGAGTATAATGTTCATTAGTACGCGAGGTACTAATGAATGTAGCCTCAGCTACATTTAAGTGAAAACGCTTTACTAAACAGAGCTATGTTTTGGCATGTGCGTTTACTTCATTTCCAGGTGCCTCTGAATGGGAAAAATAGTCAAATTCTTTGAGCTTTCAGGTACTGCTAGTGATACAGTATACAAATAAATTACCCTATATTTCTATGCATAAAAAGATCCATTGACTAGAACCAAGGAGGAGGAAGTGCAGCAGGAAACTGAAAAGGTAGTTCAGAAAATTCTTACATTTCTTGCGTGGAAYAGAATTCATTACAAGCTTGACTTTTAATAAAATAGACTTAAGACTGCAAAGCCTTATTTAGTAAGGAGTTTGGGGGATATTTTGCACAAGGTAGTTTTACTTTTGAAATTAGATAATCTTAGAATTAGTTCTGAAGAGTAAAGTCAAATGTCACCACTCATTAAATACTAAGAAATAAATTGTGATAGAACATATTACATGGATAACATTCAYCTTTATATTGCAGAACAGAATTTTGGATCTCCTTTTTCTATTGGTAAAAGAGTAACTTTGTAATCTTTAGGCTYGAGACCACTCAGCATATTACTCATGTTCATCCATTTGATGCRATTAGAGTTCTCACAAATAATAAAGAAGGGAGAAACATTTAGAAGATCAAAGCAACTATATTTATATACTTTATGCCTTAACACAAGTTATCCAGTTTGTATGATTAATTCTAAAACTAAGCAACTACCCTACCTTCATCCTCAAGGTTTGGAAAAACAAGACTTCCATCAAAAATGCAACCACACTTAAACAACTAAACAAACAACTCTGACTTTTGGCCAAAGAGAACAGATACAGAGACACAGAGAAGAGACAAATCATGTAATGGGGGGGAGGGAGGAGCTGAGGAGGAAGTACATCCCTACACACCCCTCGCAAGGGTGTGAGGCAAGACACACAAAAAATCCCTTATTCAATAATTTCATTATCCACTTCTATCCATCTGGCTTTTTTTTTTTTGCCTAATCAAAACTACCTCTCTCATTGTATGAGTGTCCCCTAACATGACAAAAAAAAMCTCCAAAATGACCCCTTAGAATTAAAAAGGTAGAGAATGTTAGGCAGAAAAAAATAAGAGAACTAGAAATGGGGGTAAATCATCCAACAGAAATAATCCTGTCCAATATATCTGCTGTCACTGACAGTAACATTTAAAATCTGTTTTCCAAAGTTAGACTACTTCAGGTTTGTTTCCTTCAACTGCCCAGGAAACTTCACAATGTGCAAAACTACTCTGAAGCTAACTCGAGTGGCTTATCACTTCTGATCTTGGTGACACAATTTTCTCCACAGAAAAAATATGTTACTTAATGAAAAAGCCTCAACATATTATGGGAGCGTTTGAATTTCAGCATTTTCAAAGGGAAAATTTTATCTCAATATCACAACATATTCTGATTGCATAAAAGTGTTTTATCACAGTTTTTTTACCTCAGTTGCTTGTTACCCTCCTGACATGAAAAATCATCAGTTCTCCTACAATGTATTACACTATTTGGAGGTCATGAAGCACACAGATATACAGGTTAATGTATTAATGTTTTGTTCTCATCAAAAGAAAGTATTCTGAAGGTTCTAGTTTCTATTATTTTATCCTTGTCTTGTTTTTCATCATGGCTTCTTCATTCAGGATTTTTGTCTCAATTTAAGTGGAAAAAGAAAGATTCCTAAAATAGCATTACGATTTTTTTTTCAATTTATCAGTATACCTGTAGCTGAAATATTAAACAGGATTATGTATCAAAATATATTCATTTAAAAAGCCGATTTTCTATTAAGCAAAATAATTATTTAATTTTAAATGCAAGATATTTTGATGCATGCTCCTTTTTAATGGATCAGATATATGCAGATTACTACACATAACACACTACACTGTTTCACAAACTATATTTAATAATTCTTTCACTTAATAAAGAACTAACAGTAGTTAATTCATAGACTGGAATTCTGTCCTCTGCTAACAAAAAACAAATAGATTAAAGTACTTAAGGAGAAAACAGCTTTGTAACAGGATTTTTARGAGCACTTCTTTATTGTATAAATTCTAATAGAACTGAAACATTTTAAAAATTTGGCCTGCTATTTTTCAACTTTTCAAAATGTGAATATTGCATTTTATACTACTTTTTCCTAATCTTTTGTGTTTGAAATGTTTTCATTTCTGTTTTTAAATTCCTGAATGCCAAACAAGCTGACCTAAATAAGGAAAATACTTTATTTCCCACTACTAGCTAAACAGAGATCAAGAATAATTCAGTACATTTTTTCTCCTCTACAGTGCTTGGAATTACTTAAAATCAGTAGTACATAAAACATCATCATTGGTTCTTTTGTAAATAGTGAAAATAAGTGTGTAAAATATTAAATTAAATAGAAACATATTAAAATGTTTGAATGGACCTAAAACATTAGAGACTTTTCTTTATGTTAAGTATGAAATTAAGATGAAGCACCTATTAAATGATAAAAAAATAAGGAAAACTCTTTACTGTGTCAATTAACATATATTCTAGAAGTAAATTACAGTCCATCAATTTAAACATTAGCACAGACTACCACGCTTTCAAAATTAACTTCAATTACGTTGATATTTTAAAGAGCAACATATTTTTGGAGCAGAAAAATTGAATTAAAAATTTAGAAATTGATCTTTCTGGATCTGTGTACAGTTAACTATCAAAAGGATACAACCTTCAACTAATTAACCTTCAAAAGTGATATTATTAAAACCTGTAATTAGGAGAATTAAAAATACAGGTATTTCGAAATAGGGTCAACAAAATGTGGCAGTTTTTCTCATTTCCATTTTGACTACATCAAAACCAATGTCATTCTGTGCACTTTCATTCTGTGGATGTATAGGCATGAATAAAAGACCTATCAGGAGTGCAAAGGTGGAAAATCCTCTGTTCAGAAAGTATAGCTCAGCGTAAGATGAAGCAGAGCTAACACACCCATGAATATGAAAATCTGCTAAATGCATTTACATGTGTGACAACGTATGTAATTTAAGCTCAAGTTATTGCGATGCCTGGAGGCAAGAAGTGACCTGCTGAAAAGCTCTGGTAATTTCCCTTGGTGCTATGAGGACAGTGTTCTTCCCTTCATCCACTGCAAAAACAGCTAGCTGTTTGGGCTGTGTTTTGACAACAGGAATCACTTCAGGGTCTGAACAGAGTAACAAATTTACAATTCTGAGAACTAAAAATCTGTCATAAATCTCCCTCCAAAATTACAGATGCAATCAGCAACTTTATCTTAATCAACTTAATCAACAAATCTACACTGCCCTAAGCAGAGGCAGGCACAGCCCTTACCTGGGTAGCAAGCGTCGACAGCTGTGACGCAGGTGATGCAGCACCTTCACTTCTCTCAGGGAATCTCAAGATCCCCCTGAGTGTGTTGGTGTTAAAAAGTCATTCTAGCGAGTGAGTAGTCACTTTAGTTGAGATTCAATCTGAGATTAAGACACCTACATCTGTGTGTCTATAGTTGTACTAAGTGTCTAAACTCCCATTATAATCAATGGCAACCTAGTCAGTGTGGTCAGGATAATGGAGTTTTTCAACTCATCTTAAAGTACACCCCTAGGACAGGATACAAGCTGCCTGACTGCTGCTAATTGTCACCTTTGGTCCTTTTCCCTGTCTTGCAGTTCCTGTCCCAGAAGAGTATGGCCTCCTGCAAATTCTCTCAGATTTGCCAACAGCCCGCAGACACCCCCTTTCCCGCAGAGCACCTCCGCCAGCTCGGCCAGCTGAATCGCTCCTCAGCCTGCCGCGCCAGGATTAGCTAGTTACGGGAAGGATTCAGTTGCCCACACGTATTTTCATCTAGTGCAGTTCTGAATCTCTGTAACACCTTGCTTCACCTCCAACTGCCAGAAGAGCCTCTGCCAGGAATATCTTGGATACCCTAGGTCATCTGTCAGTGCACATATATGCATGGGCAGCTGAACGGAGCCCGACGGCTCCATTGACCATAACGGGTGTTTACACACCTGGCAAACCTGTAAGACAGAGACGTCTACATTTTGGTGACTTAACCTGCAGCCTAAGACTTTGTCACCACTGCTGAGTCTTCCAGCACAAGTACTGTACACTGGTAGTTGAAAAAGTAATATCAGACATTTTGAGATAAGTAACTAATGACAAATTTTGTTTAAATTGTTAGATGTTCTTAAACAAGTGACAGAGACGGTTTTCCCCTTCTTGTACCTCTACCCATGGTGCTCTGAGGCAGTCTAGCACTACTTACTTTTGAGTAAGAAGTTCTTTAACTGACTGCCAAACATTTCAAATTCTCTCTCAAACAATAAATAAATAATAAAGTCTGACTCCCATAAATCATTTCTGAATGAAGGTATATTTTATTCATACAAAATGACAGAAAGAAAAAAGAAAAGAACAATGGAGAACCAAACAACAAATAAAGTGAAAGAGGAAAACTATTTGATCTCAGTTTTCGCCGTACTGCATCACACATCAGAAGCGCTGGCTCTCACGTCACTTCAGCTCCACACAGTTGGCTGCCAGGTATTAAGCAGAGTAACCATTTGCATGTTTATCACACATGAGCATGACAACTAAATTTTATCCTGTCCTGAAAAGCTCGTGGATGTATTTCATCTTTTCACCGGCATTTTCCTATAAGCAAAGATTCTTAACAGAAGGCAGAGGAGACTGTACACTCAGCTGACACATTTGGTACTATTTTATTCATAGCTTAAGCACTATTTTCTACATGGCTTAAACAGTGTAACAACTGAATTACAATACGCAGGGTAAAGGAAAGGGGGAGGCAAGCAAAAGTAGATGAGAAATGGATTTCACAAGGTAAACAGATAGCAAGCACTGGGCTACTAGTGAAACTTTCTAGAGCCTTTAAAGTGGATGCTGGATCTCAAAAGATAGCTAAGATTCTTAAAGTAATATTTAGCTATCAGAAAACAGGGAATTCTTATCCGAAAGCCCCTTCAGAGTCCAAGTATGCTTGACATAACTAAAGAATATCGAGGTGTGTGTATCCCAGCACTCTGCCTCGAAGACTGGAAGTCGTGAAGCTGACAATGCTTTCTGTCCGCTCAGCTAATGCTACAGATTGACGCATAAGTGATGAGGTGTAAAGAGCAGCCAGCAGAATGCAGCAAGCCCAGGGAAATTTTACAGCAATAGCGAACAGATGGAGTAAAAAAGCACAACTGATTTTTAGAATGAGCACAACCGGCAGAAATCATTGTAGCAGCAGCTTCGGGAAGATCAAAGAGACTTTGGCACTACTACAATCAGCAATTTCTTAATTCCAAAGGAATTAGGACAGAAAGCAATAAAGACACAAAACATCAAGACAAAGCACTCTCAATGAATAAAAATAAGTGCTAAAACACAGGTGATCAGAGCAGCAAGAATAAGCATTTCTTCATTGTAACAGCACAAACTAGGTAGGGTGGAGGGAGGGAAATTGTTTTGATTCTCTTCTAATTGAATATATGCCTTTGATTAATCATTTAACACCAACTTTTGAATATTGTATAATTCAATATCTTTTATAAAACAAAATGCCTAGTAAAAGAAATTAATGCACATAACCTGCAAGACACTGTGCTTACGTGAAGCTGAAAGTTTCCCATAATTCCATGTACCTCAGTGAATTTCATTTGTTTTGTATAAACCAATTTTAAAACTTTCACAGGCGTTTGCAAGACTGAGGCTTTAAATGGTAAATTAGGCAAAGTATGATGAGTAAAAAAATTAAAAGGTTGTTCAGGAAAGATTATGTAATTTCCCTTTTTTTGTGCATGCAGCTTGATTTAAAGATTTTGCATTGCATCGTTATTATTCCTTTTTTCACATGAGTAACTTGGCCATACTAGCATGAGATACTACACTGGAGCTAAGCCATGTGAGGTTACCTTGTGAAAAAAGATCTTCAAGAAACAATTTTCAGATATCTAAGAGAGCAGAAGGAAATAAGATTAGTCTATTCCATATCCTGCCTAGCAGTGGATGCAGAGCTTCACTCATTCTTTTGGTTTAAATAAAAGAATGGACAAAGTTTTGCAGCTATGACCGTGTTAAAAAGTGCAGTTGTGCAAACGAGCACAGCAAGGCAAGGGAACAAGGAGGCCAAAGGAGCGCGGAGGGGCTGGGCGCTTCGTGGCATCAGGCAACGACGCAGTGTCCCGAAGCTCAGAATTTGCAACCCGGCTCTTCAGAAAGAGGCAACAACGGAAGGAAGAAAGTTAAAGTAGGTGAAGTAGTGAGAAATCACTATTCTAGGTACAGTGGTGCGACATAGGAAAGATTAAGGGAGTGTCAAGGTGGGAAGACAGGAAGACGTTATAGTAATATACAGGTTAATTAAGCAGGGGAAAGAGTGGGTTTTTACAACGCAGTTATTACAGCATTATAAGAAGAATGCAGTGATGACACAGGATATTGAAAGGACTAACAGATACTCTCTCAAAAGTGATGCAGAAATAAACTCCTGAAAAGAAAAACTGCCACATCTATCTGTATTCCGTGGGTCTCCAGAATATTTGTTTTGATCTCTATATAATTATCTGCTTTTCTGACAACCATGTCAGCACACAAATGAAATTAAAATTCTATTATGCTTCAAATAAACTGAAAATGGGATTTACACAGGTTTAAAGTTGCTACTGACTAAAAAATAAGGCTTTCACTTCTTAAAAAAATGAAATATTTTCTGTAGTATCTATTTCTATTTGTTTTCTAAACCTATGAGGTTTTTAAGATAAAGTTTACTTTATTTCATCACACCCTCTCCTTTAGCTTACCACTGACCCAAAAATCACTTCTCCCTCTTACCTGACATTATATTTTTCCAGTTTCTAATATCAAGGTTAACTTGTAACAATCATATCTGCTTGAATAAGCACATTCAATGTTTTTACATGTTGAAATTATTTATTGTCTTTATACATCAATTTTCTCAAACAGTTGTAAAAGATTTTCTTCAAGTATGGCGGAGTACTGCAGCATTTCAGAACTTAGTACACAGTGTACTTTAATATGCTTTTGATGGTATACCATTAAAAATTAAATGAGCAAAAGAAAATAATAAAATGAACTTCAGAACTTGTAAAGAAAATGCCATAATGTAATTGCTATAAAGCCAGGTGCATGATTTAGTTAGTAAAGAGAAACAGGAGATAACACTACACATTCAAATCTCTCACACATACTAACTAAAATGTTTAATATGTGACTTGCAAAAACCAGAATTTGAAACTAAATAAAAGTCTATTCTCTTTCATTACCTAGTGCCTGACACTTCCAGCAAGAACGTGTGTGTGTCATCTGAGCTGTAGTTTGTTTTCCTTTTGTGTATAGTTCAAAAATGAACTTAACAACTCATATTACTTCCCATAAACCACCAAAATAATTATGCTGTCATTCCTCAGTCGCTGCATAGGATGATCTAACAGACAAGTTCCTACTTCATATTTTTTTACAGTACCATAAGGTAGCCAGTTTTCAATAAAGAGCTTAGTTTATGATATGGTTTATATACTTTGGTATGAAGGATGCTATACAAAAATGAGTCATTGCCTTTTGTAAAACAGTTACAGAAGCCCTACAGCTACAGCAGAATGGCTCCTTTTACCTAAATTCACCCAGAAAACACATTCCAGGACATCCATGACCTCAGGAAGTCTGATATATGGATATACGTACTTGCTGAAATACTGATCAAATTCTGCTCTGTTCTTGTATGGAATATCTCATCTGAGGTAATTACAGAGAGTTGTGAAAAGTTTACTGTTGTAAAAGATCACAGTTACATAATAAAAATTGGCCCTAATCTTTTGCCAGTTGTAATTTTTAACACATTAATTGATTAATTTTAACATATTGAGGGCCAGATCCTGCAAACATTTATGTACAGTAGCCCTATGCTTTCTTCCTTTTAGAGAAATGTAAAAGAAATACCTAAACTAAATCACATTGGTAGGTATACTGTGAAAAAATTATTTCGGCAGAAAAATGGAAAATTGCAACCACAGAAAGGGTTACTGTTCCCTGAAGACCCACTGATACACTGTAGATAATGAAAAGTATTATTTACTGTAATGCTTGTGAAAAAGCAGACAGTATTACCAAACACTAATGAAGCTCAATTTTCATTAGCACTTCATCATTTTAATGATCTTGTTACAAATGGTGAGATTCCCAAGTTAATGCTTCAGATGCTTTCACTCTTATGCAAAATTATGCTTGTTCATAAAAACAGTGGAGAAGAATCTTAACAAGGTTAATTAAACCCTTAATAAGCCAACACATTCAGAAATAGGTAGCAAGAGATAATAGTGATAAAACTACCCTAGTAAACAGAAACTTACCCACTGTTTTACAAACATGACTTATACAACCATAGAGGCAAATAAATATTTTAATTATAAAAACATTCTTTCTGCATCTGTTACACATTATCCTTCAGAATATTAGGACCCTTTAAAAAGCTAAGTAGTTGCACAGCGTACACTGGAAGTAGGTATCTGCTGTAATTTAATTCAACTATATATATATACACTATATAATATACTACCTATACTCTAATATACTGTACTTTGCCATAACTGTTCCCACAGCTGAATTTATCATTTATAAAAGTATGAACTACCTCTTCATAAGGACTTTTTTCTTGGTGTAAAATGGCCCTTCCTGTTCCTCTACAACTTAAATCCTTTTTTTTTTCTTAGCAAAAATACCGCAACAAAAAATTATTCTTTAAATGTACCTTGGTAGTGAGCACTAAATCCACGGTATCGGTGATTGCTGTCTGTTACAAAATGTAGTCTGAGCCAGTTTTTGTTGCTGATAACTGGAGGAGGTATATTCATTCCAGAGAGCCTGAATTAAGACAAACAAATAAAAATTATTGATAAAAGACATAAAATTGATCAGGGCTGAAGATCAGTAGATTATTAGAAAGATTTGATAAAGGTCCTGTATGGATTTTTTTTTTAAACACACATTCATTGACATGCTCTATGCATAATTCAAAAAGACCGTGAACGGGCCTGTTTATGCATCCATGAATAGCACACTATGACAAGTGTGAACAGACGGTCTTGTCCACCCCGCATGACCAAGTGGTCAGATACAAATCACTGCTGGTCCAGAAACCACACAGCCACATTATTTGTCAGGCATGGCAATGTCATGATGCAGCTACACGACATCCAGGCTAAAAGACTCTGTGTCTGTGCAGCTCAGAGCACAGGCTAGGCAGAGCACTGCTCTGTCCCCCAGCAGAAGGATCACACCCTGTGGTTCTTACGTTCGAGACGTGGAACCGGAGAGCTTAAGTTATGCAGAACATCTAAAACAATAAAATAGTCACCTATTTTTCAAGAGTAACTGTCTTCCTAAACCCAAGGGACAACAGAAGAAAGACATCTTCCACCACTTTAATAACTAATGAATATTAAAGGTATACCTTATTAAAGGTATATGAAGAGTATTGGGTTTTGAGGGGGGTTTTATGTCAGGACATTGCTCCAATTATAGCAGTCTTTTTTTCTAGACTTGTTCATTAGAAGATTGAGGGTTTTTTTTAATTAGACGAGATGTTATAGTTAGAAAAAATGTGAATAACCTTTTGATAAACAGTGCTTCTATCAAGTCAATTATCCAAGAAAATATTTCTCACTAACAACAGAAGGAGCAGACACATCTTCAAGATGTAAGCATACCTATCTAGGTCCTTCTATTTATTTCTAAACAGAGTTCTTCCTGTAGTTAGAATAAAATACTAGCCAACAAGTATACCATTGTATATTCAGACATGGATTCCTCTTTTATTTTGAAAAAGAAAAAACCTATAATGAAACAGATCATAAAACTATTCAGACATTCCACAAGTGAGTCAATGAACAGATTCAGTTTTAATAATTCCTTGGTTTTACAAAAGACATTTCACCTAGCTTTAGAAGTGGCTTTGCAAAGTACAATATATCAATATTGTTATCTCCATTTCATAAAAATAGAAACTAATGAACGGAAAGGGAAAGCAGCGTGCCCCAAATCATCTAGCAGGCCAGCAACTAAAAGAAAACTGAAAGAGAAGACTGCAAGCTCAGAGCTCCAGCTTTTAAAACTAAAGTCAAATCAATCTTCCCTAGTAAATAACTGCAGTTAGTCTTTCGGAAGGCACAGTTCCTCCCCCCYCCCCCCCCCCCCATTAAATTAGGAACTTCTGCTTTGAGTTCTTCTACAAAAGGCATTTTTTTCCTGTTTCAAGCAAAAACAAGAAACTCACAATTCCAAATATGTTCATGGTAGTTAGATGAATATGGTAATAATTTTAACAAATACAAGTGACAAACTCAAGACTAAGAGAGAAAACCTAAATCAAAATACCATCACCTAAATAAAATATTTTGACTGTATTCCACTTAAAGATTTGTCAGCATAATTTCTTTAAACAATTCAGTTTCTTTAAACAACGTTTTTCAAAGGAAACTTACTGCATTATTTTTTGTCCTTTCTCTAGCACCAATAATAGAGGAGTGCATCAACCAGAAAGGAAAGTGGCCTCTAAATCCTTGTTCTTTGCATTGCTAATATATCAGTGTATGCCCTTTCCAAAACACACTTCCCAGGAGTTATTTTATGGCTTAATGTTTGTTTCATGGTGTGGAATTATTTTGTGATAGTACTAGGCAACAGCACAGCTAGATAAAATACTGTAATGCAAATTAATAATAAATACAAGAAAGTAATGGCAAGTGCCTGAAGTGCAGAATTTTCTTCTCTGATTCTTTGTCCTCATGCAGGACCTGGATCTAAACCTGAGCTCAGTCCTTGCTTGGAGGTAACTAGCACTAGCTGGTCAGCTCAGGCGGTGAAAATGAATGCTTTTCAGATGCAAATTCCTAGATTCAATTTCTGCCTATGTTAGCCTACCCGGGGGAACTGCATGCTTCATCTGGAGGGAGTCCCTCCTCCACCATACGATCATAGTATTTTAATCTAAAGCATACTTCTCTTGGAAATGCAATAGCCCCTTACTTACTAAATGTCCTCCTAGATCCCTCAAAGGGGAACTTTTCCTGTTTACTTCCATGACTTGACGTAAAACCAGGAGTAATCTTCTGAACAAATCTCCCCTTCCCCAAATTCTAGAAGACTTGGGCTGGGATGAGGGTGGAGGGGGTGGGAACTGTGGTTAAGACCCAAGAGAGCAAACATGCAAGTATCAATAAATTGTTTCTATGGAACAATCTTGTCTTGTATAAAACTAATATACTAGAGCTTTAATTCTTTCCCTTAGTAGCCTACATTATTAAAAATAATATGCTGAATAATATGTGTGATAGCTTTAAAAAACACAACCAAGAAAATTCATGTTATCTAGTCTCTGAATTTCAACAATTTCCACTTAAAAATATAGTCAGAGATTTCAGTTTGACTTGGAGACTATATTCTTAACCACAAGTCATGGATCCTCACCCATGAACAGAAGCAGCAAAACTGGGCTAGATTTGAGCTTGTTCTTGGGAACAGTTCCCTTTAACTTCTTTAATGCACCCACACAGTATGATGGTAGGCATATGTTAAATTAGTTGAAGTCAGCCATCATGGCTGTCAAAGCTGGAAACGTTAAGTAGAAACGGGACATGGAAGGACATATCACCATATAGCAGCATCCAGTGCAAGACCTTGTTTCCTCCCATATTATACAGCTCTCACTACATATTGCACTGAGTACTTGGGCAGTAGGAAGGCATGCTAAAAAACCTACACTGTACCAGTGCAAAGGGAAGGTCAAAAAAGAGGTGGGCCTGAGTTTACAAAGTTACAGGAACAGGCAATTTGAAGCCACTATTATTCGTAATAAAACAAGCACTTTAAAAGTGGGGTTTTTTAGAGAAGAAAAAATTAAAATATGCCTTAAATAAATGGCTAATAAGCTTACGTAGGTTTTATTGGTTTGTGAGGAAGACTTTTGAAACAGTAACAGTTTAGAGGTAGTGTTCTTTACATATTTTCTGAACTAAGCTATTGGAAAATGGAGTAAGTTTAAGATGGTTTCCCATATTTCTGAAATTGTTTCAGTGCCCTCTTTCCCTCAGATACCAACATAAATGACAAAATACTTGACTAGCAACACGGGCTATCAAAACTCCTCCAAATTCTTGCTTTATAATGCTTTTATGCATATGCAAACCCACTAGCTGATCTTATTCTTTCCAGCTGTGGAACACACACAGTCTAACTTTCCTTAGCTTAAGAAATCTCCCCCAAATCCTAGATCCAAGGAATTTGGATAGGGTTTTGTTTTGTTTTGTTTTTTAATTTAGTGCTATGAGATTGCAGAAGGATATGCACCCGCCTCATTGTGACAACATCTGACAATCTTGAGTATATTTACCCCGAGAGCAGATATGGAAGTACTTGCTCCTCTTTTGTGGTACTCCCTCCTCCCAACCCCACAGAACCTCCCATCATTTCTGCACGCGGCTGTGAATACCCCGCTCCAAAGAATTATGGTGTCTGACCCAGCTGGAAGGCAAGATCGACACATTCTGTGCAAGTCCTCCCGTGGGCGCAAGCCAGTAGGACTGTTCCTAGCACTAACTGTACAAAACATGAACAGAAACCCCAGTTAAGGTGCTCCTGGTTTTTTTTAGATTGCCAATTTAGAAGTTACAGCACTCACCCAGGACACTGAACATGCCAGGTCAATCCTTATTTCACACAAAGGGATGGGAACCCACAAATGTAATCTAACTTCATCATCCTCCACACAGGAAGGCACGTGTACAGGCAGGCAGTTTCTATACGCATATACGTGTATTCACGTTGGTGGAATTTATAGCACTCATATTGCTACTGTACCATGCTGCAGGAAGGACTGAATAATTCATCAAGTCAGAAAGAAGATGAAAAAGTACTGTAGTATCAAATAATGCTAATATTAAATTAGTATTTGTGAGATAAAATTTTGTCAATCAGTAAGCTCTATGGAAAGATTTTCATTCTGGTGAAACCTTTAATTAAAGGCAAAGAAGCTGCCTGACAAGCCCCTGGCTGTTATAGCAGCTGGTTAGCCTGGTGCTACTTTGCTCCATCCTGCCAGGCTAGCAACTGGGCCTCTAACTGCCTGGTTATTCAGCTGTTTGGCTCAGTGAGCCTGTTTCTCCAACCCCCTGGAATTTCATTGAGTTATAAGCAATACTGATATCCAGAATTTCATGAAAAAAAATAAAAGAAGAAAAAAAGAAAAAAGGAAAACACATCACAAAACACATCAAATCCCTTTTCTGGTTAGCTTTACTCTATGTTCCATTGCTGTTGATGCTAGCTATTGATTGAATTTGCACATTGCTCTGCACTGCAGAAGCTGTTACAATTGTACTATGCCATGTATTCATGGCAGGCACCTTCTGATTAGAAAACATGAAAATTTTCCGCATTTTCATTGTGAATTTGGCCATGAAACACACTTCCTAACAGCCATAAAGTGACTTCAGTTGTTACAAATCTCTTATTACAAAGGTAAGAAGCATACTATAGATTGATGCTTGGTTTTTGGAAAGCACAGGTTTAATTAGTTTTACTTTTCTGTACAGTTATTTCTCTGTATAATACTACTACCTAATGATGCAAGACAAAATAGCACTTTTATTTAAATCCTCACCCCTGTAACTAACTGTTAAGCAATACAGAAGTAACAACTGTTTGCTACTTACATATCTGAGAATAAACCTATTACTGGAAGAGGTCTCACTGAACACATGAAACAAAAATAAGATTATATGTCCCATTTCCAGAGTAGTATATATTCTGTCTGTAACAAAATTTGTCTCTTAATATTCACAAAAAACATGCGAAAATTAAATTAAAGGTTAAAGTGCAAGTCATGAGAAAACTACACCCTAGCCATTTAAATATGCTCCTGGAAAAAAAAGTTTATTTTTAAAATAGCTAGTATCTAGTTAATTCTGTCTATCAAGTTAATTATTCATTAACACATTTATCCCTGACAGCTATGGGTTATATTTAAGATCATTCTAATTAAGCACATGCTGATATCGGCTGAGTTCTAACTAAATTCACACTTCCAAAAATCTGATTTTTATAATTCATGATTTCTATGGGATTGTTCCAGAAAGTAGGTTTGCAAGCTGACAGAATTTGTAATGGCAACTGGCAGAAAATGATTGCTTATTCTGCTCATATAACTACCCCTTTTCTCATATCAATTTATCTTCTCAGCAAATTATAAAGCTGTCCACCATTAACACAATGCATTGGCAGTCTACTCTACTTCTGTGCCAGCCATTGCTCCAAGCATAGCTAATGTGCATCCACTAGAATATTTTCCTAAATTTCCAAGGAAAATAGAACATCTATCCACAAAGTAAAATGCAGCTGTCTCATCTTTTTTTATACTTTGAAAGACACAGCTCCCCTCCCAAACTGTACAGAATTTAAGGCAACAGACAATAGGCTTCCCCTCTGCAGCTGTCTTCCACAAACTCCCAGGAGCTGTTCATGGAGAATCTCAAGATCATCGCTTCTGAATCAGTGAGTTGAAGTACTCCACCATTACGTGTAGTCAACAACATTTAATTAGATAGTCTGTTATTTAATTTAAAACATATTTGAAAAAAAAAGTGCTTACTGATATGATACACCTTTGTTTCATTTGTTTCTAACCAAGAATGGTAGTAAAAGTACAAAACGATGCATGTAGAGATGAGTTGGGGAAGTTCCCATCTTGGCAGCTTCTTTGCTTTGAGATTGTAGATAAATCACTGGATACAGGAGAAATAAGGTGTTAAAATTTTTTGAGAAACCAAATCTTATTCTTCTTGGAAATCACTACAACATCGTGCCTCCACTCCCTTCTTTTCTGTCCTATTTAGGAGGTAATTTTCAAAAAACACTGCATTATGCTAAATCAGTTAGAGTGAAGTCAATTAGTACTTTATTCTCACTCAAAAACCTAATGCGTAATTGCCATCTCATGTTGCAAAGTGGGATTGAGGGCAAGTTTGTTTGTTTGTTTTTTAATAGCATAGTGCATATCTTACATTTCTTCTCAAGACATACCATAAAATGCCATCTCCTACTTTAATACTTGAAACGCACACTGATAGCTAGCTATATTTTTAACTATACAACACACAGGTAGTTCAAAAAACCCTGCCTTGTCGAATTATGTGCATGTATAAAACTTTGATTAGCAAACATCTTCTACAACTGTAGTTCTTAACAACAAAATGAAACCAGAAAGAACTATTCCTTTCTTTAAAACCAGAGGACAAAGAACTGAGGGCTAGAAGACACAGTGTGTAAAACAAAAACATTTGATTTAGTAAAATTTTGCACATTATTTCTAATTCTTACAGACATGCTGGCCAAACTATTTAAAATCTGTTTCACATTGCTGTTTTCTTTTTCATACATTGCTTATTTGCTATGATTGTCATATTTGTTAAGAAGTGGCTCATAAGCTTATTCTGGATTAGTCAGAAAAAATACAGTGTACCTTATACAAATATAAGAAGTAATTTAGACATGATAGGGACATGGCGAGAGACAAAAGAGCGGCCAGATCACAAAGGCCCTGTTAAGCTCACAATCACATCACTGAACAAAAGTGTAATAATTTCAAGGAAGGAAGACACTACAAAATAGGTGTATGGGAGGAAGGAGAAGAGGAGGAGTCAGAACAGGCAGCCCTGACTGCATTTGAGTGTCCAATTCTTCTATTTTATTATATAAATCTGTATGAAATGGTGGCAGAGTTTAAGCTTTGTGTGTTACTCTTCTGTTTGGAGCAGAAATCAGCAACACAGAATCAGGTATTCTTTTAGTGAAATTAATTTGCAAAGCATGTGCATTCTGATTTTGTAGCAAGATTAGTACCAAAGAAGAAGCATACAAACCCCTCTAGTACAAGCCTTAGCTTAGACATTAAAGGTGGCCAGGAAAAAATCCAAATCAAAAGGGCCTTTTTTTGTAAAAATACTATTTCACACAGAACTTTTTCATTAAGCATATAGTTCCTATACTCTCTCAAAAGCCAGGAGGTTCACAGAAAAGGAATTGATCAGGAAAGTAATCTGAGGTTGATGCGCCAAGTGCAAGCACTGCTGAAACCAGTTCTAATGCTACCAAACCCTTGCAACGGACCTACTTAGGCTAACACAGGCCTTCATCTTAGCATGTAGGCCTCACCCATGTGCACTACCATCTCTTGAACGCTTGTTTTCGTGCTAGCTGCAGCTGTGTAGAATCTCTCTGCTTCATATATAGGATATGGAGCAGGTAGTATTAGCTTGTTGAAATAAAACTGCACTTGATAATAAAAGTTTTGATAGAAAAAGAGGACAAGGTATCACATATTTTGGTAAGGCCTATCACATAGTGGCCGTGCACACACAGAAGCTAGTGGGGGGGTTAACGCTTATGTAGCATGGTACAACTGCTACAAGAGATGGCAACCTCCTGCCCCTTAAGAGGAGAGATGAGAACCACCCATCAAGATCACCTCCCTTCCATCTAAGAGAACAGCACCTGACTAGTGATTTATTTGAATTGGGTAAATTAGTGAGCAGGTGTATTAATCACCAATGTGAGGTATCAACCACACATAGTTTACTGCGTTTGCTATACTGGTGTACAACATATACTCACCAGCCTAGATTTCTAGTATCCTTTCTTCCACAATTGCCTTGATCCCATAAAACTTGCTCTAACAAGATTCATTACCAACACTTTTGTACAAAAACCCATCCCACAAGCTAGATGTAAGGACACTCATTTTGGACACAAGACCAAGATTCAACTCTCTGATTTAACAAATCCATACAAGGAACTTCACGACAGGTCTTCCAAATGAGTATTTTAACCCATAAAATCATTGCAGTGCTGTCCTTCTGCAGGAACCTTGGTAGACTGCAATCTTTTTTCCCCAGGTAAGAATGGGGAAAGGATTTCAAGTCTTACAGTTTTATGAGGCAGAAAATATTTCTCTTCCAGCTCTTTTTGTTTAGAAAGAACTAGATTCACATTAAAAAAGTGAAGTCGAAATTGACTGACTACCTAACAGGTTGCTCATTTTGAAAAGATCCTGAATGATTTAGTGATCAAGTTAACATACCAACATATCACTCTTGTTCCATCAACCCAGTCAGTAAGATTGCTCGGTGTGAAAATACTGGGATTTAGACACTAAGCTAATCATTAACCTTATGGTCATCTACTACACAAATAATTTTTTTGTATGAGTAGGCCCATCAATGTCCTTTAAGTTTCTAAGTCTGGTGATGAGATTAATGGGCCTTAATGATAGTTATTATAAATGTGAATGTCTATTGTAGGACAACTTGAGGGTACTGACCTTTTTTTTTCCCATCACCTTTTTTCTGAAAAATGTTTCCTATCTAAATTATATGAAATCATTTCAGAACAAGGACACTGTGACATATACCATCAAACAGACGGCCCAAAGCCCCTGCGCCCCCCGCCGTTATCTCTTACAAAATTCATTGTTGTCTAAACTGAGAACTCAAGATGTGAATTTGTCAAAGATATCAAATAAATGCTACATGCTAATGGATATTTTCAGTTTTCTTTGAAGAGGTCAACAAGACCGAAAATTCTCTATAAATTCTTCTTTTGTGAAAATATTTCCAATACAAATATTCAAGTAACAAGAAAAGTATTTTCAGAGCTGTGGATTTCCTAGATTTGTAACTGTAGCTTTTATGCAGCATCCACATATATAACAAGGTCCGTACTGCAGTAAAAGAATTCATGAGAAGCCTCTGTGACAGGAGCTACGGAACTTTTAAGTGAGTGGAAGTTTTAAGTGCATTATATGTACGAAACTCAGGACGTAACAGTGGTGTAGCTGGGTATCAGGACTGCTTCAGTGTGTGCCTCCAGAACACCTGAGTTAATTCCTTCGGTGGTTCAGGAACCCCCCAGGTAGCTATCTTCATAGATGAGATAATGGACTGGCTTGAGACAACAAACCAACTTGAAGGGTAATTACAGAGTTATTTAATCAAACATACAGTTGATAAATTTCCACTGTTGAGTCTTCAAATGATGCAAACAAGAAACAATGTAGCAAGAGAGAGATTAACTTGAATTTACAGAAAGCATATAAATAAACCAACAGAGGAAGGGAATTGAGTTAATCTTCTGCATCGCCATAGCTCAGCATCCAATCATGAGGAATTACAGAGCACATCTTTCAGAGGAAAAAGGAAACACTTCTCATTCAATCTTGGAGGAAGAGAGAAGAAAAACTCTTCTCCATAAATCTGCCTCTTTCCCAAATTTAAACATGACAAAGAAAAGTAAAGGAGAAGTGTCCGGAATACAAAGTTTTATTAGCAGTTTCTGAGTAATATGTCAAGTTTTAAGTGGTTACAAAGGCGCAAGTAAGTGAAAGATCCAAGTTCCTAAGGCTAGTCTCCTGTAAACCTGTCAGCAGTAGGACTAAGCATTTTATTTCATTTGGAATCAGGATGCTGACAAGGTTTAAGCTAGATAAAGCCCTGATTCTAGTTTCCATGTCTCAGATCTGCAGCCAAATGACTGACAAAAAACTATTTTCAATTTTTAAAATAGTACATCACCATTCTTCATATTTAACCTAACTAGCTATTTAGAACTAAACTAAGGTTTTAGGTAAAAACATTATAATCATTTATTTCTGATTTATAAAACAAACAAAAAGTTAAACAAGCCAATGTTTGGGAGGAGAGAAAAAGATAAAACTATTTTACATCATCTCACCCTGAATCTTTTTTTATGGAAAATTTTTTAATAATCAATTAATTTTTGAGTTATTCAGCTAGAGATATTAAAATAATTCACCCTAAGACTTTTTTCTGCCGAGTTCAGCATAATATCTGGAAGACTGAAAAAAAGTATTTGTTTTAAAAATGTCAGAGTTGAAATATATGAAAGCTCTTGTCGTGCCTTTGCAATGTTGTAACAGTTCAATTTGAAGCGAAGTTACTCCCATATAAAGTCTATGAGAAACCACTGCATGATCATTAAGAATTGGGTAAAGCTCTGACTGATGATTAACGAAAGTTTATAGCACTGTGGATGTGAAATGCTGAAAAGTGCCAAGATTAAGAAATATTTTCTGACTTCAGAACTAGATTGCAATTTACAAATCCAAATGTTCATATGTCAAAGATTTTCCAAATAATCTGTTTAACTGACAGAGTAAAGAAGTATGATGAAAGGAAGAGGAGACTTGCAAACACACCTACGCCAAAATGTTAGTCTATGACACAAGTAGCATGTTGTTTGTGATACAAGCAGCAAACATGATGCTGATGGACAGTGTCCTGGTTGTCTGAAGGACTGGTATCATACATAGCTGTTTTTCATATAGATGTTAGGGACTTTGAAGGAGTGACCTTGAGCTTACAACTCAATTTTCCTGAGCAGACCACAGAATCAATACAAATACACACCAGCTTCACTGGGGCAGCGCTTGGTTGCTAATGTATGGGTCCTGCTGCCACACAGGCTGCTGCAAGTTGCACAGCCCCCAGTGTGACTGGGGAGATGAGGCCAAGGTCAGGGGAGTCTGCAAGGAGCTCAGGCAGGGGGGCTCAGAAGACACATACCCTGCCCAGGCAGGGTCAGCAGAGCCTGGCAGGGTGTGCAAGTGAGGCTTCCCCCATGGGACTCAGACGGGTGCAGACCAGGCTGCCACAGGATTTGATTTCCTGCAAGTGCTAAGGCAAAGCTGTGGGACACGGCCTGCTTCAAGAACCCCAACCCTCTGAGGACCTTTGGCCGAGCTGAGGACCCAGGACAGGTATAAGGATAAATGTGACCGAGTGAGTGTTTTCCCCTGAATCCCACACATTTCTCCCCTCTGCTTTCACAGCTCTTCCAAACGCAACTGAATTGAATGTAACCTGTATCTGACTAGCTACTTCTCTGGGTAACAGTCTAACAGAATAGCTGAGACAATTATCAGTGAGATGCTTACATAGTTCTGCTCTCTTAAAATGCTGCCAACATCTTATATTTTTATAACTGGTTATTTTCCCCACTTTCATTTTTTTATTCTGTATAAAGAAGAATTACACTTACAAGTTTATTGCCTGGATGGGTGAGGGAAGCTTGTTCTTTCTGGAAAGCGTGAATAAGTGAACCAAAAAACAAACTACTGTGCCTGTTACTACAACTGGATGTTCAATAGAATATATATGCAGTCCAATTATACATATTGTTACACTCAAAATCTTGTTGGAGCAAAAGGAAACATTCTATATATGTAGCCAAGAATTTAGTGTTAGTCCAATTAATGCTTTAACTGCCTGATAGTCCAAATTTTCTAATTAATACAGAAGAAGCCTCACTAATAATACCAGTAACATTGCTAATGAAAAAACCTTCCTATCTATCCCTTTCCTCTCATGTTATGCTCACCCTTCCAGTGTCCACATGGGTCCTAAGATCAATACTTTCGTCTTCCCCAAACAGACGGGGGAAGTTTATGATGAACCATCAGTACCCTGCAGTCATCTCTGGGAAGATGTTCATGATGAAGCTCCCCCTCCTCAACCTCAAATCTCCTTGAGGCTATTTTTATTTTTCCTTTGCACAGCCTGCTCTCTTCTCACTGTTTCCCAGCCTTCCCCAGTCCCAGTTAGCATAGAGGGCCGGTATGCAGTGCAGTATGCAGTGACTGACCAATGTTATCAAGTATAAGTCAAATTACTCCCACTAGCGAAATCATGGACCCCACAGGCCTTACTAGAAAAAGTACTTTTACAAATATGTGAGTTTCCCTATCTGCCAATCTAGTTGCTCATATTTGGGCATAATATCCAAATGCAAAATATATCTTAAGAGCTTTTTCTTAATATTAAAATAAAAGTTCAAAATGCTGTCATGTTAGACCTGAGTCAGTTGCATTATTTTCTCCTTTTCAGAATGATAATAAGTGTAAGTCCTGAAACACCTTTAAAGAAGTAGTCATCAACAGGAAGTAAGAGGATAAATTTTAAGCAGATGGATTCAAACACTGGTGAACAACTGAGAATTCACTCCTTCCAATTTCCTCTTTTCTGCCTCTGAAAACATATCAACTTCCTACTTCATGAAGGGACGTACTGAAGTTGGTCAGAAAAGACTACCCTTACTGCATACTTTAAATATAACTGCTGCCAAAGAATCTATGCAGATTATTCACAGAACTATTCATCTCAGTTTCCTTATGATTTTTCATGAATTTTTGTTTTGCTCGGCTACTTTTTGTGCAACAACTTTCTTCTGTATCTCAAGCATCCAGTTGCCCTCTGGTTCTACTGAATTTATCACATACGAGATTTTTATCTTAAAATAGCTTACATTGCTCACATTTATCTGCAGTGACCTTCCTCTCTTCCTTAACGTAACTGCAAACTAATAAATTACCTGGTAATTCTACAGAACTTCCATCTCAGAGTGCTTAAAACATATCAAGAAGCCATATAACCCTTTATCTGATAAAAAAAAAAAACTCATAAAAGGAAACATGTTGTTCACCACCTAAATAATCTAAGGCAAAGTTGGAAACTGTCAGGACCCTGAGTGCACTGACAGGCCTTAATGTCTCTGGCCAGCTTCACGGGGGTCTCCCCCCACCCAATGGGCCCAAGGGCTCCATTTCAGCTCAGCCTGGGGCCCCCAGACCCTGCCTGAGTTACATACTAGCAGTGCTGGGCTCCAGCATGGGCCCTGCCTCCTTCATGGGCCCTTGGGACCCGCGCCGTGGGGAGCCGGGCTCCCGCGGGCACCCTGGGACCCGCGCCATGGGGAGCCGGGCTCCCGCAGGCGCCCCGGGACCTGCGCCGTGGGGAGTTGGGCTCCCGGGGGGACCCCTCGGACCTGTACTGACAGTCAGTACGTAACAACCTCAACTGCTTGCAGATTTTTGGAGTCTTTCTGGAGAACTTTAAATGCAAAAAAAAATTATTTTTGTATACATTATATGTATTCAAATGCATGTATAATACATAATAATTTATATAAACACTCTCTTCCATATTGCAATTTTATCTTCCGCATTTATAACATTGCCCACGATTGGGAAGACACCCAGAGGTCTATGCACTTGCAACCAACCTGCAACTTTCCTTATGAAACACAGGTCATTAAGCCTGTTCTAAGAAAACTGAAGAAAGGTAGTGAACAAGTAATCCCCACTCTCCAGCTAACTTATCTATCTGCATAAAACAGCACAGAAAACAACTGTAGCTAAAAGCCTACTCTAGTTCAATCACCAAGAGAAAGCAGAAAACATGAAATAAAAAAGCAATATTACACAAATAAAACAGGAGGCATCAATACAAATAATTTCTCAAATATGGAAAATCAACAGCTTATAAAAATGTTAGTTGAACAAACAGCTACAGGGGGAAAGAGAAGGATAGCAAGACAAAGGATTCCTTTTTTAATGTATATATAAAATAAAATATTACTAGGAATAAAAAAAATACAAGCCATGAAACAGGCATTCCAGACAGAAAAATGAAATTATGCGATATGATGGATTAATTCAATAAATAAATCCCTCTATTTAGAAAGAAGCAGAATGATTTGCTTATGGCACAAGTGGATGATGAAGTACTTTCTACTTGAAGGAATACGTTAAACTTCTACAAAGGATGAGCATTAAATCAGCAGATACAGACTACTTGCAACTCAGAGTCCTAAAAGAGCTTGCTGACATCTAGACCTCTCTCTCTCTCATATTTTATGCACAGATGGAGTATCAGGGAAGAAGTACATGGAAATACAGATATGAGTTTACTTCTGTTTATGGTAGGCTTGAAATAATTCAAGTTAGCACCAAGACTTTTGAGAAATCTGAAATATTGCATCAGGTCTTATTTTGTTGAGCTTATTTTAAATTATAAGAAATGGCCAGGAATTAAAAGAATTTTTTTATGTTTTCAAAAAATGCCATACTGTGAAAGTTAAAGCACTCACTTTTCTGAATGTATCAAAAAAGAGAATACAAAAAACACTGAAGATCTCTTTAACCCAGCAAAGACATGAAAAAAGCCAATAGCTGAAGTCAATGCTAGACACATTCAAAGTGTAAATAAGTGTTTTTATTTGCAAACAATGGTGAGTAACCATTGGAACAAATTATGAAAGGAAGAGGTATGGGGTTCTTGCTTGTTTTAATCACTTGATGCTTTCAGTCAAGACTGAATGCTTTTCTAGATGATAGGCTATAGTTCAATCAATTTTTTGAGCTTAGCACAGGAAAATAAATGAAAAACAGAACCCTGTCGTTTACACGAAGGGAGACTAGATGATCCACTAGTTCTTTCTGGCATTAAACCCCGAATCTATGAAATGCAGGCTGAATCTCAAAAAATTACAAGAGTTGCTTTCCCCATGCAAAGCATGCCTCACTGGCAACCCCAGAGCCTAGCGCCTAAAAGTGTCGGAAGTCATCTCCTTTGCTCTTTACTCAGAGCCAACGATCCCTTCGCTTCTGGGCAGACTCTGTAGATAACTGGCACATCTACGCAGTGGGGAGCAATACCACCGCGATACTTGGGTCGGCATTAGGCCTTTTGAGAAATCTGTGTTCTGAACATCACACTCCTGCTTGTGGGCACCTAACCACTGGGAAACACATCAGCTGGTTATCAGACATTGAACCGAAGAGGCCTGCACCACAGAGTGCCACAGTCCTTCACCGTGTCACCCCACCGGCTGGACTACTCCTGTTTCACAGAGAAGCATCGCACAGAGATACTAGCCAAACTGAGAAGCAGGAATAATTACCCTGAGGGAAGATTCCCCCCGACGCAGCTATACTGCTTCCAGTTCTAGACCTGTGCTGGTGTGGCACCAAGCTGAACCCCAGACACACACACAAAGTACTACTCACAATAAAAGAGTCTGGGCCAAATTCCACTGATTTCCAAGATACCATGTTGAAAAGGAAATAATCAAGAAATAGGTGATTACTGAGTTTATATATGCTAAGATATCTGGAATAACAGAGATGTATGTTCCTTCAATGTTGTCTATATTTTCTTAGAATAATAAATATTACAGAAGCTATTTACACATGTAACATTATGAGAAATAGGGATTTTTGTTTCTTACTTCAGATTTTAAGTGTGTGCATGCATACCTGTAAAAAAGTATTATTTCACTAATTAAATTTCTTTATACACACTTGTGTGTAAAATCACAATTTATACAATTATTTTCTTTTGAAAACTAAATGCTGCTCTCAAAAATGATCATACCCTTCAGGAACACCACTGCCTGGGTTCGATTGCTAGCCACCTGCCGTTCCCAGTAAATCAGACTGTAAACTAGTGATCCATGTCACAGCATTTTAACCTCTCCATGCTTTGGAACCATGCCTCTGAGCTGAACATTTGTAGTTTAATTTGTCCAACAGAAGACATCATACTGCCTGTTAACAGAGGCCATACTGAAGATTTAAAGAGCAATAAACCTCTAAAGAACCAATACAACATGAAATTATTAGCTAAGAAGAATGTGTAAGAGTCTTCCGAGTATTGTAAAATCTCACAGCGTATTTTTAAATGCAGATAATTAATGTTATTTAAAATAACAAAGGGCAATTAGTAAATGGGAATATTTCAAATTGATTTTACTAGAGCAATCCATGTTATTTATAAAATTCCCAGTACTCAGAAGTTTTCAACTTATGACTTTAAAAACACATTTTAAAAATGAATGCTTCTGTCTTGAAATGGAAATGTAACATTTTCATTGGGATATAAGCTAGTCTCATTTGCATTTTATTCTCACCTCTCTGCCTCCTCCCTCTTCCCAAAAAATTGTGAGCAAAGTAGGCCCACTATAGAATGAGAGGTGCTAGTTTCTATACAGGAGACAGGCAAAAATGCTTATTAAAGCAATAAAATTCATGCAAGTGTTTAATATATTGACTATTGTATATAAAATATATGCTAGAGAGCAAAACAAAGTTTGGAAGATTCAAGGATATTGTGTCGTTAGAATGAAATACATTATAATCTGGGAGAACCTGGTGCCTCATTTCAAAGGCCAGTTCATTATGTAGATTTTCCAAACCAGTGGAGGTTGTAAATTAACATTCCTTAGAATAATAGTTTTGATTTACTTTACCATATAAATCAATTATTTCCAAAATTTTATATTTATGCATGACATTTGGCTGAGAAATGATACAGTGTAAATTACTTGCAGTAAAAGCTGACTATTAGCTTTAAAATACCTGCTCTCTCTCTCTCTCTATATATATATAATTGCTTAACTTCTTATATGATGCCTATTACTGATATCAGCAGTAATGATGATGCTACTATCTGAGCACTCTGAGCGACTTTGTTATTCTGGATATATTTGAGTTGGAAAATTCGTAATATTATGGCTATAGTAATATGCAGATTTATTAACTGATAAAAGCCAGCAGATCACTAATTCACTTATTATAAAGTTTGACCTTTAAATTATTGCACTTCTAAGAATGTAATGATTAGGAAAGTAACCAGAATAGACTAAGCATGAGCAGATGAAAGCAATCTTAGGCTCCAGAGCTTTTTCAGTGTACTTCAGTCCTAACCTGCAACACCCAACCTAACACAATACAGAACAAATATTAGACTGACTGAGCTACAACACCAGATAATGAAATAAAATTGTTTCCATTTTTTTTTTTTTTTAGCAAGATACACCAGCAAATGGTCAGCTGACTAGGAAACACGAAAAGATCTGTGTAACTGCTAATGCAGTTTTAAAGGCTCTGTAAATATCCAGTATCATTTTCATTTGCAAATCAATTACTTCAGTTAGCTCATTTTCAATTTTTTGGGCTACCTAATTCAACAATTTTTAATACCCCCATTAACCCTGTCTGCAACTTCTCAAGGCTGTGTGCTTGCATAAATGCAAACAGATTATCTAATTAGAATTTATTTTTGCACACACACACAAACAAAACCACACACAACTATGGGAATAGTGCATACAATGCCATACCATTGACTTGTTTGTTATGAGTTATAACTTTGAGGGTTCTTTCTGCTGTACCATGGTCTGGGTATTCATTCCTCATTTTATATTTATGCCTTTGTTTTCTCCTGTTAATCTATAGCATTTTGTACTTGTCTTAATTAAATTTCACCTTGTTGATGCCTGCATGTACACTTGAATTTATCAGCATCACTCTGAAGTTTATTTCCATCCTCTGAACCGCATGCATCCCTCCACTACTTGGTGACATGAACACTATTTATGCCTACTTCCTCTTCCACTAACCAAGATACAATGAAAATATCCAACATTACCTGGCCTAGAACGGCACCCTGTAGGATCCAATCTGAAATGGCTTACAGATGGGGATTCACTGATAACTGTTCTTTGTGTGCATTTTTCCAACTAAATGCAGCATGTATTTAGAGACCACATTGAGTCTTTTTTTCATCCTGGTTTTGTAATAAAATGTAAATGAAAGCCTTAGTAAACTAAATCACATTTTTAATTAAGCACTTTTTAATCACTCATTCCAATTCTTTTCCAGGAATCAAAGCTAAAACTGTTCTGTTACAACTTCCCAGTTGTCCTTTTCTCCTGTTAGTTGCTTTGCACTGAGGACCTGTTTTCCTTCATTTTCTTTTCACTTCTAACATATTTATAGACTCTTATCATTGTCTTTTATATCTTTTGGCTTTAACTCAGCTTGTGTGATAGCCTTTCTGATTCTATCCTCACAGCCTCCTATTATTTCATGCCTTCTTCATTAGTCAGGTGATTCTTTTTTCACTTTCTGTAAAATTCTTTTATCATCCTTATGGCTGTATCACGAGCTTTAATGGTCTCTTATGTTTTACACTTTTCTTTTGTATTAGGATAGTCTTTTATTATGTACTTAGTATATTCTCTTTCACTTACTGCCAGATCTCCTACAGATTATCCTCACCCTTCTTTTTTGAAGTTTACTTTTTTTTTGAATGTCTGATGTCCTTCTTTTCTATTACTGATGTTTTTCTTTACCCCTTCATAATATTTCACCCAAATTGCCTCAATCCTTTATATTCTTAGATAGATTGTTTCTCATAACCAAACCTAAAGTGACTAGGTCCTAACAACTTTTGGAATGAAAAAATGACTTCGTTCAATTACAAAAGTCAGCCCATGTCCTGCCATTCTGCTCTTTCAATTGATTTTCATATAAATGAAGTCCTCTTTGTCAACAATTAACCTTTTAGGTGTTCCCAATAATTTCTCAGAAAAAAAAAAAAAGCAAGCCTTGCTCTTCTAATTAAACATTTGATAATAAATCCTTATGGCAGCATTGATTTTATTTTTTGTTTTTATAATACCATATAGATATAAAAATATATATCAATGGATACATATTAAGGAATGCATCTCTCAGATTTCTTCATTGACTTAATGTAAATGTATATATTCCAGATATATGATGAAATACCATTACAGAATTGCAAAGTTCTGTTAAGAAGCTTGAAGCTGTAATATAAGGCTTTTTTTGAAAGACAATGTCAGCTACCAAACAGAAATTAAGCCACATTGCAACAGTCCTTCACCTTACCCTTAGCTTGTTTTAGGACATACAGGACAATATGTTCTTGCTCAGCAAAGAGGAATGGTGGTAAAAGTTTATCCTCTGACATAAAAAATAATGGGGGAAGAAAAGTCGTGAAGCACTGCAATACATCCACATGAAAGATGTCAGAATTGGTGTTATGCCCTTCAAGGATAAGGAAATGTTGTATGGGGTAGGCAGCTTTTCTGCTGATTCAAATATACCAGTACAACACTGCAGGTATGGGTACAGAGAAGGCTGATCAGGTGGGGAGAAGATTCCAGCAGGGGTCCACAGAGAGAGATCCAAAAAGTTCACCTGCCAAGAAAGATGACTGGGAGCTGTCCTATCAAGACAAGTATCTTCATTAATGAGCTCTTTGACAGAGGGAAGAAAAGTCCAATAAAAATTCCAAATGGCTAGAAAATGAAACCATGCAAAGTTACATTAAAAGTATGGTACACATTTTAACAATGATTATGTTTAAACATTACATAATGCCAAGTGATAGAACAGATTCGGTATTTCCTGAAGCTTTAAATAGTGACTTGGTAGCTTTGGATGTTCTTACCACAAAACTTGTACGTAAAAGGAGGATATTCTTATAACCTAAACTGAAAAGTTTTGGGCTTCAACCCCAAAAATGTTTTACAAAAGTCTGAGGCAAAACTTTGACTCTTATTCCTGCTAGATCTCAGCTATGATCATTTCTTTGTTTTATACACACCATGCAAAAATCTCTTACCGACATCACTGGAATTATAAGACCTTTGAGCCTCAGCATAAAGACATTTGTTTACATTGAAAAATCCAACAGCATATAAAAGTGACAAACTTATCTAAAGAAAGACTATCACTTCAATAAAGCATTATATTGATTACACAGCATCTGTAAAGATGAAAATATCTTTACAGAACACTTTATTTCTATGTTGATTAGAAGTGTTATCATTTTTCAGATGTTTGCAGCATATACTGGTGGCCATAAAAATTATGTCAGACTTTGATAGATTTAAGTTAAATAAACGTAAGGTGCAAGCAGAAAATCTTAAAATAACTTCTCTTCTTAATAGAGTAGCCACATAAATACAAGTTCCTTTCATAACCCAATGACTTTCAAAAGAAATTTGTCCAAGCAAATGCTCATTTTCTCAGGATATAGTGGTATTCCTTGGGAAAAGTTGCACAAATCCCCATGGCAAAAAGCTAACGGAAATAATCCTACAGCATACATGAGACTTCAGATTACAATTTCCATGAAAATAGATATGAAACAGAATCAGTATGAAGAGAAATAAAATAGTCTAAGGCCTTTAAGCCTTGAAAAGAAATGAGTGAGAAAGGATATGACATATTCATAATTTTATGAATATTATATGGAAATAATCCTACAGCATACATGAGACTTCAGATTATGATTTCTATCTAAGAAAAAGAAATACAAGAATACATAAGATTCTTTTAAGGCAGATAGGCATGCACAGCTACCAGGCAAAAGGAGAGTCAAACATAGTAAGAGTTTAGCATAAATGAATGACAGAATCATCCTGTTTCCAAAGTGCGCAGTCAGAATTTAACGCACAGAGAGTAGATGTTCTGAAAAGGGATCATCAAGGTTCAAATTTTGTATCTGAAGAACTAGGGATTGAATCTAGACCATTCACATAGAAATACCTACGTTAAAAAAGCCAAAATCTATGGATGGCCAGATTTGGCCAGCTGTATAGAAAAAAACTTCTTCATGCTGAAGTGGGAAGAAAATACGTGATTATGCTGTATGAATTGCTAAGAGATGCTTTGGGGCAATGGTCTGAGAGCAAACACAGCACAGGACAAGTTCTGTGATGACTTATGTTGGGCATATCCTCGATGATATAGAAGGATATATGTGCTGATGTGTTAGGTCAAAAATGCACTAGAACTAATATTTAATTTCTGACAATGAGCAGTAACAGATACTGCATGAGCATATGAAACTGGGAAGATACAGGAGGAGATCCATCCCTTTATATATCATCACAACTTCAAGCAATTTTAGGGACTGTGGGCTTCTTGAATGAAGCCCTTAGGAGGCCTTCATGTTTAACAGCCTTTGATACATTTACCTTGTATGAATTTCTGGTCCATTTTTCAACCTAGTTATAATTTTACTATCCATAACACCCCATGGCAATGATTTCTACAACTTAATTATGTACAGAAAAGTGCTACCTCTTCTTTTAAATCTTCTGCCTGATAAATTTCACTGAGTGTCCCTATTTATTTTATTATAACAAATGATGAATAAATGTTCCTTATTCACCTGACATATAATATTCATAAAATTATGAATATGTCATATCCTTTCTCACTCATTTCTTTTCAAGGCTTAAAGGCCTTAGACTATTTTATTTCTCTTCATACTGATTCTGTTTCATATCTATTTTCATCCTTTTCCCATACCATTTGTAATTTTACTATATGCTTCTTGACACAGGGTATCAGAACATTAAACAGGACTCGGGAGGTAGGTGTTTGCCATGGGGAAATTGCATGGGGTGTCCACAAGAACACCACCACTCAGTGACATATCATCTAAAATCTGCTTACAGAGTGGGATGGTTATAGCTGGTGGATAGCGATTTCTATTCTATTACAAACACGCACGCAAAGTCCCAGCCCCTTCAGTCCAGTTGTGACCGGCACCACGGACGCAGGGGAACAGACACTTGCTCTGACTGCTCAGTGTCTCAGGTCCTGGCTGGTGGCCTGGTCCCTGCATGTAATGCTTCCACCTCGGGCTCAGCCTTCTATACAGAGCTGCGTGTGTGTCACACACCCACACCATTCCTGAGGGGAGACTGTCTTAACTACCTACTACTTTCTGTGTCGGACTGTTGGCATAAGTCACACCAATCACACAGCTCCAGGCTAGTCTCTGACTTTCTCCATATCTAGGGCCAAATAGCTGTAGTCACTGGGGTCTGTCTCCCCCTCTGCTCTCCTGCCCAAGATGTGTTACCTGAAGTGTGAAGCTAGCAAACTATATAACAAAGTTCATCTATTGCTTCTTTCTTTTCCAGTTCATGCCAGACTTATCTGATTAGTTAGAGCTGGGCTGATGTAGTTCAGGCCCATTTGCCTGGCCTGTGCTTCTGGGCAGGCTTCCCTCTATGACAGTGTGTCACGAACATGTATGGTAACATAATGATGTTGCCTGCATTGTTCTCTATTCCTTTCCTAGTAAATCCTTACTATTTATTCACCTCTGTACCAAAAAGCATTAATGAAATGTTTTTTATTGCTTTATTCACAATGTTTCCAAGATCTTTTCAGATAAGTAATAGCTGCTTTAGAGCCCATCATTATGCATGTATAACTAGACTTCCCCCCCCGCCACTTCCACCAACCACAGCCCGCACACATTAGTTTATATTTATGAGTATTGAAATCTACATGCCATTTCATTGCATGAAATTTCAAAACCTTTTTTAACACTTTGGCATCAACTTTGTATGCCCCTATCCTGAATAATACTGTATCATCTACAAAGATCCTTAGTATTCTTATTCTCATTCATTTTTTTTCCAGATCACTTAATAAAAGACACTAAAGGCCTACAAGCCCTAGCACAGGTCCTTGGGTGACTGTGGCACCACTGTGAAAACTGAGGATATACTTCTATCTTTCCTTTTGTATCCTGTAATCCATTGTCAATCTGTAAGAGGATCCTTCTACCTACCCTTGCAACCTGGTTTCTTTAAAAGGCTTTGCAAGATACCACATCAAAAGCTTTATGAAAATCCAAGTGCCCCATATTAAATGGAAAGACTCTGTTGACATACTTTGAGTAAACCAGTCATCTGTAAAGCTGTGTGAACAATGAATTTTTCATTAGCTAAATCAAAAAAAACCCCACTATCAATAATGTAATGAGCTGAACTGTTTAATTTTCAAATGTTGTATATATTTTTAATTATATTTAAATAAATTTATCATTATAATTTCAAAGTTATAAGAATTAAGGTAATTCCTTTTGAATAAGCTAAAAAACTTCTAGCCTTAAAAACAGAGGGGTCCCCCCCCTCCCTGAGAAGACAACTGATAGAAATTGGCATAATTATGTGAATAGCTTTAACTTCAAACTTCTTTTTTTAAGAATGATTTATTTTTCCAAGGCTCCTTTTGCAAGCTCTAGTTTGCTGCATGTTGATGTTTTTTTCCACTTGTATAACCTACTGTAGCAAAAGAAATTAACACTGTAAGCACACACCAATGGTTTATTTTCTCCTTTACTCACTGTTATGTTATGACCAGGAAGCTGTGGACTGTGGCCACAGATACCTGGACATTAAATGGCATGCAATTATTAAAAATTGCTCTGACACTGTTTTGACATTGCCTCAATCCTTAATATAAAGCAATTGCTATAGCAGGCTCATAGGCCACTATATAAGCTTAATGCTTTCTTTCAGCTACTGGTTCAATTCACCAGTGAATTTGCACAAATTCCTAAAATTATTTTCACAAAAAAAACAAATGGACAATCACAAAAAAAGGAAGTAGAATCTGAGGCTCTGAGTAATCTGTAGGCCCCATACATACAACGCTTTATCTTGTTATCAGGATTTATTCACGGAGGCACAGGGTTTCTTTCATGTATTTGAACTATTAAATATTTGGTTCTTGTGGCCTGAGACACAGAAGCTGGAGTTACGAACGGGCAGATACAATGTACAGACCACACTAATGTTTTTCATTATTCTTGTATTCCAGTTTGGAATCTAGAGGAAAAAAAAAAAAAAAAAAAGAGTGATTTGGGATTGTAGGAATTGCTTTTCTCCCAGGGCCTGTGGCTCACATTGCTGCATAAGGCAAACAGTGAACATGGGGGAAATTGAGAACACATGGGAAGGGAAGTGTGAAGTTGTTATTACTCTGGAATGACAAAATGAAAGAAACTTGAGAATTACTTTTTCTTTTCTTGGGTGTTGAGTGTTATATTATGCTTAATACCCCTCCCAGGACTACATAACTCCTAAAGCATAAAATAGGGTTGTTTCAGCCTTACTGGTGAGATTTGCCAACTCAGGCATTGATGTTTCAGTCAAGACAAGAGCAATCAGTCTCTCTCACCACTCCAGCAATTGCTATCCTGAGACAATAGTAAACAACCACAGGAGCACAAGTGCACTATTTTGCTGGCATAAGCACAGTGGGAGTGTTCCCTCCTACAGTGTCAAGCAACCTGCCTATCTTTATTTATTTCTAGAAACTGCCAAGTCAGAGGCTCTAGATTTTTTTTTTTTCTAATTGGTCATGCTTTCTAAGAATTCATTAGCAAAATGCCCTAGGTCTAGACTATTATTTATGTAAGTTTCTATGAAACAGAGCACAAATGAGCAACAACAGAAGCATCCAGGCCAATCAAGGAGAGTTAAGGGGGCCATGGAAGCGCAACCACAGCACTCAGTGAAACTACGTACAAAAGAAAAGGTGAAAAAATCTGAGTATTCTCCTACCTTGTACAGATCCTTGAGAATTATTTTTCAACTTGTTTCTGAACATTGGTAAGACTTTGGGAAATGGATATAATCATATCACTGCAGAGTAGAATGTACATATAAAGCCCAGCCAACATAGAACTCGCTTGTTAAAAAAACTGCTGGCCACTAGCATTATGGTTGTTTGAGTCCAGATAAGAATAACTTCATACATATTAATATGCACTATAATAAAATCATGCATCTTCAGATAAGGCTTTTAAACATTCATTTTCATAGTACTCATAAACATAGGAAAAGTAAGAAATAGGGAGTTGGTTCAGAAGTGTTACTCACTTCAAGAAACCGTAAGCATATCCTATTTTTTTGCAACAACAATAAAAACGCTGCCTTCCTAACACTGTGTAACTTAATGGCAATAAAATATTGTATACCATAATAGGAATACAATAACCTAAGGATACAGTAGAGAAATATAAAGTGAATCAAGTAACCATGTGAAGTTTCTCCATATAAAACAAAGATTAATGAATAGCTGTATGGATGCCATCATTCAGTCTACAATTCTTTTGTGACTATATAAATACCTGAGCCAACACTAGGTGGGGAATGAACTGGAAATGAGAGCAGGAACAAACAGCAGAGAGGGGTTAGAGCTTACTTTTTTTCAAAAAGCAATATCCCACCTAAAAGCAAAAGTCCACCTAAATCGTTCACAAATTTACCTAAATTTGTAGCACTATAAGCCAAGGTAACTCCATGTTCAACTACATTTGACTCCATGCCTGTACACACTGTTATTTAATAAGTAGTCTCAAACTATGTTTGACTCTGTTATGTAGTAAAAACTGTCAGAAAACTAGCTGATTATAGTCTAAAGTGAAGCAAGGTGATTCATGACTCTGGTGATGTACATACCCCTATAAGATGAGTGGGACAACACTAGCCAGAGAGRGAAGGCCTCCAGCATGAACCCAGTCATCTGCTTCTCCTGAGCCAGAATTGGCCAGATCACCAAGCCTGCCCAGACAAAAGGTCATCCCCCTACCCATCCACGAAGGACCATCACCTGGACCAAAACTAGTTGTTTGGTTATAATAAATTTGTGTGTGTTGGTTCTGACTGTTTCCAAAAATTTCCAATACAAGGGAAAACTTTTTCCCCCGTGAGACAGTCAGACATTGGAACAGGTTGCACAGAGGTTGTGCAGTCTCCATCCATGGAGGTTTTCAAAACCTGACTTGATAAAATCCTGAGCAACCTGGTCTCATCTCACAGCTGAGTCTGCTTTCAACAGGAGGCTGGACTAGAGACCTCCTGAAATCCCTTCCACCCTGAATTATCCTGACTGTAAGATTCTAACATTCTCTCTTGCTTTCTCTTACAACCTGGTATGCAGTCCCACACATAACATATTGAACTCCAGATTAAACTATAATTTACACCTTTGGTTGATTTGCATTTCCATGCATATGATAGTTTCTTTTAAGTCAGATTCTCTCTTTACCAAGGATTGAGGCTATTTATCATAAATGTCACAAAGTAACTAAATATGTCTTTAAAAAAAAGTGTAGACTTCAAGGCCTTTACTGTTATGTGGAAGAATGAAGATTTTCTTCTTATATCTCATAGTTACATATGTCTATTCTGTCTGAAATGTTCGAGATATATTTGTGTATTATACTTTGAAGTACAACCTGAGGAATAAATACAGGAAAAAAAAAATCACTAGAACATGGTACTGTGGAAGAACTTTCTATTTCTTCAAAGAGCAAATAGCACAAAATAACATACAGTTATTTTAATCTACAGTTAAACATGCGATTTGATATTTTTCCCTTATCTGATTCAAATCTGCTTCATGTTTTATTAAGCGACCTGTGACTACAGGGAGGAAAGTCAGTTTCAAAATCCCTTTCAAATACTGGTCACCAAACAGAACCATACAATGACAGAACAACAGAAGAAAAACCAGCCAACAACCTCCACAATCACTGTAACAAATTCCCCTCCTAACACCACCATCAAACCCGACCCGACGCATTTACAGAATATACTATGCTGCTTGAACTGCTCTGAATGGCCTCCGAAATGGCATAGGTGAAATGCTGAACCACCATGCACAAAAAAAAAAAAAAAAAAAAAAAAAAAAAAAATCAAACCACAGAGGCAAACACTAAAGGACAGAAATATCCAGTTACTATGGAAAGGTTTTTTTTTTTTTTTCAAGAAAGCAAGTACTTCTTTTCTGTTCTCTGTCCTTCAGAAAAGCAGGATGAAAACTATAACACACAACACATTATCAGAAGGTCAACCCAGAAAATAGTTTTATGATGCATTCCTCCTATTCCTTAACTTTTGCTAACCTTGTTCAAGAGTTAGATACCACCTTGTCCCAAGACACCTGTTGTCTGTTTTAGAGGAGGAGGATTACTTACGCATGCTAAAACTTGGTTACTTTTGTAGCTGTATCTATTTTTTGCAGTAAAAATCAAACAAAAGATTAATTCTGCCTACAGACCTAGCTTTTTCTCAGTCTCTCATCTTCACCCCGCTGTCTTCACCACAGATCTATCACACATGATCTGCTTCAAGATCAGCAGTTACAATCATCTACTTCCTTGTACCATCCTCTAGATGCAAAACATAGCAACTGCACAAATAGTTAGGCTTTATAATATTAACTGCTATTACTTTAAACTCACAGCAAACAAAAGCTCTGATAAACACTATTCAGCAGGATTTTATGACTACACTTTATTTGCCATACTAATTAAATCATTTTTTCCAACTATTTAGTTACAACTATGATGCTCTTCTAGGACTTTGCCACTGTTCTTTAAATTTGAATCCAACTGTATCAGATTACAAACTATGTATCATCTGGAGTATTTAGCATCCTTATTAGCATCATATTACTCAGAATCATTATTTTTCTGATTCCTATCCTGAGTCTTACAAGTATGTTTTAAAACTTTCTGCAGTATCTAGTGAGCAAACAGTAATAGTAACTAAGACAGTGTGCACAGTTGCCATTAAAAAAGCAATTATATTTGCTACTTTCTAATTCGAAGTGATTTTTCAAGGAAACAATTTCTGAGACTGAGTTAAACTCTCATTTTCATCCGTACTTATGAGTATCTCTGCTTCTTGTCTTTTATCCCGTTTCTATTTATTTTCCAACACACTATTATTTTCTCGTTACTTATACAACTAAGGTGCCATTGTCCCTCTCTATGCTGCCACATTTATGGCAGCCAGAATTCTTCCTCTGCAGCCTTATATGAGCATCACTTGATCAAGTGTGTTGACTGAAAATAAATCTAACCTATTCACACAGGATACATACTGTTGTATAAAGCAAGTAACAGCTTTGTTACAAAGATAAGATTGAGAAGCTATTGTGTTAATGCATGTGTCTGGGACAGGGTAATCATCAACAACAACAGTATACTTAATTTTTATATGCCTCCTGAAGATTAACTTCTATCATAACTGAACTGTCAACTGAAAACAGAATACAAAGATGTCTAAAACGAATTAGCTGCATCTCCCCAAAAACTATAACCCTCCTCCAAAATAACTCTCACCTGCTCATCTTCACTTTGCTTTTAATTAACACTAGTTGATATATCCTTCACTTATATTGCTTAGAAGTTCTGTACAGCACTGAATGTTTATCATTTTATCCTTTTATAGCACTAGTAAAACAGGACCAAGAGGCAGGAAATACTGATTTTAGCCTTCATTAAATTGTCAATGATAGCAAAGGCATAGAAGACGGTAAACCTGATACCATATGTATTTTAGAAAAACTCCAGCTGAGGAAGAGGGAATGAGAGACCTGCTTCTACCTGTTATAGGTGCTACCCATTACATTGTGCTACAACCAATCGTCCCAGGGAAAGATCCCTGGGCACCAGGCCACAAACACAGAGTGACACTACTTGACGGCAGGTAGACACCTCTGGAGTGAATGGGCCATGCCCAGGCTGCATAGCACTTTCCTCTGGGCCCTTCTCCACAGCTCTAAGATCTAACTATTAATTTTTCTGTACCTTCTGTTCAAAATGCCTGAGGTCATGTGCTGTTGTCATGCATCTTGCAAGCCTCCAGAGTGATGTTTTTACAACATGCCATCCGGGCTACAAGTTCTGTGAGAATGTGTGAAGCTATCCAAGGCATTAGGCACGCTGGAATAGTACTCAGAAGGGAGGAGGAGCGGGCCAGGGAGAGGAGGAGCTTGAGGAAAACAGACCCTCAGGCAAGGTTAATGAGCAGGCATTCAGGACTTGAAAGGGAATTGAGAAGCCAAGTTATTTCAAAGTGAAGAGGCCACAGGCCAATATGTTTAATTACTTCAAAGAATTGGCTAAAATAGTAAAAGAATTTGTAGACACAGATGCATTTAAAGAAAAGACCAATATGGTTTTTGTAGATGAAAGTTATGACTGACACATCTATTAGGGTTATTTTAATGAATAAATGAACATGTGAACAACAGTGAACTGATTGCTACAGTCTACTTGGATTAAAAAAAAAAAAACTTATTTAATAACGTAATTCTCCAGAGGGTCTTGAAGAGTGGTTAATTGAAAAAAGTTCCATTTACAGCCATTTAATACATGATACGAAGGCAAATGCTGGTTCATCAAGTTCCCAAATCACTCGCTACAGAAGTTGCAAGTCTACAAGGTAAATAACTGCACTGTATCATCCTGCTGTCTCCTACTCTTTTCTTTCCCTAAGCAACTGCTATTGCCCAATATTAGACACTAAGCTACATAATCATGCTCTGATCCAAAATGGCAATACTTTATAAAATGGGGGGGGAGGTTCTCCACAAAATTTACTCCACCTAATTCTACTATTAGTTTCTTTTTAAAAGTTTAATCGCTATGAATATTTAAACATTTTTCTGCATAAAGATACTGCATATTACTTGGCTAAGTGCTTTTCTTAAACATACTAGTATTTTAAAGCTTCATTATTGGGGATTGTAAGTGTGGATTCAGAAAAAAAAAAAAGCCAGAAAGTGCCATTTTAGGGCAATATTTGAAGTTAAAATGCTATTATTTTCTTATAAAATCTAAGAGATATATTGTTAGATTCAGGAACGCTGTTTAAAGCTGCCGGTCAAATATTACACAGATATTAGCTATTTCTCTAAGACTAGATGTTTTCCAGTGTTATCAACTGAGTTTCCATCCTCCAGATATCAAAGTTTCTTCCATGACAAACCACTTCACAAAAGTCTTAAAGTGAAATTATGAAAGATGCTCTAAATTTGTAATGAATGAAGCCTATTCACTAAATTCTCCTTACCTATGTTTATCTAGAAGAGTAAACAAATTAAGTTCAAAATAAAAATAAAAAAAGAACGTAAAAATGTAATGCCCATTGAAAAGTTCATCAGGAATATTCCCAGGTCAAGGATGGAACCCCAACTGGTAGGAAACAATGCAATCTGCCCCAGGGGAAAGAAGGGGCATGGTAACCCGGGCTGCCTTAGGAAGAGCACTGCCAGCAGGTCGAGGCAGCCTCAACCCTCTGCGCAGCACTGGTAAGGCCACATCTTGATTACTGTGTCCAGTTCTGGGCTCTCCAGTACAAGAGAGATGTGGACATACTGGAGAGAGTCCAGCAAAGGGCCACGAAGATGATTAAGGGCCTGCAGCATCTCTCATACAAAGAGAGGCCGAGCAAACTGGGATTGTTTAGCCTGGAGAAGACTGAGGGGGAACCTTATCCATGTCTATAAATATCTGAAGGCAGGGTGTAAAGAGGTCAGGGCCAGACTCTTTTCCATGATGCCCAGTGAAAGTACAAGAGGCAACAGGCACAAACCAAAGCAGAGGAAGCTCCATCTGAATCCAAGGAAAAGCTTTTTTACTGTGAGGATGACTGAGTACTGGAACAGGTTGCCCAGGAGGTTGTGGAGTCTCCATCCTTGGAGATATTCAAAAGCTGTCTGGACATGGTACTGGGCAACATGCTCTAGGTGACTGTTTGAGCAGCGGGTTTGACTAGATGATCTCCAGAGGTCCCTTCCAACCTCAACCATTCTGTGGTTCTGTAAAACAGATAGCAAGTGACTTGGAATAAAGTCTAATTCGGCAACCCAAATGGAGACCCAATTTTTTTTTTTTGTCTTCTTATTGTTTCTAGGCCACACAAACCATGAGGGAGTCTTAAACTAGTAGGATATCCCAAAGACCTTTATTATAAGGATCAAAATAATTAAAGATCTCAGATCAATCCTTTTAAAATTGGATGCTTTTTATTCATCAGAATTGAGAGAACTATCTTCTGGCAAAATGTAATTCCTCTCTGCAAAACTCTATTTTAAATGAATGTAAAGGAAGCATTTCTCTTTGAAAAATTAGAATTTTGAAAAATGCAGAATTACTGTTGCAAGAGAGAGATATTTTTAGCCACTGTTTTTAATAGTTGGTTATTTTAAGGTAATTAATATGATCTGCATAATATGTAATATCACATAATGAACTATTCAAAATATTTAAAGACAGAAATAAATTGTCTATGGTTAGACCAACATAAATTTAATCTGGTATGTATTATTTTTCGTTGGCTATACCTAGGTGCTTCTACAGGGAGCAATGATAATTTGGCTACAGCCAGATATAAAGTAATGGTTTAAAGAAATCTCTGATTTAATATGGAAAACTCTAAGCTTCCTTTATATTTTAGGAAAATAAAATAGAAATCGGTCTGAAATTCCCAAGAAGACACCATCACTAAGAGAGTAATGAGTTCAGTCATGTTGCTTTATAAGCAGTAATTGCATCGTATTTCAAATTTCACAGAAAGGGCCCTTTGGAGGTCATCTAGTCCAAACCCCTGCTCAAAGCAGGTTGTAGGGGTCCTAACCAGAGGACCGTTGTACATCAAGGAGTTAGTGGTCCACACAACATGCTAACCTGAGAAGATGGAGGAAAGTACTATAGCATACTGTACTGCACATACCACTTGACCTTCACCTTCAGGACTGTGCTGTACTGCACATATCCCTTGACATAGGATGAACTTAGCCAGCTAATAGCAATGTAAGAGCCTGGAGATGGCATCCATCTGGCACCAGGAATGATGCCACCACCATGTCCTTGTCCTTGTCTTTATCTTGAAGTGAAGCAACACATTTTCCACAGTAATTTTAAGAAAATCCTAAATCTAAAGACCACAATACCAGCTAACCCAACCACAGACAGGATTTGTGCAGCATGCCATGGCCTAACTAGAGGGCCGTCCAATGCTGTATTATGTTGGGGCTCCCAGCATCAGAAGGGACATAGGATTTTACAACTTGCTATCACCTTTTCTCAGATGTTAATAGTTATCTTTCCTGAGGGAGAGTGCCTTTCTTGTGGAATATAAAAAAAAACAGCACCTATTGGTGCAAAACACAGGCCTAACAGAGTGCCGAGGGCTGTGACCAGGCATGAACACTTCCAAGGGCAGCGATTCCACAACCTCTCCGGGCAACCTGCTTCAGTGTTTGATCCACCTCCGTGGAAAAATAAATAAACAAACAAACAAACAAACAAAATCCACCTTCCTAGCATGCAACAGCACTATTGCATGTTCCCTGCCAGCTGCCGAGCCCGTTCACGGTGCCCCGACCCGCTGCCACGCTCTCAAGGACAACTCAAGAGCAGACGAAGCCGGGCCCAGGCGGGAGCCGCCCTGGGGAAAGGCTTCCCCCGCCCCGCTGGCTGCCCCCCGCCGGCCTCCCCGCTCCCCGCCGGCCCCGCGCGGCCGCGGCTCCCCCGCCCTGGCCGCACCGCTCTCCTCGCGCTGAGCCGCCAGCCCGCCACGGCACCTGGCCGCCGCCGCACGGCCAGCGAGGCCCAGGCTGCTTCGACTCCCCCGGGGATGAGGACGTACCGGCCCCCTGGTCCCAGACTACGAGCCCGCCGCAGGCTTCGCCGCCGCGCCGCGCCTCGCCCGGCTCATGGCCGCCCGCGCCGCCCTCACGGCGGAGGGAAGCGCGAAGCCGAAGGCTCCTCCTTGCGCCGACCGCCGCGTCTCTTCTCGCGAGACTACGAGCCCGCCAAACGCCGCGCCGCCGCTGCCGCCTGCAGCTTGCGCCGGTGTCACCGTCCGTGGAGCCGTGCTCGGGCGCCCCCGTTCGGCCCGGCCCGGCCCGGCCCGGCCCGGCGGGGACCTTCGCCGCCGCCGTTCACTCAGCTCGCGGCCGCCGCCCCCAACGTTTCTCGTGGCTAGCAGAGAACTCAGACGCCCTGTCAGGGTTGTGTAAACGAGCCGCGGGTGGGGCGAAGGTTAAAACCCCGTGCGAAGGTTTCCTTAGGAGCGTGCTCCCACCTGGAGAGAACAGAGCCGAAAGCTTTTTTTTTCTTGTCAAGGCAGAAGTAAAATAGACTCCAAAACACCTTCATGTTAATGTACATCTGCATGTTAACAGATAATAAAGTTAAAAAATTTGCATAGTTATGGGCTCTTTAAAAGGAAATTGTGATTCTCACCCAGACCGCAGTGATGGTTCTCTGAATTACAGCTTCAAGCCCATGCTTTATGACAACCATTACTTTCTTTTAGAAACAGCAAGTGCTTTCGCGTCTATCCACCAAAAGATATTGCTACACCAGACGGAAACAAGCTGAAAGGTATCTGTGCAATTTTGGGGGGTATTTAATGAAAATGGTTTATCAAGGATTTCTTGAAGGAAGACTTGACCTAACTGCAACAGGGTGATGACTGGTTGGAAGACCAGGGAAAGCTAGCATTTCCTGCAGGCTTCCTGGTCGTTTCCCATGGAGAGCCCCAGGCTAGCTGCTTTGCATATATTTTAGCTCATTGTTTTAGTTAGAACCTACAGTGATATGTTGTTATACAGTTAGATGTGCAGAAGGAGAAAGGTTTGGGGTTTTTTTGCTATCAGTAGGTGTAATAGTCATGTAAAACAACAAAATATCTAAAAAATGATTCTACAGTGCTACTATCAAGATCAATCAATGTGTTTTAGGAGTTTTAAAATATGTACTATTTGACTGTCCAGAGTGGCATCAAGAACTTGGTTTTAGTGTTAGATGTATACTTCTATGTAGACTTTATAAATGAAGATATCTTGAACTAAATTTCAAGCTATATTCTAAGGGCATATAAAGTACTACCACGGTAAATCTGATTAACAAATCTTGGTTAATTAAGTTTTCCAAATCTATTTTTCCTAGCATATGGGGGGGATACTTTTGCATAACTGAGTACATCAATCTCATTCAGGGAATATAAATGACAAGTTAAAAAAAGGATGTGCTCTCAATCTGCTTTTCTACATGAGCAATTATTAAATTAGCATTGTAATGTTTTTAGGTTTTGTAAATAGATAATTTGAGTGTTTCCATATAGAAATTAACTTCATTATATAATTTAGGTATAGTCAAAGCCTTCTGAGTCTGCAGAAAAATTAAATCACTGTTTGAAGCTCATGACTGAATACATAAAATGCACTAAGAACAAGCAAATGAAGATTTAGCAGTTCAAGTGGTTCATATTTTCTATATGTCATTGGTGTTACCTCACTAATAATTATAATAAATTCTTGTTTGAAAATAATTTAGCTGACAGCTAGTTCAAAAGACTTAAGTTTCACAGTTTGAAAAATCAATGGCAATTCATTAATATTCTAATACTGGTAATTACAGAATCACAGAATCACAGAATGGTTGAGGTTGGAAGGGACCTCTGGAGATCATCTAGTCCAACCCCCCTGCTCAAGCAGGGTCACCTAGAGCACGTTGCACAGGATTGCATCCAGGCGTGTTTTGAATATCTCCAGAGAAGGAGACTCCACAACCTCTCTGGGCAACCTGTGCCAGTGCTCTGTCACCCTCACAGTGAAGAAGTTTTTCTTCATATTCAGATGGAACTTCTTGTGTTTCAGTTTGTGCCCATTTCCTCGTGTCCTGTCGTTGGGCACCACTCAAAAGAGTCTGGCTCCATCCTCTCGACACCCTCCCTTCAGATACTTGTACACGTTGATAAGATCAGCCTTCTCTTCTCCAGGCTAAACAGGCCCAGCTCTCTCAGCCTTTCCTCATAAGAGAGATGCTCCAGTCCCCTAATCATCTTTGTAGCCCTTCGCTAGACTTGCTCCAGTAGTGCCACATCCCTCTTGTACTGGGGAGCCCAGAACTGGACGCAGTACTCCAGATGTGGCCTCACCAGGGCTGAGTAGAGGGGGAGGATCACCTCCCTCGACCTGCTGGCAACACTCTTCCTGATGCATCCCAGGATACCATTGGCCTTCTTGGCCACAAGGACACGTTGCTGCCTCATGCTTAACTTGTTGTCCACCAGCACTYCCAGGTCCTTCTTGGCAGAGCTGCTTTCCAGCAGGTCAGCTCCCAACCTGTACTGGTGCATGGGGTTATTCCTCCCTAGGTGCAGGACCCTGCACTTGCCTTTGTTGAACTTCATGGGGTTCCTCTCCGCCCACCTCTCCAGCCTGGCCAGGTCTCTCTGAATGGCTACATAGGTGGCAGTATGAATTGACTTATATTATGAAATACTATACCCTATAGCTGAGATACAGTGTAGAGACTCCTATTATACCTCAGAAATATCTTACAAACATCATTTGTAGAAATTGAGACTGTTATTTTCAAAATAATATAACTAGCTAATTTGGGATATTTTATTATAAATTTAAGATTAATTTGTTTTGTTGAGTTTATGTTTTGGGTTTTTTTTTCTCTGTATTGATTAGAAGTGAACAAGACTTTATTGACATGGGCTAGCCAATTTAGCCTGCCTGTTGTGCAGTGCCCTCGTAATGCTTTGTGAAACAGTTAAGAACTTCTTAAGATTTTACTGGAAAGTGTCACGGTTATTTATGATTTTGTATATATCCTCTTCTTTGCAAATCAGACGTATGTTTAAACCAATATAACAAATACATTTGTTTGTTATATTCAAACATATGTCGTATTGAAATACTTTCTGAATGGTGTGATACTATGTTACCATAAAATTACCAGGCCAGAAAACCACAACATGCATCATATTTTTTCCAACTGAACTGAATCTGATCTTGAGATTGTTTACCATTTTATTTATTCTAATTGTTTTATACAATGCAGCTACACTGAGACCAAGAATTGCAGAAGCACACTTGGAAACATTGTTACAACTGCTAAGTCAGCAAAAAACAGAAATCCTCTCTGACGGTAATATCACTAGAAAAAAGCAAATCAAAAACTGCTGTGGCTACTCAGCTCTGGGTAATGTATCGCACAGATCAGGATGGAAATTTCCAGAACCATGTAACACTGGCCATACCCCCAGGCCCATTACGTTGTGAGACGCTTGAGTGGACAGAAACTCCACCAGGGAAAATCTGTGAGCAAGTGTGACCAGTGCAACTTCACCCAGCTCTGTGCTCAGTCCCCCCTACATGTTGTAAAACTCCCAGAAGGCTCCACAATTCCTTATCAGCACAACACCCATTCTGTTTCTAAATACTTTTTTTTTTTAACACGATAGTGGTTAGGTATACCCACAGACAATAAAGTAAATGAGTCTACAGTGCCTTTCATGTTGATGTTTCACACTTGGAATATATTTGGAAGATATTTTACGGCTGCAATTAAAAAATTGACATTTACGCCATAGTAATTTTTGGTTTTAGCAAGGCCATTGTGTTGACTAAAGCAAAAGAAAGACAAGTTATCCTTTCACATTTTTATCAACTTTTTTTTTTTAAACAAATTAAAAATTACAATAATTGACTTACCATATTGTAGGTGGTTCAGAACCTTCTACTTCCAAGTAATCATATTTTTCTTCCATTTGAAAATCTGTAAATATGAGTGAGATAGTATCGCCAGGTTCTGCCACAATTGTCCATGTGCAATCTGCATTGTTATGGTATTCATTAGGAAAATTGGGGCTGGAGATGATACCACTGGATCCTCTCATAGTTCCTCCACAAGCATCCTCAGCTGTTAAAAAAAATGTAGAATGTCCTTAAAATCACTCCTTAGCAATCCATACTTTCTTACTGAGAAGAAGAGTTTGTTACCTTTTAGATAAACGATTATTTAAGGTTTAACATGTTAGACTTGAAACACTAATGCAAAGTTAGGGTACTAACAAGTAATTGCTTCATATTTCAATTATTTCAAAATTATTATACTGGGTTCAGCAGATATTTTTATAATCTACTTTTTATTATTTTGATTAGCATTGTTCCATTCATTTTACAATGAATGAGATGCAAAAATTTCATGATTTCCTCTTGTGCTTTAACCAAAAATGTTTTCATCAAGCAAATTTAGTTTAATTGTTATCATAGGCAGTCTGACACAAGAAATGCAGCAGCAACATTATACTGAAAAATCAAAGCTCTTCATGGGTAATTTCCTAAATATCAGATGACAGACCCTTTCACAATTAAAATCTTTACATCATAGTTATTTTAATGAGGATAATTTTAATAGATCTTTTGTTTCAAAAACAACTATGGGAATATCTTTTTCATGGTAGCATGTTCTATAACATACAGTCTTGTGCTGAATAAACTCGTAGCATTCATATTGCAGAAGATTTACAAAATCTTCTAACAACAGAACTACTTAGTGATAGTGATATCGCATAGTGATTCACAGATCTCATTCTTCAAGAAGGTAAGAGAAAATGACTGATGCTGTGTATCGTCATAAAGGTATATATATGCACCCTGTCTAATATCCCCAAAATTATTTTTGAGAATCTTGTGTCTTTTTTTTGTGAGTCAATAAAATTGACTGTGAGTGTAGTGTTATTACTTTCAGAAATGGAAATACCTTTCAATAGAGCAATATCATGTTTTATCTCAGTAATTTAGTTTGTTACCCAAATGTTTGAAGCGCACCCAAAAAGGAATTTTTTTTCTGCTTAGTTAAAGTGATAACAGGAATAAAAAGTGATCTAAAGCCTGAAATCAGTCAATATTTCTGAAAAGTTAAGAGAAAATTTAAAAAATAATTTTGAAAGAATATAAGATCACTGAACAAAAGTTTTAAAGAATTCCACAACACATGTAATGACTCAGTCCTACCAGGAAGAAATTTCTTAATGACTGTCACACCTCCTAATAGGGTAATTTAGAAATTTAAGATACCAGCTTTTGTTCCTTAAAAATTCTGCTAGATTATTGTATGATCAAATAGACACACTAAAGTAAAAACATTGGATTTAATCTTGCTAATTAAGGAGCACTTTTAGCATTCACTAAATGTAACAAAGTTGAGGAACCTCATCACTTTACAGGCTCAAGTCTTTTACTGTGAAAGGAATACAGTAGTGTATGAAATATATCAATGAAGTTTTGGTTTTGTGATTTAAAGAGAAATCAGAAAATCAAGATCTATTTTCTTCTTTTTAATTATTACTTAACAGAAGTAGTATTTCCATTGAAACAATGGTTAACATACTAGCTAAATGATTTTGAAGGACCTGTACATGTTTATTTAAATATGTTTTATCATTTACTGATCTGAAAAAGTTGGTACAGGTAAATTTTCATAGCTTAATTAATGAAGCTTGTGCCATCTGAGAATAAAAAGAATAATGAGTGGAAAAGGTTTTTGGCTTGCATAAGTTAAAAGGAGAAGACTAGGAGTACTCATAAAAGACTAAAGACATTGGAATAACTTTCCTTTAGACTCAAAAATAAAAGGGCTTTGGAAAAATATTGTACTACAGAACTCATTATATTTATTTTCTATAAATGAAATGGAGAGAGAAATCTATCCTAGTTCCCAGCAATCTAAAAGCTGTTCATTAAAAATGTTGCTATACTATGCTAATACTTAAAAGAAGAAATAAACAAACAGAGTGACTATGTTTAAAAACAGAGGCTGAGTCAGTGAGCATGTCTGCTATTTCTGAACCACATCTGTTTAGAGATTTTTGCCAAAATGAATTTTTGCTGCCATCAGCAAAACATGAACCAGACACAACATGATGCATTTTGTTCTGATTCATGAATCAACACTTACTACAAATAAAAAGGATAGTAACTACTTTTAAATATAACCAAAAGCACACCAGATATCTTCTTAGCATTTGTAATGCAAACATTAGCTTGATAAATGAGAGAATTACTGTGCTCGGTTCCTATATCCCTCCATCTACAATATCATTTAATTGTTATTTATTTGGCTTCAATCTTGCAGGCAAATCCTCATAGCCAAAACCTCACAGCTGGGAAGACATCAATTGCCTTGAACATGTTTGGTGCCTTAAGTTGTGAAGCCACTGGAATAGAGAATCCATCTTCAACTGTACTATAAAGTGACAAGAACTGTTCTTTCTCATATTGAAGTTGACAAGTTCTGCCACTGACTTCAAAGTGCATGGTGCCCTGACTAATAAAAGAAAATTTAATAATCATTTATATACAATCCTCTTTTAACACCTGAATTTCTATCACTTTCATAATTGCTTCGATGTCAGTTGTGAAACACAAACAAATAACTGATAGGAAAAATTCATGAAGAATAACAGTTCCCCATCTTCGCCACTGTGCAACGAGTCCAACAATAATACGTGATCAAGACAGAAAGAGAGGAAAGGTAATGCTTGCAGTGATTTCTGTACAGAACTCTGAGAAACTCTATACATTTCTCTGTCTTACAACTCTGCAAGACCTGTGTGAAACCACTTAGCACCAATCCTCAAAGATACTTAAGTACCTAACACTGCTCAGCTTCAATGCGATCAAAAGGCAGTATCTAAACAGCAGTTAAGCACCTAAATTCCTTGCAAGAATTGCTTATCACTCCCTGTTCTTTTGATTTCCAGTTATGAAACAGGGAGAACAATATTCAGAGGAATGGTGAGAAAACAATACTTTTGTAAGATTTTGAGACAATCCGACATTATGCTGCTAACAGTTCTAAATATCCAACAAGCAGAGATGAGATTTTAAAAAACATTCTACTTTTGAAATTCCTACTCAATATTTTCAAAAAGCAAATTAAATTTATTTTGTCATGAATTTAGAAAATTTATCTAACCTACAAACTTGCAAATGCGATATGAAGGCATAAATGCAAAAAATATGCAGATTGCCAAGATGTCATTTTTGCAAACATACTTCTCTGATCTTAACCATATGTTGAAAGGGGAAGATTTTTCAAAGTGATATGCAAGTGGGGACTTGGCTTAGAAAAGCTTTTCAAGGTATTAAGAATTCAAATTAGGTTCTATATTTGAATATGCATGAGGGCTCATGCAGAAGGAATATCTCTGATACTGTGATGATGTGTGTGACGATTATAAGAGTACAAAAGTTTGGGTTTTTTTTTTTTTTACTTTTTTCTGGGCATAGACAAGTTATTATTTATATACATACACACATGCCACATTTTTTCTTCTGAATAAATCCCAGCAAGAAAGGAAACATTTGAGTAATTCCTCATGAAAATTAATTTCATATAATTTTATATTGTATTCTCTAAATCAATTACCATCTTCTTTGTATGCTGTTCCTTGTTGGTTTTTCATAATGAATTTTCAAAATGCATATATTTATTTATTTAGTCTTCTCTTAGTTTATTTTTAAATGTAAATACCTGCTTATTCCTGTAGGTTTCAGTGATATTTACAATAATGTTACATAAGCATTGAACTGCAATTTTCAAGAAGAGTGATGATCAAAGACAATCAATGTTATCAGTGATTTATGGACCCTGCAAATTCACTGCTTTCAATGAGAATTCAATGAGATTGCATAGTAAATCAAGTTTTAATTTGGCACACAATGTATCATGTCATCTAATCTAACTAGATATTTATAGGATTTTGGACAGTTAGAATTAAGTGCATTACTCCACTGTTCACAGAATAATAGGCATTTCCATTACCTAGTCTTGAAAATCAGATGAGGAGAAAAAAAAGAGTATAGCAACTTTCCTAGTTTAAACAGTGATTTTTACAATATCTAATAAAAGTTTTGAGCAAGTTAAGCTGCTTCTGGAGGAACCCGTCAAGAAAGGCTGAGTGCTTTTGAGAGGACCTGTAGCAGTTCCTCTGTACATTGATCTTAGCTGCACAGACTCTATGAACTTCATGGGATAGCATTCACTCGCTGTACTTCAGGCACAACCCCAGTTGTAGTGTTGTTTGCTATCCGAATTTTAGAGAGTCTTTTATTCCAGACAATTTGGCTGAGCAGTCTAAAGGAATTAACAGTCTATTTCTCCCACTGAAGCACTTAACAGTCATATTAATTATTGCTCTTAAAGATCTATGCACATTAATAACACCTAGCACTTATAACTTTCATCTGAAGATCACAGAAGATCTTTACATTAGAAAGCATTGAATTCTTTCAGAAACTCCAGTGTTTTTAACAGAATGTATAACAGATAAACAGATAACATGAATGATGTATGGGCATTTCAGAAATACTATTTTTTCTAGTTTTACTTTAGTAAGGTCACTATAAGATTAATAAGTCAAATTCTACTGTAACTTTCAAATTCACTGTAGCTGCTGTCCACTATGTTACTAGTGTAAAATACTTCTCATATTTGAAAGAAACATGATCAGAACAAAGAGGGAGAATATTGGGGAGAGACAACTGGAGTAATAACTTTCAGTTACGTCTATGCCATTATTGGTGAGAGAGTCATAGCTGTGTCTCCATCTACACCAAGAAATCTCAGGCTGCTACATGAGACTTTGAGAGTCATTGCCAGATAATTTAACCTAGACTACTCCCTCCAGTTTTTAACCAACCATGAGAGAAGAATGATGAACAGCTACACGAGAGAGTCACTCTTCTGCCATGTTTTCCAAAATTGCATTGTACAGTCTTAGCTGTCAGCAAAGGATGTGGGCCATACAATACAATAAGAACATAACATTCCATAATAAATAAATCCTCATCCTATTAGTGTGGTTAAAAATGACTTTACATGCCTCTGCACATTCCTCTGCATATGTGGGATGCATACACATGTATCCATGTGGTTACACAAACTCTACCCATCCACAGTATTTTCTTTCAAGCTCAGATGTCTTAATTGATGTCTTACTGTAAAGATTTCTGTTGGGCAGAACAAATATCATTTGAAAAATGATACCATTTGAAAAAATACCATTCTCCACTCTATAACCTCATATTTATCATTAAAATATAAATGAACCACTTATAGACATAAAATAATTATGTGCAAAGTGAAGCATAATTCTAAGTATTTTCTTACTAAGTGGAGCCTATTGCTTTTTACATCTTTCTGAAACAGTTCTTGATTATTTGATGCAATAAAATTGAATGGAAATGGAAGTGGAAATATAATTATGTAGATTATACTTTCTGATATTTTTCCAAGACCACAACCCTTTAGCTGTAATCCAGATTCTGACAGAAAAAATGTTTTGTATAAAATTCTGCCAGTGTTATTTAAATAAGATTTTTAACCATCAATCATATTCATATTGAACATGATAAAGAAAATGAGATTTTCCCCTCTAGGCAGTAAGTCCTTTGGCATGAGAAAGCAAACAGTTCTGTCTGGCTATTAAAAAGGCAGCACACTTTTAGCTATGAGTTAAGTTATCTAAACACCTCAGAATCAGAATGCAGCTTTTTTTTTCTCCTGAGGAGCTTCTCCTTTTTTGTTACTTCTGAAAGTTTGTCAGAGGTTAGCACTAAACTTAAAAAAAAAAAAACCCTCTCACCTAGATATCAGCCTCAGAGATCACAATTTAGGAAGAGTCTTTTGTGTTTTTATTAGGGTCTTATAATGAATATTTTATATATTACAGAGATATTTTATACAGATTTTTTTTCTTCCTGTGTTTATTGACTGTTTTTGGTGAAAGTCAGAATTTTCTTCATTTGAATAATATAACTACAGAAGTATTTTATCTTTAATGTTTTCCTCTTTGAATGTCTGTATTTTTATGCATTCAGATTTTTTTTTACAGTGCATGGCATAGAGAAGCCACTTTATATCATGTTTTGAACTTAATTTTCCACAAGTCTGAATTTGCTGGTTTATCTGTCAGCAACTTTCACAAATTTCCAATGTCACACTTGGCCAGTGCTTAATCCAATGTTCTTATATACACTCCAGCTTTGCAATTTTCTGCATGTCCTATACTCCTTTCATAAAATCCAACGTAGAATGAGTTTCTTATTAAGTTCCTTCACTGGCTGGGCTACAGATCAGCAGCAGAAAAGAAACTAACAGGCTGAAGTAGAATGCCCCTTAAAAAAATTAAGCATGGTTAAAAAGTCTGTAGTATAATAATCTGATTATGAAATGCAGATGAACAAAGCAATAAATTACATAGGTAGTCACAAAAATGTTGTAAGAAGCTACACAGGCAATCCCATTTCATAGCAGAGTTTCCTGTGTTCCAGGTACTCCTCTGCACAGAGTACAACATTTATTCCTTATGTTCCCTGCCTGCCTTTTTTTTTTGAAGAGTCTGAATCCACCCATTGCAGCACTCCAGTTGTGCCAGCTGTCCTGTTTCAGCTCTGTGATTTTAATAATGTCAAAAGTCTGTGATTGCATATGGATTTACAGTTCCTGTTTGTTTCCTGTGCTGCATACGTTTGCGTACAGGCACTCGAGACGCAACTCTGGTCACCTTTCTCTCTCCAGAAGAGCGTGAGAACCTCGCCCATTGCCCTGTCCTGTGCACATCTCCCTGGCCCCTCTTCCCTCATTTATTTATAAGCTTTGGTCAACAACCCAATGAACCTAATTTAAAACTCTCATTAGGTTAGCAGGCTTGTTGGCAATTGTGCACTTGCCCCATGAAATAAAAACTAATTATTCAACCAGTTTAACTTATTCTTTACAATTGTGTTGCATTCTGATGTTCAGAGTCAGAGAATAAATTCATTGGTCTTTAAAATAGGAATAGAGAAAACAGTATGTAGTGTGCTGCATAATGCATTTACATTTACTTTCATTTAATATTCTAATATAGTTTTAAAGTGCAAATATGTTGAAGGATATATGTGTATGTAAATATTATTTCTGAGAAACATTTATACACTTGGACTTTCCTCACACCTGAAATAATCAAAAATGTTGTCCCTTCCTCTTAATTTCTCTTAGAATATTCTTATAGTTTTCAGAAATGTAAATAAAATACCTGCAAATCATATATCAACTGAAGATCTTTAAAGATAGTTTTGTTGAAGATTTGTCATCAATGACTTAAACTGATCCTGCTTTTGAAGGAAGGGACATAAGGGATTTCTTGAGGACATAAGGAACCCTAATTTTTTATGATTTTGGGTTGTGATTTGTGCAACTCACACAGAGGTTTTAGATCCCAGATAAACCCAAGGATGATTATAAGATGACATGATTCACATCCTCAAATCCTTGGTTTTGCACTTTTATGTTCAATAAAGCTGCAATATTTATACAGATTTGACAGCCAGCAAAAAATCAAATAATTGATTCTGTAGCTAAAAAGGTGAGGAAGCTCAGGAGCTTAAACTGTGCTCTACCAGAAGTTAAATGGAATATATTCTCAGTAAATTGTCTCCTAGCATGCTGCTTTTGAGACAGAACCACAAAAATGAACTATACCAGTGGGAAAACACTACCAACACCCACACAGTTTGTGCCTGTTTGGAGACATCATGTTGTGAATATAATTTAGCTGGATTATACTCTCATACAGGTTTTCCAGCAGGAAAAGTAACCATTTTCTAGTAAACATTGCACAATTATCTCATTTATTATTTTATGTATAAAGAAGAAAAGAAATGTGTAAATAGAGATATGAAAAATCTTGGCATATTAAAACCAATAGCTTTTTTACAAAAAACATAAAAGATATGCAGTCTCCTGAATTCTTATCTGTATTCTAGGGAAATATCATACGTCATTTGGTTAATGGCTAACTTGGTAAAAAGGTGGTTCATTTTTTAATTTTCTGTTCTTCTAGACTGAAGACTTGAAATATGATAGATCAACTCACACGTATATCTATCAAAAGTAAGATAACCTACCAATCTGTAACTCAGCCAACATTTCTTTTAGTGCTGTTTCCCAGCAACAGAGAATGAAATGCATATTTTTCTCACGTAAAAATGAAGTTTTGGGGGGAGTTGGTACTTTTACTGCTTACAAACAAAACCAAGTAATTTATATCAGCATACTTAAAGTGGCCTTCCTTGTGTGAGCACAGTAGACAAATTTAAATGGAAGAGACTTCTTGCTGATCATCCTATTTCCAATTGCTTCATGAAAAAATAATGCCTAACAGTTCTTCTTCAGTGTTAAATTAAGTTCTTATTTCAGCCCTAATAGTTCTAAAGCCTGATTTTTATGGTCTGAGTGGCTGAGGGACAGAGGATTTAACATTAAATTCATTTAAAAATGAAATATAGGGGAAATCAGAAATGAATTTAGTAAATGGTTCAGCCAAAGAAGAGGGAAAAAAGACCTACAAAGTGAAATATTTCAATTCATCAATTTGAAAATAACTGATTTTTTTCCTAATTATTTTTAATAACTGCAAAGAACAGGATTTTTACTTTCATTCTGAAATGTAATTTTGTCTTTAAAATTCACCAAACTCGCAAAACATGAGAGATGATCTAAAACATATTATTTGTGATTAAAAAAAAAAACACTGGGGATCTTCAGCATTTTTTCACTTCTTAATAAAGAAACTAAAATATCAGTTCGACCATGACTGATTTTTTCTTCTTGTTTTGCAGTTTAGCCTGTGAACCTAAGATAATTATTCACACAGCTGAGACTGGGATACTGCTCTGTCACAAAGAGGATTATGCTAATGAACAGCATAAGAATGTGACTATTATTGGAAATAAGTATGTCAAGTGGTACCTCTTGTATTTATCTGTTGGTAAGTTACTGTGTAAAACAAGTTCGGTGCTGTTCTGTTAAAATGACGTGGTGAGGCTGCCTAGAAGATGGCTGGGTGGCTCACACGGCCACAGAGCCCTGTGGTACCCGACCGTGGTTGCCAGGAGGAGAAGTTTGCTCCTTGCTTGAGACCAGCTGATGGCTCTGACCTGGAGGAACCTTCTCAAATGCAGAGTGCAGCAGGCAGGATGCAGGAGCCCCACCAAGAAAAGATTGTCTGCAAAAGCAGATAGAGATACTCCAGGAAAGAGCAGCAGGCTACACAGCTATACCATAGTGGCACTGAAAGAAAACCTTCTCTGAGACCTAAAGAGGAGTTTGCTGTGATCTGGGAAACTGCTGAAAGTTGCTGAAGTGAGAGCAAGCTGAAGGGAAGGACCAATCTTTCAGAGTCAGGGTGGAAGGGGGAGATCTATTTTCAATCTTCTTTTTATGGTTTTGTTCCTGGAAGCATCTAGAACACTGCATCCAGTTTTGGGATTCCTGTGCAAGAAAGAAGCTGATAAACTGGAGTGAGTTCAGCAAGGGCTGCTGCCATGGTTGAGAGCTGGAGCACTTTGTCCTGAGAGGAGAGGCTGAGGGAGATGGGCTGGTTCAGCATGGAGAAGAGGCTGCTTTGGGGGGACCTAACAGCCCCCTGGTACTTAGAGGGAGATAATTGAGAGGACAGAACCAGGCTCTTCACAGTGATGTGTGGAGGACAAGAAGCAATGGGCATAAACTGAAACAAGAGAAGTTCAGACCTTTCCTTCTCCAGACCTTCTTCTCCTATAAGGAGAAACTTTCTCACATTGAGAATAACCAAGAAGTGGAACAGATTACAGAGAAGTCTGTCAACACACAATTTCTGAGATCTGAATGTTGCCCAGACTTGAATTTCTTCCTTGCTACAATTTGCTTTCTGCCTTTAAACACTGTTTTAAAATATACTATTGCTTCATCTCCAGCTGAAGCGCCTCCTTGTCATCTCAAAAGCTGTGCTTCCCCCCTAAAAAACATATTTTAGTAAATATTTAAATATTTCAACTTCTGAATTCCCTTTTTGCCACATATTATCACATTGGATACATTGGGGAAAAAACAGAATGGACTTTATTGTATTAAACCCAACAAAATATAAATGATTTTGTTATTGTTTTAATGAAATATTTACATGCATTTGAAATTGCAGTAAAAATGTTCTTTTACTATTCTCTTGGTGTATACCATATAAATCACTGAAGTCTATTTTATTGTCAGGTAAATTTTGTTGCAGATACTCCTGTTGTTTTTATTAAAAACACCTCATTAAGATTTTGTGGAATTCACATTGTTGCATTAAAAAAAAAAATCAATTTACAATTAAGTTGACAGGTACCTGTTAGAAAAATTGCTCTTATCTCAAAAATCTCTGTGCGTTGTACACAGGAATACTTGAGGATATGATGGACATATTTTAAGCTTGAATCAGAATTATCACTTGACAACTCTTAAATTTTATTAGCTGTTCTTATGTGATTTTCCTCTAAAAGAGAGCAAATCTCAAAGCATCAACTCTACATATCTGCCAGATATGCAGAAGAAAAAAAACATGCTTAGCCAAAGGCAGACACACACCTTATAAGATTTTTGCCATCCTGGGTCCAGATAATGCCTTTACCTAACCGAGACGCTTAAGCTGGGAGCAATCACCTTAGACTTCGAGTCAGAAAAAAGAGTAAAATCTAGCATCTCTCTCTTTAGTCAGTATGAGAGGTTGTGTACAGGTGATATCTCCTTTTCTGTAGCGCCTATAGAGAAAACCTAATACAGCTACACACCTATGACCTCCCTTCATACATTGGTACATTTTGATGAAATAAGTGTAAGACTCCAAGGAGATAATAAAACAAGTGTCCTCTTTTTCTCCACCCTAAGTTATCTGTTCTAATGCACTTAGGAGTTATGGAAAAATTTAGAATGTGTCAGACCTGAATAATAGATACAATATGATTTTTTTTTTTAACCTAATCTGTAACCAAATTCTTAAGGTGGGACAAAATTCTTATCTGACTTCATGACACTGTGAGTTGGAAGGTAAATTTGCAGGCTTACTCAGTCTCTTAATATTAATAAATAATACTGAAAATTTCACTTTTCAAATCAATTGTCACAGTTCCTAGAGAAAACTGCTCAGTTTAGGTATCTTATGGAGTTACCTGTTTGGGGCAGCTTGTTTCAAAAGACCTAAATGGACAGGTCTAGAAAATTCTTTCTGTTTTTATTTTTCCTATTCTTTGAATTATGAGAGATTTCCTGGGATAGAGTGTTTTGATGTTGTAACTGCGTAGCCTGTATTTGCCATTGCTAGTAACAGGCCATAAGCTTTGTAGTGAGCTTGCAAGGCCTCAGGACTGAGGCTTGTCAGGCCTGCTCTGTGTGGACTTTTCTTGGCCTGACTGCAGCTCTTTTTTCCATTGCTTTAGCTGAGACATCAGTTTCTCTAATTGACCAGATGTCTACACCTGCTTTGTTTTACTTTTGCTTATCTTTGAGTATTAAACCGTATTTTTATTTATATATATATATATATATATATATCAGTAACAAGCAGTTGTTCTGTGCAGAAGGAGACACTTATGACTAACATCATGATGTAGTATATTACAGGCCTGGTGCAATAGCAGACACCTTGAGAAGTGGAGACATAGATGTGGAATAGAGGACTGCAGACATGGGATGATAGGAGATGGCGCACAGGCTCGGCTCTGGAGACCCCATGGCTATAAACAATTCACCCATGGTCAGTTAAAGAAATGCAGATGTGCAGCTGGACAAAACTGTTTTTAGGGGTAACAAAGAGAACAACGAACAGGTATCTAACACACATAGAAGGCACCATATATAGAAAATTTAGATGTAGCATGGAGCTGTAGACCAATGAAGAAAGAGCAAAGGTGTAAAAGCACGTTAGCAAACATAAAAATGGCTCCAAATGGATGCCAGAGTGAGGAAGAAGGAACCAGCAGTGTGAGTATTATATTCCTCCTAGTGAAGGGGTCCAGATGCTGACAACACTTGTAACACCCTCACCACTACCAACAAAATGAAACCACCAGTCTTAGGACCCAGAGGAGCAACAGAAGGGTGAACATAACTTCAGGAAACGGGATAGAATGAAGTACATGTATAACAATTTTAACTGCATTATTATACTTTTTCTGAATCAATTAGACCTGGACTAATAGTGATTAGACTTTTAAGATTTCCATTATGCTAACAATAATTTCTTGTTTTTTTTTATATATAAGGTGTGCTTCCTCTTTACCCGTAAACAAGATTTGGAGTGTAACATTGTGTCTTCAAAGAGGTGTTTTTACATATAAGAAATTATTGCTATAAGTTATACTTAAAATAAGCTGGTGGTAAATGGTATTTATTTTACTTACAATAATGTAAACTTTTTTTAAATCTCATTTGCAAGGATTGTGCTATTTGGCGAGCAGAATCAGAAAAGCATTTTAATATGCAATAAATAAAATACATTTTAAAAAGTTTTAATAATTTGGATTTGTTTGGGTAGAATATCCAATCTTTCACTRCACAAAAGGAGGTTATAAAGAAGACAAAGTCACACTCTTTTCCAAGGTGCACAGCCAAAAGACACAAGACAGTGGTCACAAATTGCAACATAGAAAATTCTAATTAGACATAAGGAAAACCATTCTTCACTATGAAAGCAGTTAACCATTGGATCAGGCTACCCAGGGGGGCTGTGGAACCTCCCTCCTTGGAGATTTTCAAAATTCAAGCTCAACCTTATCTGTCTTTAAAGTTAGCCTTGCTTTAAGAGGTATGTTGGATTTGATATCTTCCCACATGAGTTCTTCTCTCATTTCTGTGATAGCTTACAGAGAGGAAAGAACAATAGCAAAAAAAAAAAAAAACTCCAAAAAACAAAGCCTGAGGAACATGTGTATTGTCAGAATTAACTTACTGTTTTACAATCTCCCTGCACGTAATCTAGTACAGTATCTAGAGCAAGATCAGAGAAAAAAAAGCACTTCCCATTGTTTCATTTTCATCTCTCTCAACCACGTTTAAAATTGTAGTTTTTCCTCAGAACAAGTGCATTAACTTTAAGTTTTATACTGTCCAGTGGGGAAAGGATTGCAATGCGTACATCTTCAGTCATTTTTAACTTTGCTATAGAAATTTTGGAATAAGGCCACTTAAAGCTCTTTTTGTGTACACCACCATACAACCAACTCATTACTTTCTTACATTACTTTCAGTATAGGAACTTAGTGGGAAGAGAATCTGACATATTTTTCATTGTCTATTCCTTTGAGCCTTCTGGTCTCATGACAACTGGATTACAGGGAGTATGCAACTTTTTAAAAATACTTTTATGAAAAAAATGCAAATGTTCATCAAAATATCCTTCTAAAATGAACAATTCCATATAATCAGGTTTGTAATACAGATAAACAACAGTGTGCAGTTTTTCCAAGCACTATGCAAATCAGGAAGCATGATTGCTGCTTCACATCTGTTACCTCTTTTCTCCTGTAATGTTAAGTTCACTTTAAAAGGATCTTCCTTTTATCCCAGCATAAAATGGCTAAGGATAACAAAATGCTTTCAAGAGTTCAGAGTTGCGATTTTGGTACTTGCTTAATTATGCAGAGAACTTAAAATTCAGCCCKCTTGAATGTGATCTGTGACTACTGCTTCCCCAGAAGAGAGAAGAAGGACTTGACCTCTTCAAGAGATGTTTTCTCAGCCAAATTATGACTGCTCTGTCAGCTCTTTTATCTTGTTTGCCAAAATTTATCAAACTTAAATTAACTCTGCTTCCATTTCAAAAGTTCACAGACACATTCAGATTTGGAAAACTAAAATCAGAACTTGAAGGAAAAGATTTTTACATGACAGAAGTGTTTAGAAAAAAGAGTTTCAAACTTCTGTTTGAGGGATGTACAAAGAAGTTTTTCAAGTAGAACTTGTGTACACCTTCTTCCTCTATCCAAATGTCTCTGCCACTCACGTCTCTTCCTCCCACCAAAGAGTTCTAATGTTACACTCAGAATCTTCTTACATGCAAATAGGAATACACTATATATATGCAGCCAAGAAATTATTTTTGGTCCAATTAATGTTTTAACAGTCTAATAATCCAAATTATCTAATGAGTACAAAGAAACCTTATTAACAACAGCTAACATTGTTGTACATGACCATTCTGGGACCTACTCCTTTTCTCTGGTGTTATGTTCCCTCCCAATGTCCCTCTGGGTCCAAAAGTTGACACTTTGGTCTTCAAACAAAATGAAGGAAGGGGAGCGTTTACGACAAGTTATCAGCTTCCTCCCTTCCCTGGGAGAAATGTGATGTTCATGTGGAGTTTATTTTTATCTGTTTTCTTTTTACTGTCTACCTCCTTCTGATCACCTCCCAGATGAAGTTTGAGAGTTGCACATAGCCTCTCCTACCCCAAATGAACACCAAAGGCTATTGTTTGGTACACGGTGCTACCTAGCTTTCTTAGATATCTGCTAGGTGTGGCTGTCATGGAGGTTAGGCTCAGACAGGTCAGGCAGTAGTCACTTGACCACTAGAAAATTGGTAAAACAATATAAATTCAGCTCAGCTCTAGGTAAAAATCATGTTTACTGGGCTACATTGTCCTCATATTAAGAAGTCTTCAGGGATGAACTACCTGCAAGCCCATAGAGGATCATCATGAACAGCCTGAGAAGTTTCGCTGACTGTCTTCCCAGCTAAATTGCAGTGAGTAGATTCACTGTGTTTATCACTATCACAAACTACTTACACTATTAGGAATTTTTTTCATGTTACAAAGTCATTTAGAAAGATTTTTAAATGCATAGAAGCTTAAAGTGTAAATTACATTAATATGAACCTTTGATTAATATTTTCTGATACTTCTTATTAGGTTACTTTCCTTATTTGCAGCCTTTTCTTTATTTACTGAAAAACAAACAAGCTAGTATTCATTAATGAGGGGCTAAGACTGTCCTTCCACAAAACAAAAAAATTACAGAATTCAGATGCTAATAAATACCATCTTAAGTCTAATTAGAATTAGATACTTAGGACTGGCTTTATTCATTCCATGTGAGTACACTGGTTAATTAAACATAATACTAAACTGTATTATATTATATTATATTATTGAATGATAAGCAGACTTAGGGTTCTGTCAAAGAAGTCTGATAGAGGCACTGAGATACTCTCCATTCAGTCGTGCCTTCAAGAGCAGAGAAACAGGAAGATCAAAACAGTCTCTGGGCTTGCATTTCACTTTTTAATTTGCTACAAGGAATAGATGTGTGCAAGCACTGCTGTGCTACACAGTTTATCACAAAAGGCAAAGAATTGCATCTTCAAGACATAGATGCACTTTGAAGGATGCCGTTTATCACGGTGCCCACAAGTTCTGCACTGGTTCCCCCCATGTGCACTGTCAGCACTGAGATGGGATGTTACACTTGTTTATAGCAATACGGTAAGTAGAAGAAGGGTTATAAAATATGGACAAGTGCAACTGTTTTTGTAAACAAATGTTTGGATATGGACAAACGCTAATAGTTCCTATTTCTCTGTATTTCCCCTAAAAACAAGTTTTATTGCAGAAAGAGAAGGTCTTTGCTTCAGGTCTTCACTGGCCACATGTTCTTATTTTTGAGGTGTTTTGTACTGAGAATGAAGAAAGTGTGCATATTGTACTGGACTGCAATTTAAAGTTGTGCTCATATGTATCTTATTCAGTATATTCTAGTGTTCAGAAGTTTGAGCTTCTGCTAAACTCAGAGTTCCAGAAGTGTGTGAAACATCACTAAATCTGCACAATTCTGCATAATAAAGGACTGTGGTGCTGTTTGTTTGCTTTTTTTTTTTTTTTTAATTCCAGTGAATTTTATTCGGGGGAAGAAGGAAGGTTAAGGAAAATGCAGGCATCACTGAAAGAAATATTGCCTTTGGAATACAATAGTGTTGATACAGACAGCTATTTTTTTCACAGGGATTTACAATTTTGGTTGCTTTGGCTACCTACAAAAGATTTCCATGCAATAATCCTCTGCTGCATACTTTGTTAGCATGGATTTTGATAATGCTCATGTTTTAAAAAGGCTAGAGAATTAAGTTTCTGAAAAGGAAAAAAATCAGAGCACAGTTCAAAGCCCTGACAATTTTTTTCCATCCTTGTTTCAGTACGTCAGAGCATTCGATAGAAAATCAATATATTTCTTTCCAACTGCATTCCTTCCCTCACAACATATCTCCAAGCATTCCTGCCTTTCATTCAAATTTAATTTAATACATCTTCTAAAAAAATGTTCCTTATGTCTGATGCTTTTGTAGAGAGGCACAATATTCGTAAAGGGGAGAGGAAAAAGGTGTTGAAGAGAGCAGCAAGGCTAAGCTCATTTAACTCTGCTGTTCAACAGAGCTCTGTATTTTCCAATTTTTCTTTTCCTGTTAGATAATCAGTGCTTATTGGCAAATTCATGCAGAAATCTCTAGGTGAAAATCCTTATTGGGATACTACCATGCAACATCCTACTTGACCCAGAGTAAACTGCTTCATCAAGGCTTTAGTGGGTTCCATGAACTAATCAAGACAAATGACAGTGCAATGACAGAAAAGGTGTTGCTAACTATGTTTTAAGACCTTATGTGCATAAAAATTCCAGAGAGATACCAGTGAACTAATAATAAAAAAAAGAAACTGATGATTTTCTAAAATAAAAACTTACCAATCTGGTCTGCTAAAGCAAGCCTTAAAGACATAAAAAGTAGTAATATGATCAAGCAAGGGATAAGGTTCTTCAGAATTTGCATTTTGGAAACGTGTTCTGCTCAAAACATCTTTATAGAAATCCTGGTTTTGACTGTTCTGTGTAGTTATTTACTTGAGCATAAGAAACAGAGAAAAACAAACAAACAAAAAGCATTTGGAAAGTTCCTTGTAGGGGATTTATTCATGGTGTTTAATTAAAAAAATGGTTTCTTAGTCAATTTTGCAAATACCAGATGCCTGAAATTCATTAAATACCTGAGATCCTATATGTACTTATAGGAAATCTAATTATTTTATTGTAATATTATTTCTCAAACCATTTTAACAAAGTTTTCACATGAGCTTTTAACTTAATCCTTAATCTATAATGGTATTCATGGACTGAAGGAGGCACAGGCAGTCTGTGCTTATTGGATTGGGAAATGGAGACTCCCATGATGGCGGAGGCTGGAAGCTGGTGCCTCCTGCCACGAGGAGGTTCCTGCTCCCCCTGCAGATCTGTGAGTACAGAACGGTTTCATTGCCCTCATAGCAGACCTGAGGCTGCCAGTTCAGTCCAAAGCAGCATCGGAGCCTGCAGAGCCCAAGCCACATAGCAGTAGCACCAGGAGGAAGCCAAGAGAGGTAGTAGTGGGAGACTCCTCCACACAGGGGCAGAAACCCCAACCTGCCATCCTGACCTGCTGTCTGGGGAGGTTTGTTGCTTCCTGGTGTTTCAGATCAGGGACATTGTGGACAGACTGCTGAGGCTTGTCCAAGTCTCAGATTATTACGCCCTGCTGCTTTTTCATGTGGGCACCAACAACACTGCCAGGGGAGACCTGGAGTGCATCAAGGGCATCAGCTACATGGCTCTGTGGGTGAGGGTCAAGGACATGGGGGCCCAGGTGGTTTTCTCCTTGATCCTGCAGTGAGGAAGGGCTTGAAGAACGGGCAGGTCACGTGAGTCAACACCTTGTTGTGTAACTGGTGTTGACCAGAGGGATTTATTTGGCTTTTATCACCATGGGACTGTGTTTGAGTTCAAGGACTACTTGGGAGAGATGGGATCCACCTGACAAAGTGCGGCAAGAGTATCTTTTCCAATAAGATGGCCAATCTGGTGAGGAGAGCTTTGAACCAGAAATGATGGGGGAGGGAGCTGACAATTCACAGCTGAGTGAGGCAGCAGTGGACCAGCACAGCAAGCAAAGGGTGCAGTGATGTCGGCATGAGAGACCTCATAATCAACAGGTCTGAAAGGAAGTCACCTCAAGTGTATGCACATAAATAATTATGTGCCTACAGGACAGCGTTATGGGGAAAGCTCTTATACATTTTCTGGGAAACAAGCATGACTAGGTGCCTTTCTGAACTGCTTGTACACTAATGCATGCAGTATGGGGAACAAACAGGAGGAATTAGAGGTCTGTGTACAGTTACAGGGCTATGATTTCATTGGATCAAGGAGTTGGGGTGAGATAGCTCACACAACTGGAGTGCTCCAATGGATGAACAGGGTTTTTATGAAGGACAGACCAGGAAGATGAGGAAGGGAAATTGTGCTTGACATGAGAGAGCAGCTGGAGTGTATGGAGCTCTGCCTTGAGATGAATGATGAGCCAGCTGAGAGCTTATGGGTCAGGATTAGAGGGCAGGACAGCATGGGTGATGTCATGGTGGGTCTCTGCTACAGACTGATTGGAAAAGAGAAGGAGATGAGGCCTTCTTCAGACAACTGGAAGAAGCCATGGGAGGCTATAACCACCAAAATGTCAGTTGGAAGGGCAACATAGCAGGGCATAAGCAATCCAGGAGGTTGCTGAAGTGCACTGAGAACTTCCTAACAGGTGATCAAGGAGCCAATGAGAGGAGATGCTCTGCTGGACCTCGTACTTACAAACAAGGAAGGACTGTTTGGGGATGTGATGGCCAGGGGCAGCCTTGGCTGCAGTGACCAGGAGATGATGAAGTTCAGGATCCTGAGAGGAGGGAGCAAGACTAAAAGCAGGATTACAGCCCTGGACTTCAGGAGAGCAGGCTTTGGCCTGTTCAGGGACCTGCTTGGAAGAATCCCATAGGCTATGGGCCTGGAAGGAATAGGGGTCCAAGAAAGCTGGTTGATTTTCAAGGATCACCTCCTCCAAGCTCAAGAGTCATCCATCTCAACAGGCAGAAAATCAGTCAAAGGCAGCGTGAGGCCTGCATGGACGAACATGACAAAACCTCATGACAAAAAACTCAAATATGAAAAACTCAAACACAAAAAGGAAGTGTACAAGAGGAGGAAGCAGGGACAGGGACACTGTCCAAGCATGGAGGAATGGTGTTAGGAAAGCCAAAGCTCATCTGGAGTTGAACCTGGTGAGGGACATGAAAGGCAACAAGAGAGGCATCARCAAGAGACAGGCATCTCAGCAGCCAAAGGAAGACTAGGGAAAATGTGGTCCCTTTGCTCAATGGGGCAGGAGACCTGGTGACAAAGGACACAGAAAAGGCCAAGGTACTCAATGCCTTCCCTCGCCTCAGTGTTCATTGAGAAGATTGGCCTTCAGGAATCCCAGGCCCCTGAGACCAGAGGGGAAGCCTGGAGCTAGGAAGATTTACTTCCTCTCAGTGTTGGAGGATCAGGTTAGGGAACGCTTAAACAAACCAGACATGCACAAGTCCTTGGGATCTGATGGGATGCACCCATGACGGGATGCTGGGGGAGCTGGTTGATGTCATTGCAAGGTCACTCTTGATAATCTTTGAGCTGAGGGAGGTTCCTGAGGACTGGAAGAAAGCAAATGTCTCTCCTATCTTCAGGAAGAGCGAGAAGAAGGATCTGGGGAACTACTGTCTGGTCAGCCTTCACCCTGGGAAGGTGATGGAGCAAATCCTCTTGGAAACACATAAGCATTATACAGGCATACCTTGGAGATATTGTGGGTTCGGTTCTAGACCACCACCATAAAGCAAATATCGCAATAAAGCAAGTCACACAAATTTTTTGGTTTCCCAGTGCATATAAAAGTTATCTTTACACTATACTGTAGTCTATTAAGTGTGTAATAGCATTATGTCTAAAAAAACAATGTACAAAATGTGACACAGAGACACGAAGTGAGTGCATGCTGTTGGAAAAATGGCGCCGATAAACTTGCTCAACACAGGGTTGCCACAAACCTTCAATTTGTAAAAAAGCAATATCTGCAAAGCGCAATAAAGAAAAGCGCAATAAAACAAGGTATGCCTGTATTCTTTGTGTGTGTTTTCTCCCTTCATCATAATGAAAAAAAGTTTTATATTCAGTCTCGTGTAAGCCAACTGAGGTTCTTTTTAAGAGCCATTCCTTTAGAGCCATTAGGGCCTGTAATATACATCCTTCTTATTTCACACATCATTTCCTCAACAGGTAGTAATGGCATCTTCAGAACCATTCTGGTTTATGATATGAATCCAGCACATTATAGATATGAGCCCAAATCATTATGGAGTTTTTGCTGGAAAATTACGGCTCATGCATAATAGTCAGCCTAAAATCCCAGGTTTCCATCCATTTTATTGTTCTACTCAAAACTTAAATAAGTGATTAGATCATGGTCCAAACATTCATCTTCTTTTTTAGCTAGCTTGTTATAAGTTACTAAAACTTACAAAAATTTCAACTCCTGAGATTTAAATACATGGCAAAATATGAAATAATGACCTTGTGGAAAAAGTGAGCATAACAGAACTGAGCTAATCATAAATACAAATAAAATGCATCTTATCAATGCTGTTTTTAAATAAGAATGTTTCAATGCTTTTATTGCCATCAAGCTTCACAGCACTCTGTAGAAAAGTGTATGGCCACAGTAGTTTAAATGCACCTCTCAGATTAAAACAAAAAGGTGAGTATGTAGAATGTAAACAGTCTCAGAATTAAAACTCTGAAGTCCCTGATGACAGACCTGATACTAAACCTCACTCCTGAGAGAATATGGAAAGGAATTCTGAATTCTGAAGAATCTTAGCTTTGTTGCAATGCCCCTATTCATCTTCAGGCAGGGTATGTGCTACAGATGCTGTTGGTACATGTCCTTCAGTATTGATGGGCTTGCACATCACAGACCCTATTTTGTGCCCATTAAGCAAAACAGAGCTTTACAGATTATGTCAATAAAAGCATGAGATCCTAATCTTCTACTGACCTCACCAGGTAAGGAGTTTTGTACTTTCAGCTCACATTGGTCTTGGCTTGAATTTCAGACACAAACTACTCTTGCTGAAAGGATACATTTCATAGAACAAGGCATTAAACTATTCATTTTATAAAGCCTTGTGAAGTATCTTCTTTTCTATTTATGATTAGAACCTTTCTACGCATTCAAATAACTGAATACATACTTTTACCGCAAAAGTGCTCTCCTGATAAAGGTAATTAAAATCAGAATTTACAGGGATCCTGCTATCAATAGGTGATAATCCATTATGATTTATTTGTAGAGTGTGAAATGGAATATCAAAATACAATAAAATCATGCTCTTACAGTGTCTGTGTGAAATAAATATCAAAAGGGAGTGAATATGGACCTTGTAACTGGATGACACTAACTGTCTGCACACCAAGCAGGAAGTCAGTGATAGAGCTAGGATTCAAAAAGTAAATAAAAAATTTTGACTCCTATAGTTAAAGCAGAAGCCTGTGACAGCTATAAGTTAAAACTGCATTAACCAGGATATAATTAATATTAGCTTGCCTTGCACCCTAATGTAAGTGCATTAAAACAGAGCAACCAACAATGTATAAGTATTTTGCAGTGTTGTGATGGCATAGCCAGACACAAGGTGCAAGCATTTTCCAGAACTATGTGATCACCAAAAATGTTTGTAGCTGCACACAGAAGGCATCCAAGTAACAAAAAGTTCCCAGATAAGATAAGCACCATTGACTACAAACTGATATCTTGCCGCTTGCACAAGGATGACTGACAAAATCAAAAAAACTCTAAGATAAGCAGTACTAGAAGAAGAGGAGAGTCCCCTTTTGGAGAGGGGGAGAAAATAGCATAAAAACATCAAGCATGATGAGGAAAGGTGGAGAAGAATTAAGCCCACTTCAGTTCTGGCTTCTCTCATCAAAGAGCTCCGACGCCTGACCGCCTTGACCTTGGTGACCAAGAACCACCAAGGACCGCATTCATCAGTGCTCACTGTACGACATCGGCTCTTGGGTGTTTTGTACTCACAGATAATTTAGGATATGTCTTAAAGAATAACAGTTTTGAGTATGTAGCAATAATAATTAATAATATGTAAGAACTGGCCTTTGCACTGTGTTAATTAGTAAATTATTGGATCTAGTAAAGTTTAAAGTTTAGAATTGGCCTGATTTGTTAGCCTTCTAAACTCTCCCACCACAGAAAGCTCTGTTTCCCTGACATATACATGTGTACATATTTGTATATTCACTTGCAACACTCTTCATCCAATACTTACTAGAGCATATTTTTTATGAGGATGATAGGATGATATGTGCACTGACAGATTTTGCAATTCCATCTGGACTAATGGCTTTACACAGGATTTACTCAAGCAAGATATAAATACTTAGAAGAGTATTTAGAGATACATGAGGAAAGAACTTAGATCGGCATGTTGAATTTCATATCAAAGGAATTTACAGAAATAAATTCAAAAGGAAAAGGGATTTTAATATCAATGCTGGCACAACCTGAATTCTAGTTACGTCATGAATGAACTATGTTCTGGGCATCTTCAGTGAAACAGCAAAAAAAATCAAGAATGAAAAACAGACTGGCTGAGAAAAGAAATCATACAATTCATTGGCTGTCAGAATATTTACATTAGGTGACAATTTTCAACACACACAATGTAAAAATGAAGCAATAAAGTGCTCAACATGTATTTTCATCATGATGTCAGCATAACAGTTAGAATCAAGGAAAAACATGTTCCTTGCATTACAACACAGACAACTGGAAAGCTAAATAATTCAACAGCAGTATAAATTATTGTAATATAAATTAAACATTACACTTAGGAGAATATGGTTCATATGATTACTTGCATAGCATAAACCAAAGGAAGCCCAGGATTATATTGCTGAAACTTGATGCTGAACTGACTATACAAATGCTTCAAAAACTTCAGCTTGGCTTCTTCCCACTCCAACAGCTTTCAAATCTATAGCCTAACTTTAATCAAATTTGGCAGGAAAGAGACATTTTGAAAAACATCCCCAAGATTTTCATGAAAATAGGCAGCTGGATAGAAGACAGAAATATAAATTACTGCTCCCTTTGCAGGAAATACTGGAGTGTGAATGCAATCATACTATTAGGCACTGAAAATCCACAGAGGGGAGAGCCTCAGCAAGCCAAGATTTGTGAGTTCTACTGCTCAATATTTTTATTACATTTTTGTGCCACAGCTGAACACTACCACAGAAAAAAATATATTTTTTTGGTTTGTTTGTTAGTTTGTTTCTGAAGGACTAGCACTGTGGCTGAATAGAGCTAAGTAATGTTTTGGCTTTACTTTTAATATGTTGTAAAATCCTTGATACTTACAACTTTATTAATTAATTTTTACTCATATTCTAAAACTAACTTGTTTCTGTAAATGGTTCCTTTTCCCTCCCTTCTACAATAATATCAGCTAAATGACTACTAATTTGGAACCATGTTCTACTTGCTTCCTATCCCTGCCCCATTTTCTGATTCAGGAATTTTATATACTTCTGCAGAAATACTGAATTAAAAATGAAAGTTTAAAAATTAGGGTAAACGTTATGCTTTCCAAATTTTCAAAACTTGTGAAAAAACGTAAGCCCTGTTCTATGCCTGTGAGGTACCATTTAAAATGTATGTAGGTAACTACATAACTTTAGAAATAGAACCACAAACTGAAAAATAACATGAACATATAGAAAGGCATTGGCTGAACTAATAGTTGAAAAAAATGCTCTTTTTTCCATTATAGCTAAAAAACCCCCCAACTAAATGTGCAGTACTTTCATCTTAACTTTACGAGTATCATTTGAAGCACACAGAGGAGCAACATGTAAGAACATTGTTAGATTCTTCTGGCAAATATCTAACATTTGCAATTAAAAATGAAGCAGATTAATGAATTTTGTTTTGCTGGATTTCTTTACTTTCTCTTTATGAGCATACTGTGCTGTAATCAATAACTCTTTACAAGCCTATCTGACACAAATAAATTGTTAGCCATCCAATCCATTATTTTGTGGGCAAGACAAATTTTAGTGTATTTCTTCATGCCACACTGAAAATCTTTAACTGAATTTGGCCAGAGGGAATATACAATTTTTGACAGAACACAATGCAATAAATGGTTATAGCAAATGAAAAGCAGTAGCCTTGCAATAAGATCATATGTTGTCTSACATGGAAAAATGAGAGAAGAAAATGTAAGTTTATACAGCCTAATATTCAAAAGTATTTTTTTCAAACCAGATTCATACACATACAAAGAAATACACGACACCTCTCTGTTGCTCTGGAAAATTTTAAGATTATCTTGAATATATTTGTATCCTTTCTCCGACTTTCTCCATCTCCTCATCTAAGCCTCAGCTTCACCTTTCTCCTTTGGTCCTTTTATCAATACCCTATAACCAATGCATTTTTTTTTAATGTATCAGTTTATCTTCCGTCCCGTCTTTGTTTTTGTTGCATCAGCAATGTCAAAATTGTCCACTCCATTTGTCAGAATCTTCTTGCCTACCGTCTGTTGTCTTCCCTGATGCTGCTCCTTATTGATGGTCTGGTCTGGTACTTTGAGACAGATTTGCCAGCATTTTCTTTCTCTCTGCTTTTGCAGAATCCATGTAACCTGTAGGACTGGACATCTCATCTAACTTTTGATATATACACAGTAGAAAACTACATTTGAGCCAGTCACCTTAGGATCTTTTCATAACCAGTAGTGAGAAATAGCCACTTTTAAGGTGCACCCTATCTGATTTACAAGACAAGTACAAGAAAGACTGACATACTAGAGAGAGTCAAGCAGAGGCCTGCCAAGATGATTAGGGGGCTGGAGCACATGACATACAAGGAGGAGTTGAAACAGCTGGGTCTGTTCAGCTTGGAGAAGGGAAGATTTGAGGGAGATCTTACTGTTGTTTTCAACCACCTGCTGGAAGGGTGCAGAGATGGAGCCAGACTCTTCTCAAAGGCTCACAGTGAAAGGACAAAAGACAACAAATACAAGTTGAAACATAGGGAATTCCCATTCAGCATAAGGAAAAAATTTTTCCATGAGGGAGATCAGACAGTAGGACAGGATGAGAAATGCTGTGGAGTCTCCATCCTTGGAGATATTCAAAATTTGAWTGGATACAGCCCAGAGAGAAGAAGAAGTTTGGACTAGAGACCTCCAGAAGTCTCTTCCAACCTACATGATTTTATGATTCTATGATTTATATTAGAAGTGAACGTTAGACAGACTGGAAATGCTTTATTCTCTCTATTGGCCTCAAAAGTAGCCTAGATAGGTAGTCAAAATACATATTTCTACACTGAAGATGTCTACATTGGTTGAAGGAATCTACCACATCCTGTCTAGTCCAAATCCAGCTAAACACAACTCTGATTTATAGCCGAACTTAAGTCGATCCTACTGGAATTTTGTAAACTCTTTGGTCATTAATCAGCCCTCAGAACTTCTAAACATTTTGAGAACTATCATAAAATAAATTAAAAGTATTAAGTGGTAGAGATGTGAATTAGTCACATAAATAAGGAAAACTAATTATCCTGAGAAGAAAGGCAGAATTGAGAAATGCAAAAAGTCTTACAGAAAAGCAGATTTTCTTAAACTCTTATTTTTTATAAATTCCATAACAGAAGATGATGCTTCTATTATTAAGATAATACAGCTTCATTTCCATCACAAAGATAGATTTGACGATGTATTTGCTGCTATCCTGTTGAATGAATCTTTCCTTAAAATGTTTTCCCAGCTAAACAATATTTTTTGCAAAATATGATTTCTCTACAGTTGCCATCAAACAACTCAATTGGGTACACATAGTTCAGAGCCCAGTGGGGATATTTAACTGCAAACATTGCAGCCCAAGAAAAAAAATGTTTAAGTTAAAGTACTCTGTAAGAACAAAGGAAATTCGGAGATGACATAAACAAATTAGGAAAATGATGGAAGTCATATGCCATGGAATTGAGCTTTTATTTCATTTTTTATTTTCTGCATAATTCTAAAAAAAAGCCACTAGAAAAAGAAATATAATAGAAATATAGCAAACCTCTTGGTCACTTTTCTTCGGTCAGCCTTTGGTCCTCACACAGCTTAACTCTGCTCTTACTCATTCCCACTGTCTTTAATGGGAGCAATACTAAACAATCAGGAAATGGCTTACACACACAACATTTTAACACTTTTTATAAGCCTTATATTTCTCTTTACATCATTTATAAACTTGGCTCCTAATCTTTTTCTCATTTTCCAAGAATTTCCTTGCAAATTCTGGATCTTCCAAGGCTAGTGAGTATTTTGAAATAAATACTTTGACATCCATTAGGAAATTCATTTGTCCTAAACAGACAATTTTTTAAAACACTTTTAATGAAAGGAGTCCAAAATTTCTATCTCATTATGATCTTACCTCTTAAACTGTCTTAGCATTTACTAATACAAATCTAAATGTAAGCTTGGAGTTATGTTACAGCACTGAAAATGTCTAACAAATATTTAGTTCATGTGTCCTAAATGAACTTTCGCAAAGGAAAGAGGAATCTGAACTTTTTGAAAATACATGGGCATACTGAAAAAAAACCTCCCGAATAAAGGGGTTGACAATTATATTTTAGAAAGAAATAATCCTGAGAATTGAATCATCAGTGGGTTTTGAATTTTGGTCCATGGACCAGTGACCCTACTTCTTAAGAAGTTAACTGAGAAAAATGTCTATATCTTAAATGTCCTAAATAGGGTTAGATGCCTCCATTAGGAAAATTAAAAATTTACAACAGAACCCACTCATCTCACATATTAAAAAAAAAAAAAAACCCACCTTCCAAAGTTGTAATAAAGCCAAGTATTGGAGATTCTGCAGCCTTCCTGAGCAATCTATCCCACTGCTTAATTTTCCACCGTATTTGAAAAGGTTTTCCCTTCCCCCCAAAATGTTACTTAGATCTTCCCAGCTCACAAATAATGTGACTAACTTGTAAATGAATAACAACATTCCCCCAATGTAAAACTGCCTAAAATTAAGAGAGCAGCACAAGGACTGAACATTTGGTTCATAGAATCACAGAGCTTATTATGGAAAGCAATATATTCTATTTAGTTAGGGAATGAAAGGTTTCAATTTATTGTGCCATTTGAAATGAGACACTTATGCATAATACAAAGTAGCTAAAAAAGAGGTTGGGGGAAACGAAACTGGAGAAAGATAGGAGTTCTTCTTAGCAGCTTTAATAGGGTTATTGTTTCTATGGAAACGCTTCCCATATGCTGGATAGAATTCTCTGGGGAACTGCTGATCAAATACTGCAGGACTTTCTCATTGTCTAGCAACACTCATTTCATGTTTTTAAGAAGCACCACTCTGGTTAAAAACACAGTTACATTATCAGAGAAGTAACCCACTGGATAAATTTCATAGAGAAAAGGAAAAAATATAGCAACGCAACTCCCCTGCAGAGAAGGACAAAGTGATGTTTTAGATTGGCTTTCTGCTCTTACACACAATTTAGACCATAATTAATTTCTAATAAAAAATATAGATAAAAGCAATCAAAATTCAAAGAAGCAACACACAACATTCCAAATGACCCTGTAAAAAACCTCAAATCCACTTGAGCTGAGTTGAGACTGGTCATCCTACACATCTGGTGTGAAGTCACTCTACACAAACAGTACAGCATTTCTTTTTCTATAGAACCTCAGTGAAAATATTCTCATTTTTATGCAATGTACTATCCCCGTTCACCGCATATTTAATACAAGAGACAAACTGCATATGCACAATATATCCAAAATGCCATACTTGCTTCATGTTTGCAGAAAAACTCTATCGCGTGCAGTGAATCTAAAATCACCATCAATGGACCTGAGCCCTGAAACACAGTGTGTACCAGCTGTTGAGGCACTTGCAAACAGTTGCCTGGTGCCCTGTGCATTAAGACAGGACTATCTTGAATTCCTTGCTTTTGCTTGGGCAGTCTTTACTTCAGCCTTATTGTTAGATGAACTTTCACATTCTTCCTCATTAGCAAGCTCTGCAAAATGGTCTTTGTATACTCCTCATTTACAGATTCTACAAAAGGCTTCAGCTTGCACAGTCCTACTTTGCTTGTCAAATATTTGTTCATATTAAATACTGTCAATTGTTTTGACTTTTTTCATCCATACTCTTACAAAATAAATTGCACTAAGATTTGCAGCCTCTGAGGGCCTGTTATGAGACCACAAAAATTGTGTGTTGGCTGTTTAACTACCTGCAAGAAGTGCCTGTGACTTAATCAGTTCATTTATCTTCATTTGCTATTTTGGTTTCCTTTAGTCTTTCATATGAAGTTGAAATGGTAACTTAACAACATGAAATCTTTGGAGGTAGCTATGGCACATATTAAACTTAGACATGAATTGTTTGTCATCAGGAATCCTTAAATAAATAGCTGGGGGCAAAAAACCACAACTCAAAGTAAAATTCTGTTTTCTCTCCAGAATTCCATCTTCCTTCCTCAATATACAAGTTGTACAACAGGCACCATTAATTTAAGGAAGTCTTTATATCTTTATATTTACATCTTCACTTTTTATATTTTTTTCTATAGATGTGTGTTGTAATGATCCACTATTTGAAAGCCCTTATCTAACAGAGATACCTGAACACTGTTCAGAAATATGTTTGTTCCAGTAAAGCAGTTGCTGGCATTGTTCAAAACGTAGCTAAATATTGATGACAAAGCTCTTCACCAGCAACTCCTAATGTGGACCACGGATCTTTCAGACCGTTATGCAAACAATGGCACAATGGTTAAGAAGGAAGACTGATCTTTAGAAAGACTGGAAGACTGAAATACTGGCAATGACAGGAAAGGGAGCTTTTAGTATAATTATTTGGGCACGTTTAGAAAACCTCTCAATTGGACTTTCTATGTGCTAGCCTAGCCAGGAAATGGCTGAAGTGCAGCAGAGCCTACCAAGCCTGCCAGCTCTCAAGCTGACAACCCACAGATTATATTAATTTATTCTGGGACTAGAGGACTACAGAATCACTCATGTCTGTAAGCCATCTTCATAGTGCTTGTGCAAATCAAATAATATGTAGTGTTGGAATTTATGTCTAAGAGAAAATTGTTTCGCTAATTGGAAGATGATTATAGCATCTTCATTCAAAATGGTAGTGGGATAGCAAATGGCATGGTAGACTTGATACACAAATAATTTTTTTCCACAGGCAACTGGAAATGGGATGGCTGCGGATCATATATGCAGTAGCATAAAACAAAGAGCATTAGCATGCAGGGTCATGTTTGTCACCTATAAATGACTCTTTTTCTCTGGCTTTTCTATGCGCGTATGTACCGTAGGCCAAGCAATGTACATAAGACACCAAGTAGTGAGCAGAAGGTAGTATTTATAACTGAGAACCAGGACACAGAAACTCCAATGTGTTGTCACAGACTGAGGAAGATATTGCAAAACCAGCTTAACCTGTAGGTGTTCTAGCAACCAGAGCCTGGGATAGCAGTAAAATCTTTTAATTCACTGACCAAAATCAGAAATCAGTTCTGGAGTCTAAGAATTAGCTCATGTTGTTAAAGAAATACTGCTTGTAAAGCAACATTACCTTATGATATTTATACAAAGCAATGCTTTTGCACTTCTTGTGGACACTTACACAATGAGGTAAGGCAGAAAATCTGACAGGAGAGCAAATATCTGAAAACTACAGTTTTGAAGGATAGATTTAAATGCAGGTGCAACATGCAAAATATCATCCTGGAACAGGGTTATCCACACATTTTTTCAGTGTCAGCTTCTCAGAAGTTCTGTAAAAGGCAGACTGTAGAACAGAGGGGCAGGGATCCCACATGCAGAACGAGTCCAGCTTTATACTGAAAGGAAAGTCAGATCACTGGGCTTCTCAGATACGGTCTTCCCTTTTCCAAAATTCCTGTGCTCTTGTAAAAGAGTCTTCTTCTTATAGTATAATATCTGTACGGTATTATCATCCCCAAAATTTTTAATCTTGCCTGTTTCCCCTGTCTTTCTTACCTGTTACCATCATCTTTAAATTCATCAGAAGAATTCAGTAAACTGTGACTTATATTCTTTTTCAATAGCAAAGTTCCCTTCATTTTTCACTTTCTATAGCCTTTGCAGTCTTATAAGTGTTGCCACCAATTATCTGCCTTTTTAAACTTATCTCTTTTCTTTTGATCTAGGACTATTAAACCTTTCATTCATTCCATTTTCTGTCCTTATTATTGAATCTGGTTTCTCTACAGCCTTTCAGAAAGCAATAATGTGCCATATAAGCCACTGTATAACTTTCCTTGGTCTTTATTCGGTCCCCCCAAAATTCTAATTCGAACCAACACATTTGCTCACTAGAAATGGAGCCCCCCCCCGGTACCTACAGCTGAATGCAACATACCTGAAAAACAGCCTGAGATCTGGCTGCGTTTGGCTACAGACTCTGAGGCCTTTGTATACCGATGTACGAGGAGGAATAGTTTCTGACAGAAACTTGAGGATAAATCTCTGCTCCAGATACTGTATTGATGCACTGAGGCAAAGAAAAATAAGTTCTTTTATGTTATCTCCTTCTCATCTTAACACATTTGTGTTATATAGGCTTTTCCCCTTAAGCTGTTTTTAACTAGTAGGTATGCTGAAGGTCTTTCTATTTTGATAATCTTTGTAGCTAATGTAAAGTATATTTGATAAACAATTGTGATGCAAAAAAAAAGTGTCAACAGTCAAAAATGAAAGCAATCAACACAAACATGAATATTCACTTATGCATTTATATGCACGCTCCAAGGAGAACCACAATTCACAGGGAAAATCCGATGCCATATCAGTCACATGGTATCACTGTTTTTAAAAATTACAGAAGACTGAAAGGACCAAGGAGACATGACCAGGTAAGCAATGGAGCCATTGGGTGGCCTGACTCTTACTGAAAACTCCAAATAGCAATCTGGGGTCACATGCCTCAACAGACCATGGAAAATACTGAGACTATATTCTAAAAATCCATGAAAATATGTATACAGTGCAAATCTATTACACAGCTCTAAAAAAATGAGTTCAAATATTTGATTTTTTCTTCTATTCTAGCAACCAAGAAATTTTTTTCATTCAATGTTCAGCATTGTATCACCTTTCTGAAAAACAATTATGCATGAAAATGTAGAAAAGGGTTGGTTTAAAATACCTTCCAGCTACAGTTATTAGAATCTTAGATATTTGAAATCTATTTTCTAATGAGATGAAATGGAAAACAGTAAGTTATTGAAAAAGTTCTTTTTTTTTTTTTTTAACTCTTTAATACTGAAAAAAGGTATTTAAAATCAAAATCTGTCTCATGGAAAATACTCAGTGGTTTAAACTTTGAAGGGTCCTAAACCCTGCACTATGTTGCTTACCTGTAATACAGCATTAACATTTTCAAGTGTAAGTGGCCAGGGCTGTAGAAGAGAATTCATACTGAAGCACAGAAATAAGGAACTTGATTGCTAGGGTCTTATTTACCTGTGCTGCTATTAATTTGTGAATGAATGGGCTCATCACAGGAGGGCCACGGAAAACTGAGTCTTAGCTGTAGTTCTTGTACTCTTAAATAAAACAAATGGTATAAAATGTCATCCTGAAATACCTGAAATTCAACCTGAGAAACATAACGTGCACTCTGGCCTCTTTGATCACTACAATTTTTAAATAACAGTGGGAAGTGATTACATGTATAAAAAAGGAACACCTGGTTTATCAAGGCTTACTGGATGAATAGAAAAATGTACCCCTGTTGGGACTGAAGTCAAGAAAAATATTGTAAAACTCTCTTTTTTTTTTTTTCTAACGAACAAAGTGTAATATGCATTGAAAACAGCTGCATCATAAAAGGATTTTTTTGTCTTTTTGCTTTTAATGTGGGATAAGTAACCTTAACACACAGAAGGAAACACCTTTTAATGTATAACTAAATATGTAAGAAGAATAGAATGATAGAAATGAGCTGGCTTCCCTCCCCAAACATGATATAGCCAATGTGCTACATATTTTACAAAAATATGTAACTATTATAACATCTTTCTTCTGATGGTCATAAAGACATTTTTAAGTAGAATAAAATAGAGTTTAATGTAGAAAAAAAATAGACATCAATTATACATGACTGAAACATTCATCTGCTCTTCCAGGGAGCTCCAGATGAAGAAGGATGAAAAGGGGAGGATCTTGCTCTATTGACATTTGGTTGACAGAAGGGAAGAAAAAAAAAAGAGACAGGGAGAGGTCTGCAATGTGGTGAATTACTATTTTGTTGTTTGATGATAGGTGAGTACCTTTCTATGAAAAAGGCAAGACTGTTGCAAAGAAAATGTTATACTGGTAATAACATAAAAAATAGTATCAAAAAACAGCCACCAAACTATGCCAGAATGTGAGGCATTATCCAAAAGGCAACAGCTCACAGACTCAGAAAGCAAGTTATAAGGAAAAGCAGCAGAGTCTCTTTTAAGAATTCTTTCTTTTTCTTTTTCTTTTTTTTTAAGTAGAAGTGATTTTTCTAAGTAAGCACATGTAGCTATTTTGTGTACTTGTTACATATACTTGCTTTTCTTGCACACACCAAGTTTACTTGAAGAGCTGCAGTGACCAGCAAAAGTGGCTAATGGAGCAAGAGTGCAGCTAGAGAAACCAGCACAACCAGAGCAAGCAGGGCTGCTAGGAACAGCTAGAAAGAGCAAACGGTAGACAAGCCACTTCACTGACGTAGCTACAGCTCTCATGAGGCTTTGCAATTTAACAGTGCTAATGTTTGTTAATGATTGTAAAATTTGAACCCAGTCTGGTGCTGTTGGTCAGGTCCTGGAAAGGGGGTTGGACTAAGAGACAAAAGCAGAGATAAGGCTTCCATTCCCCTCAAACTGTGTGCCTGCTCATATTAACAGGACTGTCCACAAATAGCGAAGGAACCACATTTTATATAAAGTCTAAATTGGGTGTATTTTGTAGAGACTGCTCATGATAGAAACTGAACACTTTATAAAATCCTTGTGAGTACATGATGTCCAGATGGCTTGTTTAAGAGCAAGAAGCCCTTTGAATCCCCAATGAGAATAAAATTCCTGAAATAGTTTGTTTATGAAGTTATGATCATTATTGTTATTCAGAAAACTCTGCTTTTTCTAATCCTGTTCAGAGGAACAATTTTACAGAAAGTCATTTTCATGATACATGCAGGTTGGCCTGAGGTAAATAGTGCCTAAAAATTTTTATTTGATGTCCAAAAACTCTGGTGAGCTGAATCTCTGAATATTTCTTCTTTGGTATTGGTACTGAATAAAATAGGAGAAAAGAAAGAGTTAAACCACAGCATTATTCCCATAAATGTGTGCATTTTGGTTTTTACCATATATAGTTAGAAAATTGGAACCTGGCACAGTATTTCCAGCCAGCCTGTATTATACTACAGATTTGTAGATTGCAGTAAGTAAACAGAATAGTATTCTGGGAGTTTGGCCAGATTTGTCTACAGCTCCTGGAAACCTCTCTTTGTGATTTATGCCTTACCACAAGTGCTTCATTCCATCATGTAAAAAGATGAAAGCCTGCCTTTCTACCTGAAATTCAACAATTAGTCCATTCTGATCAAAAAAAAAAAAAAAAAGGTAATAACTAATCAGGACAACTTTCTTCATTTAATTTTTTTTAAAACACAGAACATTATTTTAAAAACAAAGCAAGAATTAAAATAGCCCTCAGAAACCAGCTATGTGAGTAATCGGATGCACCAGCAGTTCAGAGAGCAGAACAGAACATGCTGTAACTATGAGCTACAGATCAATGAATCACAAAAATTCTCATCCATGGTCTTCTTAATCTGGGCACAACACTTGGATACAAGTGGGCACAAGACATGGATAAATTATCAACAAGCTAGAAGACATGAGCAAAAATTACTASTGTTCTCAAAAATGTGGCCTGTGAGGAAAGAGTGTATTGGGATTATTGCAAATAAAGAAGAGAAGATCAATAGTAAAGAAGTACAAGGAAGTTGCAAAGAAGAAAATAGCCAGTTTCTATTGTGCAGTGGTACAAAGTTATACACTGGACAAAAGACAACATGCTTAAACTGTAGCAAGAAAAATTAACGTGGAACAAAAGAAAAAAAAAACAAAACCCCCTTCCTAATTGTAAAGATAAAGTGTGGGAAAATACAGCCTTTGGAAAACGTGAATGTTTTTAAAGGACTATCTTGACAAATATCTACAGAGAATAAATTTCACTGTGAAACAGGGGTGTGGATACCTTAAGTTCTTTTGAAATCTTTCATGCTTGCATCCTGCCACGTTGCCTTTCCAGAATATGTCTGGAAATGCTGCATGAGCTGTCCCACCATCGCTCAGTTACTCCAGCAACATTACCACTGTGACTGCATGTGGAGCTCCAGTTCCTCCCACTTGTGTCCCAGGCTACATGCATTTGTGTATATGCTTGAGGCAGGTGTCCCTTCACCCTATTTCATCATTTCTGAAGTGTCTCATATTCCTGTCGCTCTACATCCTTTTCTTTTGACTCCACTGCTACCTGACTTCATTGTGGTCAAAATCTTCTTTCCCCATGGTTCCTAATTTAAAGTTCTTGTCCTTTTCAACTTGATTAGGTTGTATGATGTATTAATGCTGGACAAGGTTGTGGTGCCCTAGAATGATATGGGAGACAACTTATGGACGACATACAGACTCTTTAACTTTGGACATAACATCAAAAATGCAAAATGAAAGATAAGATGGAAATGTGTCACAGGGAGAATTAATGCATAACTGCACAGTAGAAAGTTTGTTTCTCTGAAGTGTATATGAGCCACTGTTAGAATAGCAAGACTGGGTTCATTAGACTGATGAAGTAACTACTGTTCCTAAGTTCTTACAGTTTTTTTTCCCCTTTATTACTGCATTTTTATCAGACAGTCTTAGAAGAACCCCAAACCAACCTTTTGACATATAGTAACAGAGAGAACCTTTGCCCATAAACAGCTCTGCTCTGGTCAAATAAGGTCAGCTGCGCTGATTGACTCAAGTGTTTTACGCGCTAACTTTGTAGAGATCCGCTCTCAAAGGTTCCAGCTTTGAACACAGCTCAGAAGGCCAACCTACAACACAAGTGAGCAAGCGAAACAGGCTTCTTACCTTTATGCTCATTACAGTCAGTTCTTTAAGAGACTAAGTCTAGGCTATCAGTCATTTCTTGGCTATCTTAAATAAAATGAGATGTGTCATAAACTTTTAATAAACTGTGCTACTGTTTCTATTGCATTTAAATGTCCTTCCAACATCAACACAATTTATAGCAGATCATTTTTTAATCTCTTAATTTGCAGAGATGAATAAAAAGATGACAAAATAATTCCCTGAGACTTCTGAAATTCTAAATATATTTTTGTAACAAAACTGAACCATCCTCAGACTGCTTTATCAGTGGACATCCATAAATATTATCTCTTTCAAGACAAGCTGCAGATTTGAAATCCATCACACAAAATAGAAAAAAATGCCTTCTTAGTGTTCATATAAAACAGCAACACTCATGCCAGTGTACAGGAAGATAATTTAAGGCTAAAGGACAAGATTCATGTTCCATAGGAGAATCTATAATCATTCCTTAGTTAATAAAGATGTAGCCTTGAAGAATATTAAGACATCATATTACAATTTCATCAATGAAATCTTTCACCTTCAAAAAGCACTATTGGCAATCAGTTGTATTGTCAGATAATGATAATTCAAGGACTTTAAAGAATTTTCAGAGAACTAATTTTTTACTACTTCTGCCTTCCATATTTAATTACAACTGTGCTATATATCACTGTTTGCAAAATGTTATTTAAATACTGGGCAATGTCCTCAAAATTTGCATTTATACCTAGGTAAATTCTAATTTTAGACAGAAATTGGGAGACATGAAAAGTTTTATCAAGCCAAAATTTTATATAATCTGGAAAAAAACAAACTAGTTCATTTAAAAGCCCATGTCAGGAAAAGCTTTTTGGATTAAGCAGCTTAATAAGTTGAGGTAATGAACCTGGGATTTACCAGTAATTGCTTTCAGAGTATCTCAAAGTATTTTACAGAATATTATATATGCTAATTGATCATTGGAAAGGATTTATCCACCAATACCACAAAGAAAATGTGGCCAAATACAATGTAAGATAGAAACAATATGGAAATAATTAGGTAGCATAGGTAGAATTTACTAGTCCAAACTGGAATTGGGCTAGAGCTATAGGTTTAACACCGCTCCTCTTTGAATAGTCTTAAAAGGTTTTCTCATAAATAAACTCAGCTAGAACTTGGTTTTAAACCTCATGTGAAAGCCTGGGGCTTTGTTGGAATGAACCCCCCAAGTATTATGCTATAATGACTATTGTACTCATTACCAAAACAAAAGATTTTAATTGTTGCCTATTATCAGCCTAAAACAGCATTGCACTTTTCCAAGTTTCTCCTTCCCATTCAGTCATCTTGGCCCCTCATATTAACCTTCCCCTTTCAGTTTCAGGTGTAAATCTCACTGCTGTGTTGTTTTCTGTGACAATTTTGCAGCATAATTTCAATCCTATCTGTGAAGATGGTCAATGCATCATTTACTTCTATGTCCTTATTGCTTAAGAGTATTTTAATAAATCAGGTGCTAAAACCAGTGTTTGAAGCTTTTCATTAACTGCTCTCACTGACTTCAGGTCCACTCGTTGTAATTAGCCCTAATTCCCAGCCTGGAATAGAACTGTGAGCTCAAACATTTTGATATTCATGAGATTCTATTTTTGTTCAGTACTGGATTAGATGCCTTGAGTTTAAAATCTGGTCTTTCTCTTATCCTCTGCCTTGCCTGTATCAATAAATATAATGATCTTTTGTTATTTAATTTGATCTTATTGGTACTCTTCCACCAAAAGTAGCAACAAAATGCATTATCAGATCTGCCCTCTCATTACCTCTGTGTGAACTACAACTATCTGCAAATGTTCTCTTTCTGGAATAATTGCATATTCTTTCTCTCTCCTTCTAACCACAATTTCATTTATTTAGAAACAAGTCAGTTCTGCTGCTTTCCCCAATCCTCTACATACTCTTTCGAGACGCAATTTAAGAGACCTCTTTTCTATTTTAAGAAGGTTACTGCACCAATGAATGCTAATTACTTTGATCCAAAGATATTTTTATTCTGGACCATATCGCTCCAGCTGAGGATTAGCCCTTTGCTAATGCAAGTTTCTAAATGATCTTAGGACAGATGCCTTCAGTGCCGATAGGAAATCTTGAAACCCCAGGATGCTGAGCAAAGCAAAACTATGCAAGCTGCATGAAAGCGTGATTCTGATGCTCTGATTAAGATTCAGATTCAGATATATTATGCTTATACATTTTTTATTACTCTTTAAAAATAATCCAACATGTTTTTCAAACCAATCTCACATAGCTATACTGGGGCTTTAGCCAAGAATGAGTAGTGACAACTGTCTGTATATAAGAAAGAATTAGAAGTGGTGAAAGAACCGATTTCAGAAAATGCTGCTTGTTCCCTATGAGATGTAATTTATTCCTGACTTTACGTTAGTGCACTTTATTTTCCTCCATGTACACTCTCAGCTCTACTAGTTAATGCACTGCACGGCAGCAAGTGCAGTACTTTGACTTTATCTCCTGCTTTGGTCTCCCTATGCCCTACAAAGCTGACTTACAACAAATACACAAAGGCAGAGCCAGCTTATTTACCACTTACATTACTGGGTCCTGTTTACCATGCTTTCACAAAATCATTTACCTATCTGCAACCAAACCAACACATTTATCTGTCCGTGAGATGTCTACATTGCTATATAAAAACCTCTTGGTAGTTATGTGAAGTTTAATTCATTTTTTTCAAAATTCCATATTATTATAGCCCATATATAAGCAGATATATCCCTTCAAAGAAAGTATATTGGAGGGTCTACAAAACTACCTCAGAAATACTTTTATTTCATTAGAAGGCGCTCTCCATTTTACATGACCTAGCATTTATCTGATGTAGTCTATTCACAGAAATATAGCAGTGATTTGCAATTAACAGATTTTCCTTGACAGTGGCTTCTGCACACAGGAAATGGCAAAATACTTCATAGTGAGCTGGATATCCTAACACTCCAATTTGACACCTGTTAGAGCTTTTTTGCATTATAGGTGTATAAATACCTCGGATCTCGTTTACTGGGAATAAATGCAGGGCAGAGGGAAAGATGAGGTATCTTTACAGCATTTATACATCTATGTAGACAAGTATAGATAAATTTATCTTTATATACACATATATAAATGTCAATGGAGAATTATAGAATCTCAAAACTTGGAATTTAGTAACAACTTTTTTAGTCTCTTACTAAAAGTTGGGACCTTTAATTAGTCTCTACTTTTGTCATGACAAAATATGGAAAAAAAACTCAGTATCCTCCCAGATAGATAATCAAAAAAGTTAAAATACATTTTGTCTTTGTAAAAAAAGTACAGTCAGGGGTGTGCACTCTTATTACTTAAATACATGTGAATTTAAACAGGGGGAGAAACAAAACCACTTGTTAAAAAACCATGCTCCTAAACATGGGCAGCTGGAATAGAATATGTGAAAGGGAAAAGATTTATTCTTGTAAGCAGATTTTTTTCCTGCTTTTCTGAATAGCATATCTATTCATAATGAGTAGGAGTCTTCTGAACTAATCATTTTATTCTGTATTTACAGCCAATGGAACAAAATGCAAATTTCTGTGTATGGGTGCAATGTGACAGGTGTAATTTATCCCTTTCTAAGAAAGAGGTCTAAAGTTACATGAGATGAAAATGTTTACTTAAAAATGACATGAATAGTACCTTGACGGTGTGCAATTTTGTCTATTGACTGTGAAGGGAGTCTTAGACAACCAGACTTGATATAAATACCTAAATTATGGAAACCTAAAGTCAGATGGGCTGGAACCTGACCAGTGTCACAAAAAAAAAAAGACATATATGTCTGGAAAAAAGAATTGTGAAGTGGCAAGATACCATTTCAATGGGCATTTTGACAAATTGAATTTCCACCTTGTCGTCATACTGTCGTGCTTGCATGTGGTTGTGTGTCTACATCTCTGTGTGTATTTAAGCTAATATACTAACTTTTGCCATGGATACAGATGCCAGGTTCAGATGGTACCTGAGCTCCGGAGAGTGTCCTCTCAAGGACAGTTAGATAGCTTCTGAAATACGAAGAAAGAACTTTCCCAAGTTCTCCTTGCTATGTTCCTTCACTGGGAAAAGAAGCAACGATGGTAATTTAATTCTGGATCTCTGTAGCTGCCTGTCCTTGGGAAAGAGCTTCTAGGAAGTCCAGAACTGAGACTCACCAGCAGGATGTGTGAAACCAGGCCTTGTATATTGTGCCTTTGCCTCCATAAGTGAAACTAAAAATTCCAGCCAGGAAAAGTATTCCGATATTTCTATCTAACATCATGATGGAAATTTGAAAATATGACATTTCTCATTTCTCACATTAGAATATTGAGCATGTTTTTGTTGAGTATACCAAAATGCTTTATTTGAGCTCATTAAGTGTAACACAATGCTTCATTTTAACTGAGTTATAAATGAAACTGAATTTTCCCATTAAGGTGCATCACCTGACTGGAACTTGAGCTCAGTATAATACACCTATTTTCCTATGTGCTACTTCGTCTTTCATGAAGCATTCAGTAATTTAGCAGCGGTAAAGCAATATCTTTTCTCGATCCCACTCTAAAAAAAGTAGCTGAGTAATTCTTGAAAAAGCTTAAGTATGAATTTAAATTTAATATTAATGGAAAGTTGTGACTGAAGCAGCAAAGGTATGAGCAACTGAAAAGAAGTTTTATTGTGACAAATATTTTGTAGCTATAAGTACAGGCAAAGATGAAAATTTTTAATAGAACTGTTAGGAATAAAAATAACACTATTCTCTTTATATTTTTTTCCAAATTTCTGAATTCTAAAAAAGCAGTTTTAGAATAAAGATTTTTACAACATAATTGCTACTTTGTCCTGGGCAGGAAAAGCTTTAAAAATATAAAAGTCAGAATACTTCCTTGATTGTGAAAGTGTATAATTATTATAACCTTTATAGAATGACAATATTATATATAAATTATCTTATTTATTAGCCACTGTAAATTATTTTTACCTTGCTACATTATGTAGAAATTGCAAACTGCAACATTATCTTAGGAATGGAAGGTGAGATGATAAAGCTGATGTCATGTTTCACTATTAAAAACATCAAAAATTTTTTTTCAGGGAAGAAGACTCTATTTTAAAACTAGTTAGGGGTTATACACAGTATACACAGTAGAATTGACTGCAACACAATAAAACTAATTTGGTTTTCTTTTAATTAAGGTACTTTTGCACTTATAGCAAAGCCAATAAAGATAAAAGTATTTTAATGAATATCAAAACATGTAAACGACAGGTGAAAAACTTTGTGCATTCTAACTATTTTCACTGATAAACGGGTTATGAAATAAAGCAATAGTTAAGCATGTGCACTGGTTTTCCAATACAAACCTATAAAGACTAGTAAAGAAAAAGGAAGCTATTTAGAAGGAACTTCTTTTAACTATGAAGAAAATGTGGCTAAAAAAATAACTTTAAAAAGTACAAATATCAGTGTTGTCCACCAAATTTAAACCATAAGCAGGTAATCAGGTCTCATGAGTGGACACTTGTGGCAATAGGAAGCCCTGGTGATTCCAATGAAATTCCCCTTGCTGAAACATCAGTGTGTAAGAATTGGATCGTTAAAACACAAATACGACCCTCCCCTCCTCTTTCTACTCTCTTTCTTCAAAGTGAAGGTAATGTAAAAGAATGATCTCAACAAAAAAATTACTCCCCAAATTTACTTGTTCTGAATGAAAAGAGGCAGATGAAATGACATTTGCATACATATGATTTAAAGAGATTTATTAGCTTAACTCCACAGGCATCTAACCATGCTGTAAGTTCAGAACTTTGTTCAATTTATTTAGTATACATAAAAAAAGCGCCAATATATAAAATTAATAATGAACCAACCATACTTTCTTGCTATTCTTGGGGCTTTTTTCCCTATGCTATTGTCATAGCAAATCAGACAGATTTCTCAGGTCATGACATTGAAATAGTCCATCTTTCCCTAGTCCAACTAATTAGATGAAAATGGACAACTATAATATGAATTTCTGGAAGACACCTGGCCATATACTAAAAACTATTTGCCAAATTCTTTAGGGTTGAGAAAAATTCATTCTGAAGCACAGATACATGTACACTCTAAAAATACACACAACTTCACTTGCTCATCTTAGGATCCCCTGTTTTAAATGTAATAACCACTGGTGGAGAACAATAAGACATTTATAAGAGGAACTCTTTAAGGATGAATATTTAATCAAAGACAGTCTCCATAACAAATGGAGAGAAAGAGATAAGAAACTCATTAGTGGATAATCACCTTTAGCAATCTCCTGCAGAATTCTGTTGCATAATTACATTAGGCAAAATTAGGACAAACCTATTAGAATGGAACCACAAAGATTTCTATATTAAATGTAAAGCTAGATGTTTTTCATATCAAGCAAAGATTCATAGAAGGAGCTATTGAAATTAATTAGTCAAAATTTTCATGGAATATAGACCAAAAAAAGCCTTTGCAGTAATTTGGTGCATTAAGTCTTTAAACAATCATACCTGATGTAAAAACTCAAATTAATCAAGAATCTATCAATCACATTCATAGGTAATGTTTCAATAATTAGTAACCATCACTATTAAAATGTGCACCTTATTTTTTAGCTTTAATTTGCTCAGCTTTTATTCTTTAGATTCTTCAGTCTTATTGGGCTAGATTAGGGAATTGTCTACTCTCAAAAGATCTTTTCCCTCTGTACTTGCTTCTGCAGTTAATTAAGTCACCTCTTCATCTTCTTTCACATAAACTGAAAAGATGGAGTTTCTTCAGTCTCGCGACAAAATGTCAGTCTTCAAAACTAATGTAATATGTTTCGTCTTTTTCTGAGCCCTTTCCAATTTTTAAGCTCAGTTTTGTCCTAGAACTGAACACTATTCTCATAATGACCTCTCCAATCTTAAACAGGAAGAAGCTATGCTTTTCTCATTCCTATACGACAGTCTTCTGCCTACACGTTAGAGTTATGTTTAACTGCAGGACTATTTGGGGAGCTTATAATTCCATCTCAAAGTGACACTGAGTTTTCAAAGTATTTTCACATCCCCTTGAAATAAAAAAAGGAAATATATTGAAAGATCTAGTGAAAACAGAGTTGTTTCAAAAGAAAGAGTGTGCAGAACTGTAACTGTCATAATTGCCTGACAAGTGGAAGCATCAGGTTCAAAATGCCTCATCATCCTCACTTCAGAGCACAATTTTTTGTCCTGATTCATTTCAAAACTTGAAGATCAAGGACTTGGACAATGGTCTAAGGTCCAGTTCACCGATCTTCTACTGTACTACAAATTGTATGATTTGTGTAAATGTAAGATTTGTGTAAAAAATGTACGATCATCTCCACTACTGAGATTTGGATTTAAGCCTTGATTATATATCTGTCTAAGGATTAGCTAGTGTTTTTCTGGGAAGTAGGAGGGGTGGACTTTGGCATTTATTTTATTTTATTAGAAAAAAGTATTACCAGTAACATCTTTGTGTTTTCTTCAAGGTCATAGACAAGCATATTAAAAAATACTAAGCAAGGAATAGGAAGCAGTAGAACTGTATTTCCAATGATAACCATTTCCCATATGTAATTACTTTTTGTGAGACTGGTATGTCTGTTAACCAGGTTTTAATCCAACTGAACATCTGAACTACACTTATTCTTTTATTTTTTATTTTTTATCACAATTTTATTAAAAATATAACTTCAGTAGGAAAGCTTATGTAGCCCGTATAAGACCACATCAAATTTTTTAGGCAAAACTAAATGTTCCATTCTATAGAGTTAACTTGTAATTCTGTGAAAGGATCTCAAGCTTGCCTGGCATAACTGTGTTACTTCAAAATGTTTGCTAACTCTATAGTATTTGGTTGTATATAATAGTGATAGATGCTCCATTATATTACCTGAGCTCCTTGTGTTACTGTACAAACATTAAGTATTTCTCCCTGAAAACCTCATAAAATAAGCTTTTTCCATAAAACGGGATTCCTTAGTTCTGCTATAATTCTAACTTGAGACAGGGAAAAGGATTTGACCTACAATGTTATTTGTTAGAGCACAAGGAATACCTTGTGAAGAATTTTTAAGATATCAGATCCAACAGAGAGTGAGGCTAAGTTCCCCTAGCTCAATTGCTGGGTAGTTTCAAGTTTCTGTTTGGCATGATTAGCTCTATATCCCAGTTAATATTTGACAAAATCTCAGCCCTTAGGAAGTGTTAATGGACCCCAAATTTATATTTTCTTAGTTGTAGTCATGTTCAACCATACTGAACACAAATATTCATGATCTACGCATTGCTAGGTTTCTAGCTATGAAATCAGATTACATATATTTTAAAATAAATGTGAAATAGAATTTTAATAGGATATTGACTGAAAAATTAGCAGGTGCATATACTGAGATACATGTATATGAGCGAGACATCAAAATATTCCCCAAAGCTTTTGTTTCTTTAATCGCAGTCTAAAAGTTAATAATTTAAACAGAGATTATAAGTTGCTCAAATGAATAAATATAATGGATATATTTAAAAAAATTACTGTAGCATTTCTCTTACCTCTGCAAATAGGAACTGGGAAGTCCCACGATGCTGTATTCACAGAGTTAGCTATGCAAGTAAGCTGAGGATGGCCATCCAAAATGTATCCAGTTACACAGCTGTATCGGATTTTGTCACCAACATCAAATCTTGTACCATACAAGATACCCTTTGGTGGAACTCCGGGATTGCCACAAGAACTACTCTGTAATTCTGGAAAAGACAGATTTATTATTACTTATAATATTTTTATAAACCAACACCATATTGCACTGAAGAATATAGATAATGTAAATTCTGGCAACTTAGGGCAGGTAGTGTTTTTTCATGCATATTATACAACTCTCAACACTGAAAGAGCCAGTACTGACTTAGTCTATTGAACTTACGTATCTACATACACACAAGTAGAATATTATCCAAAAAAGAGCACCATGTTTTCCTTAAACAGCAGCTAGAAACATATTAATGTATTTTTCTTAATCAATAGCAAAGAACTGCTTAGAAAGGAAGGGGAAACGAAGGAACTTGATATATTTGTGATTATGAGTTACACAAAGGGAACATAGTAAACAAAAGTGTTAAGATAGACATAGAAGAATATCAGGTTTGAATCAAGCAAAATTTGGAAAAATGAACAAAAGTAGTTAGTACAGAATATTGGGAGAAAGTATTAAGAAGCATAAGTCTAGATCTGATCAGGAAGCTGATGAATGATTTGATAGTTTCCAGATGATGGGACAAAAGTGATGAGATACCACAAGCAGCTGAATTCCAAGCAAAGGACTGGTTGGTTTAAACGTATGGGATCTAAGAAATGCCACAGATCTGGGTGGCTTCTACTCTGATGCGGAGCTCTAAACCATTTAGAATCCCCAAAGAGCCCTGGCTCTGCTTCTGGTTTGGTTCTTGAGGAGATGAATCAGAGTTCAGATTCACTAGTGAGTGCTCGCACACCAACTGTTTGCCCTTTTGGCAGATGTTTCAGCAGCATCAATAGCTTGATTGCAAAACTTTCTGTAACTTACTGCTGAAGAAGTCTTTCAGTTAATGGACATAAAAAGACAGATCTTGCACAACTGTGAGCAAACAGAGATTCCATAATCTCATCCTGAATTCTTAAAAACTTTTACCAAGTATACTCATCTGCATAGTGCTAATAGGGAAGAGGTAAATCAAGTGAACCTGTACTTGAATGAACAGCAAATTTCCCTAATCTACAGAAGTAAAGAAACAAGACAAGAGCCCAAAGAACAGAAGTGTGTATATGTATTGTCTTACTTCCTCCCTTGTGTTCCTTGTAACTAAATTACTCCTCTCCATTCTTGATGTATACATGTGCGCATGTGCACACACACACACACACACACACACACACATTTATATATAAATATATAAATGCGCATAAATATATTATGAAAAATAAATAGAAATGCTAATAGGCTTCAATTAAAGAAAAAAATAGATAGAAATGAATATCAAAGCAATCAGTAGAGCTCATGAAATATGTTATATTGTCAAACTGCCATGCCAAGAACTACCACATACTGGACTTCTGATACCAGGCAGGAAAAAAAAAAACAACCAAACAAACTGTAAACGGTTATTAAAGGGAAGAATCCAGTATGGTCATATATAAATTACAACTATGTGTTCATCTTCAAGACCTGCAGTACCAATCCTGTTTTTGTAGTAAGATGAAAGTAGGATTAATTAGGTATGCAGATGGACTGCTAATGTGGCTGCTTCTGTGTTGTAGCATTGTCATTGCTTTCTTTTTTTTACATAACAAACTGCCTCAAACTGGATTTGATTTTCATCCCCTTGCACAAGGGGATGCACAAGGATGCACAAGTAAGAAGAAAGCCTGTCTCATGCAGGTCACTTGGAGGATCATCTAAATGGCTGATATTCTTAATGTTGCTTTATCAAGCTACGTGTTCCGTCTTCCAGCAAAACTCTCCTTGCCTCAGATCTGTTTGCAGATTTGAGGAGGCAGCACTGCAGCTAATTCCTGCATATTTTGTCCAGAGGAATCCTCTTATGGGCCCTTTCAAGCTTTTCAAGGCCATTCCAGGTTTCTGCACTATCATACAATGTCAAATTAGAGGTAAGAATATCTTCCTGTGATTTTTGGTTATCTTATATGTCATATTATATTAACTTGAAAACTTTGCCTGTGCGCAGCATTTTTATTTTGGGCTTCTCCAAGAAGATGATATCTTTCAGAGGGCTGCATTTCCTAAGCGCTCTGTAAAAAGGTCACAGAATGATTCCTTGTCCTTTGAAATGAAGGATATAATGTTTAGTGATGCCTTTAACAGTCACTGCATAAAAATGCTTGCTTTATTCTTACTGCTGTCTCATCAGATATTACCTTCAGAAGGCAATAGGTTCTTATGAAATAATATTATATTTTAAAGCATTAATTCTGAAACACCCTCTTTCTAAAATGTAACTCATTTTCCAGTTACAAGACTATATGACTCTTCTACAGAGATTACTTGGCCTTTAGGGCACTAAGTAGGATCGCAACCCTGGACTTCAGGAGAGCAAACTTTGGCCTCTTCAGGGACCTGCTTGGARGAATCCCATGGGTTAGGGCCCTAGAAGGAAGGGGCGTTCAAGAGAGCTGGTTAATATTCAAACATCACTTCCTTCAGGCTCAAGAGCGGTGCATCCCTATGAGTAGGAAGTCAAGCAAAGGAGGCAGGAGACCTGCATGGATGAGCAAGGAGCTCCTGGCAAAACTCAACCAGAAGGAGGAAGTATACAGAAAGTGGAAAGGGGGACAGGCCACTTGGGAGGAATATAGGAATGTTGTCAGAGTATGCAGGGATGCAACGAGGAAGGCTAAGGCCCGTTTGGAATTAAATCTGGCGAGAGATGTCAAGGACAGCAAGAAGGGCTTCTTCAAATACATCAGTAGCAAGAGGAAGACTAGGGAAAATGTGGGCCCTTTGCTGAATGGGGTGGGTGCCCTGGTGACGAAGGATGCAGAGAAGGCAGAGTTACTGAATGCCGCCTTTGCTTCAGTCTTTACTGCTCAGGCCAGCCCTCAGGAACCCCAGAGCCTGGAGGCAAGAGAGAAAGTCTGGAGGAAGGAAGACTTTCCCTTGGTGGAGGAGGAGTGAGTTAGAGATCATTTAAGCAAACTTGACACCCACAAATCCATGGGCCCTGATGGGATGCACCCACGAGTGCTGAGGGAGCTGGCAGATGTCATTGCTAAGCCACTCTCCATCATCTTTGAAAGGTCATGGAGAACAGGAGAGGTGCCTGAGGACTGGAAGAAAGCCAATGTCACCGCAGTCTTCAAAAAGGGCAAGAAGGAGGACCCAGGCAACTACAGGCCAGTCAGCCTCACCTGCATCCCTGGAAAGCTGATGGAGCAGCTCATCCTGGAGGCTATCTCCAAGCATGTGGAGGAAAAGAAGGTGATCAGGAGTAGTCAGCATGGCTTCACCAAGGGGAAATCATGCCTAACCAACCTGATAGCCTTCTATGATGGAATGACTGTCTGGGTAGATGAGGGGAGAGCAGTGGATGTTGTCTTCCTTGACTTCAGCAAGGCTTTCGACACTGTCTCCCATAACATCCTCATAGACAAGCTCAGGAAGTGTGGGCTGGATGAGTGGACAGTGATGTGGCTTGAGAACTGGCTGAATGGCAGAGCTCAGAGAGTTGTGATCAGTGGCACAGAGTCTAGTTGGAGGCCTGTAGCTAGCGGTGTCCCCCAGGGGTCAGTCCTGGGTCCAGTCTTGTTCAACTTCTTCATCAATGACCTGGATGAAGGGACAGAGTGCACCCTCAGCAAGTTTGCTGACGATACAAAACTGGGAGGAGTGGCCAATACGCCAGAGGGCTGTGCTGCCATTCAGAGAGACCTGGACAGGCTGGAGAGGTGGGCAGAGAGGAACCCCATGAAGTTCAACAAAGGGAAGTGCAGGGTCCTGCACCTGGGGAGGAATAACCCCAAGCACCAGGACAGGTTGGGGGCTGACTTGCTGGAAAGCAGCTCTGCCGAGAAGGACCTGGGAGTGCTGGTGGACACCAAGTTAAGCATGAGGCAGCAATGTGCCCTTGTGGCCAAGAAGGCCAATGGTATCCTGGTGTGCATCAGGAAGCGTGTGGCCAGCAGGTCGAGGGAGGTGATTCTCCCCCTCTACTCAGCCCTGGTGAGGCCACATCTGGAGTACTGCATCCAGTCTGGGCTCCCCAGTACAAAAGGGATGTGGCACTACTGGAGCAAGTCCAGCATAGGGCTACAAAGATGATTAGGGGACTGGAGCGTCTCTCTTATGAGGAAAGGCTGAGAGAGCTGGGCCTGTTTAGCTTGGGGAAGAGAAGGCTGAGAGGAGATCTTATCAACGTGTACAAGTATCTGAAGGGAGGGTGTCAAGAGGATGGAGCCAGACTCTTTTCAGTGGTGCCSAGCRACAGGACRCGAGGMARTGGGCACAAACTGAAACACAGACACTTCCATCTGAACATGAGGAAAAACTTCTTCACTGTGAGGGTGACAGAGCACTGGAACAGGTTGCCCAGAGACGTTGTGGAGTCTCCTTCTCTGGAGATATTCAAAATCCGCCTGGACGCGATCCTGTGCAACGTGCTCTAGGTGACCCTGCTTGAGCAGGGGGGTTGGACTAGATGATCTCCAGAGGTCCCTTCCAACCTCAACCATTCTGTGATTCCGTGATTTCCATTAACTTTTTAATATTAAGGAAGTGGTTAATAAGCAAGTTATTACTTAAAAACCTTCATTTTATTTTGTTCCTAATTCTGCATAATAAAATAACTGCAATTTAAAATATAGTTGTTGTTTCTGTAAGCATTTTCATTTAGAACAAATACAAGTGCATTATTGTTTTGGGGTAATTCACCTAGGAACTGCATTAGTCTTGTCTTCTTTGACAAGTAGCATCTATCTTCAAATTTATAAACTATACCTCATTATAAATCTCTGGTGGCTGTAATTAGTCACCCCCTCAGCTCCTTTCAAACACTTCTTCTGGCTGAAAATCTAAGAGAAAAGATCAACAATTGTGACTGGTAGGATAAACAGTTTTCACTGTATCTCAGTGCCTCTCAGATGTAATAATGCACTACCAACTTCCTGACATTTAAAGATGAAGATTGTTTCCTTGAGTTTGTCATCTGTCAGGAAACACAGGAATTGCCAGAATTGATCATAATCTTTGCTCGACTTTGCCCGGAATCTTGACTTTAGTGACATCCTGATATTCAGCAAATGATACAAAGTGTGGACTTTTTCTTGCTCATGTACTCTGAAAATAGGCGTAACTGAAAGTTTTATACTACCCGACTTTCTGCATTTTTATTGTGTCTCCTTATTCATCTCCTTTTTAAAGAAAGCTGTCCCAATTGTTTCAATCTCTCTCCAGGTGAGAATTTTCTTTGTCCCAGATTTAATTGTCACTTTTCTGTGAAATCCTTCCAACTCAACTAGGACAGACCAAACAGAAAAAAATGCAGCTTGTAAAGAATTCTCAAATTTTATTTCAGTTTAAATTAGGACAAAAACTGATGTTTGCTTGTTTTCCTATTAACAGCTTAATAAGAAGCCCAAAACTTATTTTGAAAGAGCAGTGATTCTTTTCTGAAGTACATTTTTTGCAATGTCATAGTTGCTGATCGGAACTGGAAGCCTCAGATTTCTTAGTTTAAGGTAGTCTGTAGCACTGAACAATTCACTTGCCAGGAATCCTGGGATTTTGTCCGAACTCCAAAAGAATTACCCTAGAAACTTAGAGAGACTCAGCTGCAGAGACAAGGCTTCAAACTCCATTCAAATTCTCCAACTACAGAGCTGGAACAAGCCTTGATTGGAGCAGAGGTCCCAGAGCTTCCAGACTTCCACCCAGGGAGTGAGGAAGAGAAGCGTTAGAGATCTGTGCACCTTGAAAACAAGAGGTCTCCAGAAGCCTGGAGGAAATAAAGAGGGTTTCTGTGAGAACACTGTCTTGCTAAAATTCTTACGAACCCAAAATTATGAAAACAAACTTTTTCCATTTAGAAAATGGACATTTTTTGGGAAAATACAATTTTCCTAATGATCTCCTGGCTTAAATTCCTTCATTGCATCTCTCAGGACTTAGTAGGAAAAATGGAGTGTCCTCAAATATTTTTTCTGTATAAAAGAAAACTAAAATCTACATATTCAGTTGCACTCAGAAATGAAAAGGAATATAGCCTAGAGGTCTATATACTAACAGATTTTTTCAATTATATAAAGTCAAAACCATTGTGTATATATTCAAATATATAGAGTGTTGATTTAAAAATTGCATATCAAAAATATTTCCAAAGACCCCTTCGTCACAGCATGTAAGGTTTTAGCCCAGCAGCACAGCTTGAATCACATGACACAACTGTTTTGAAAAATTCCCCTTTGCTTTACAGTAGGAAACTTTCTGTGGATTGAAACATTTGTGAGTATACATTAAGGAAAGATATCCCTGCATAATCCTTGCTTATTAAACTTCAACACACAATGAAATCCAAGTTTGAAATCTTGATTAGGTACAAACAATTATAACATGAAAAAGAGGAACTGATGAAGAGAAAAACTCTTGAAAAACTATTTTACATAATAGCTAATATTTTGAATAAAAATCAAGAAATTTATTAATACCTACTTTTTATTTCAAATTGAACACTATATCTATTAGATAAATTATCTGAATGTTCTCCTTCATTATGCAAAAATTAAAAAATGGAACAGCTATTTTATTAGTTGGTGCATACCACAACACTGAGAGGAAACCCTATTCAGTAGGCATTAAATGCCATTCAGCTCAGCTCCCTCAACACAAATGTGAACCTTGTAACATTTTACAAAAACCTGTTTGATTTTTTTAGAAATCTCACTTACATTGAACTAAAAAGAGAAACAAGGATGTGATTTTTAGCAGGTACTTTTCATCAATGTTCATCCAAGATCCCCAAATAGAAACCATTAAAATGAATTTATTAAGTTTATTATTTGTGCACTTCATTAATTATAAAACTATAAAGTGCATCTGGAAACAGAAGATACTTTCATTTATTTACACCTTTCAAGACTCTGTATTTCGTATTAAGACAACAGAATGCCTCAAAACCATGAATGATTCATCAACAAAACATTTATACTTCTATGTCCAGTTTCCATGACAGAAAATCTGATGTTTAAGCCAAAGAAAGATACTAGTTAAGCCTATTATCTGCATTTTGCATTTTTTCCTTAATGCAGTTTTGTAAGGATGACCCGGTTTGAGCTCTAAAACTTCAGATTTTAAATTCAAGGTTATGGTTTCTGCTTAAGACAGACAAGGACTCAATACATATGCAAGATCAAATTATTTGCAGCACAAAAACAAAAAATGACTATATTTCACTAACTACAGTGCATACAGACAGTATCTAGCTTTAATCTGTTCCATGTACTCTTTACCTGTGCTAGCAATTCACTACAGGCTCCAACTGAGAAGCTAGATAAGTATTTGGGAAATATATCCCCACCAAATTTTAGGGATCCATTGCTTGTGTTTACACGAGCTAGCCAGTTTAAAGCTAACTCATTTATGCTTACATTAGCTGAAGTGACATACAAACCCATGGATACAGACATATCCATGGATATTTAACTATCTTTATTTTATTGGCATTTCGCAGCACAAAAATTTGAAAAGAGTCTAAAAATTAGCACATACATTGTTTGCTTCAGCAAAACCAAAATGCTTTTTGAAATTAATGTTCCACCTGAAAGACAGCTACATAAATTTTTTTTTGTCCTCTAGTTTTATACACGATGATAAAACACTAAGATCAAAATACCCTTCAGTGCTTTTCAATAAGTTTCCATTCGATATTCAAGCTTCATTCTGCTAAAGAACTCCTATTAATGTCAATGGAAATTCTGATCAAAGACTGGGTAAAATATGCCTCTGAGAGTTCTGCTTATTAAGAATGGACACACTTCTTTAAAGACTTTAATTAGCAGAAATTCAGCCACTTATAAATACCAATTAATAAGCTATTCAAATTAAATCATGTTAAATATAATCTTTAGTGACGATACTTTCAAAAACAAAACTGACAGAAACTCAGCGTCTCTCAGAATTCACTCAGGAACCTGATTATAACTGGCTGGGCAAATTCCAAATTTACTTTATTCAGATTTTAGCTCAGGGAAATTCCCTTTGATGTTATTTATAAAATCAGGGTAACACCTGTCATCCCTAAAGTGTTTAAGCATGAAACTAACACACCATTGACAATTTTATGCTGAAATACCCCAAACAAGTATTTGTAAATATTCCCCTCAATCAGTGCATACCTTGGGTCATTGCAGCATGGCATTCAGCTCAGCGGAAACTGTTTGTGTTTTTTTCTACTGAAGATTAATCTTCTTAAGAGACTAAGTCTGACATTAGAAATTTAGGAACACAAAGAATTCCATCTTTTTTTACACAATTGATCCATATCGTTATTTCAGATGTTATTCACAGCTATTACAAATCATTATGATCCCATTTTTCAGCATCTATAGTGAGAAACACTCTCAGTATCAAATATATATCTGTATGAGTTCTCATTCATCGAAAAACTTATGAAATATCCCAACAGAGGCTAATATTTGGTTTGTTTGTCACATGCATCACTTTGGGAACAGAAGAGTCCATGATATCCCTCCAGTGTGAGCATGGGGAACATGCCGTGGCAGTGCATGGCCCTGATCCTTGGCTGCACAACGGCTGGTTCATTCCTGCCCACCGCTCCAGGCCAAGAAAATACATTCTCTGCAGACAAACGTCGCCGTGGGTCAGGGAACAGGCCGTTCGAGGGGTCCCTCCAGTGTCAGCTGGGACAGGACTTGGTATGAGTGGAAACACTACAACACCGCTGTGCACAAACAGCCCTCCAAAAAGCAATGCATACAAAGTTTGTCTTACTGACAAGGAAAGACACTTCTATACTGAAGACTCAAGACCAATTTCAAAAGTGCTGCATATAGCATATGTGGGTATAATGAGTGCTATAAATTCCCAAGAGTCCCCAAATAATATGAGAGTACACACATTTGTAACAATATGAAGTAGCTTGAAATTCGGTTGTTCAAAATTCACTTATATCAGATCTTGCAATGGTTTATTCTAGTTGCAAATGGTTTTGCAAAGGTTTTGTAAACTAAAAATGTTCTTAAATGAACAGTTTCTACCTCATAATCCTTATATTTTGCTTATTTTCTTTTCGCTTCAGTCCTCTTTTGCATTGTTCTGAACACGCAAATAAAAATGGGCAGCATTCACATATAAAAGGGACAGATGAAAAGAATTCATTGACCAATACAGAAATACTTTCACTCTTTAAATGACTGCAATGCCCTAAACCAATCAATGGATTGCATTCATCTATAGCTATATAGTATTTTTTACTTATGATGCTATGATTTTTCCCTTAAATATTTAATTCCACTGAAATTCAGGATGAATCATAACACTGTATTTGAGAAAAACTGTACTGAATATAAAATGTTTACACCAAATGTGCCAGGAGATTGCAGCAGTTTGTGTCAGTGAGACACCACTCAGAAGCAAGTGAAAGGCATGTCATGCTTGAGGTTTGAAAGGTTTGTTTTCTTACTGAAAAATGCTACCTAGCCTATAAGATGTCACAGGCGATATACCAGCTTTTGAGATTCATTGAAAGCCATGCTACAAGACACCAGAGTTAGGCAGCACTGAAGTACATATCTGTCAGATTACATGTGTATTATTAATAGGGTATAAGAAATGATAAGTTGCACACAATCTGTCAATAATAATATATGTCAATAGGAATATATAATGCCAACAGTCAGTGCAGAAGTGACAGCATTTGTCTTTGTAACATTCATAAAAAGGATGTGTGAGATAAAGATATTTTACAAATCTTGGCTTCATTTCCTTCTCAAATATACATTAACTAAACTCTCTATATTTTTCAGCATAGTTTACCAATTCTCACACCATTTGCAGTATACCAATTGCATGCCATTTTCCAAAGAGGTCTTACTTGTACAGTATAAGCTGCCCAGTGAATTAATAATAAAGGTGCTGTATGGATTAGGAAACTGGAAGGAATTCAGGCATAACTGGAAACCTCTGTTCTCTACTTACTGTGATTATCATAACCCAAGTACACACACATGCAAACACATGAAATCCACACTGATTTCTAAATGTATTTGATGTTGTAAATTGTGTGGTTATTAAGGGCAGCAGACTTCCACATCTTCTATGCAGATCTTTAGGGGTGACAAAGCAGGAGTGGTGTCTCCTTTGCCTGGGAAGCGAAGCCTACTCATGCCCAAAATCAGTCCGTGCTACTGTTGGAGTTCATGCATTTTGCACCCATCAACAGAAGTCATTCACCCACTCAATAGCAATGATTCCAAGTCTGATACTAAAGCTTTTTAATTTTTTTAATAGATGAATATCTAAGTGGCACTTCAACTGCACAAACGTCTATGAATCACAGAGCAAAGAAAGAAGAATTCTTTGAAAGATCTACCGTAAGCAATACAGACTAAGAAAAACAGAAATTAAATGAAATAATCAAGAAAAGTCGAGTCTCTCTTTTGTGATAATTCAACAATAAAATCTTTTGTAGTAACTTGAAGGGGGAAAGTGAAAGAAAAACAGAATTGAAAGAAAAGCTTAGCATCTAGAAAGAAGTTTTCTCTTCCGACAATATCAGAGTGAAGATTTGCATTCTGAAATTTCCATATCTGATTTTTTCTGTGTAACTACATATCCAAAATGATCCTCCATTCTTGTAATATTTACTTCTCTCTGAGCATGTCCTAAACCCAATATTCCAGATGTGTTTCGATCAGTAAAAAAGAGGAGATGTAAAGGCATTATATATCCTTACTTGCTTTCTTTTAAGACCGATAAGCGTCTATCAGAAAGGTCCCAGACTTGGCCAGCATACACTGTCATAAAATAGGTTGATTTGAAAGGATTGCCTGTAAAAATATGATATAGCATCAGGATAGTTTTAAAAGGTCAAAGCTATTGAACCAAGTGATTAAATATTTGGTGAAAAAATGGAAAAAATTAAGACCATCTGTTTTAATTTATTTTTTCCTGGGGAAAAAATAATTACCTAACCAATTATTCAAAAAGCTATTTAAGGAAAGATAAAACAAAGAATATTAATATTAATATTTAGTTTTCTCTTCATAGGCTTAGCAATCCAACCAATACTATTTTTAAATTCCAGCATTCGTTTTTTTTAAATGAATTCCTATTTTTTGACCATCAGTTTATCTATGAGAACTCTTATTTTGTCTTACAAGTTGCAAAGCATTCAACATATTAATTACAATGGAAAGTCATGGTTCTGCAACTGCATCTGCATGAGCACAATTTGCGTTCATGGTTATTCTTTGATTTCAAGAGATCACTCACTTCAAGATACAGGTGCAGAATCAGGAGCTAACATTCTGAAATTCATGTTTGTTTGCAACAGTTTGACTAACAGCCAAAACTGCCTCAAGTTTTTGTTTGCTTTTTGCATTTCATATGGGTATTTCCGTAGTACAAACAGTATTTTAAAGAACTATCAATCAGAAGAGAATTTCATATTCTAGTGCCTATCTGTAAATACCTAGGTAGGTAATAGGAAGTATGAGAAAGATTTTTATTTCTCTAAAGGAAAACAAGGTAATATATATGTATTTTTTTCTTCTCCTATTCTTAATTGCTGATCTTTCATATACAAATATCTTTTCAATAGTAACCTCACTGAGGGTCTCTACTGTTCAATAAAGATAATACAGCTAATTACATTGCATAGTTTCTAACCTACATTTTAATGAATGACATAATTTTGCTTCTTCTTCCCTTTGAAATTATTTTTATGCAAACAAATGGCAGAGAAACTTGATTATCTGAAATAAATACATTTATTAGTATTAGGGTGTCTTTTAAAACCAAATCTATCCTGGGGGGACTTTAAATGTAGATTTTTATACCTAGTTTGATTTTGTTGCTAACTGAAACAGTCATTGCACTTGCCTTCTCTGCAAGTAAGACAAGAATGTTTCTATTTATACAATGTATGTTATGCTTTATGGGAGAATACCTGTTTCAGCATTAATAAATTAGAACTGCTTTAATGTAAAGCTACTACAACAAGAAAAAAAATAATAACAACAACAGAAAATAGCAAAAAAAAACCAGGATATGTGAAGGAAATAAGAGATACTTGTAGTACTACAGTAACATTGGCACTGTGAGTATTACAAATACAGTACAGAAAATAGTCCAGGGTTTGCAGTGCATTCCCTTCACATGCAATATACTGCTCTGAATATCTGTTTAAACTAGCTGAAGACACAGAAGAGTGTTAGAAAGCTAAAATTAGCTAAAAAGAATAAGCAGAGAGAAAAGCAAAATCCTTTACAGATTTGAAATACTTTCTACCCAAGAACATGCAAAACAGCAACGGCAATCACTAATTCTAATTCTGCSGCACGAGACCCCAGTCCAGCACCGAGTGAAAGCAACAGAAGGATTTCCACAAGCTTCAGTAGAGATGGATTAAACCTGAAATCTCCCCATCAAACACGCTTCTAAAGGATTACCTAAAGGGAATGACAAACAGGTAAAGAGTGTTTGACGCTGACTCCCAAGACCTTTACTTGTCCTCTTGACTTTGGTTCTTAGCTTACCACGCTTAAATTAGCATCTTGTCCTTGCTTAGTTGAACTGTAAATTCAAGTTTAACTGCAGTAAATTGCTGTATAACTGCTGAAGGTGCCAGTTAAACCCCATATGTGGCTGGAAGGTAAATTCACCTCATGCATGGGCTGAGGAAGCACGTTGGAGACTACACGAAGTTGCAGGGGCTGGGGAAGAGCATGGCACAGCGATTGCTCCATCTGCCCAGCTCCAACATGCTGCAACCCCACCAGTGCAGGTCCGAGCCCGGGCACAACGCCACCACACAGGGTGGTTCCTCAGTGTCCCAGCCGGATGAGGCACACACGGATGCGCTCTGGCTGCCCTGCCGTAGCTGTGCAGAGCTGTGTGTGTGCAAGCCCTAACGGGGCCGGTCCCGTTAGACTACAGTGCTTCTGAGCACTTTTTTTGGCATTGTTGTATTCTGTAGGCAGCTGGGAAGAGGCTGCTGTAATTACAGGGCAAAGATTATTTCACAGCCCAGGACAATCCAAAATCCCAAACCAGCCTAAAATCTAAACCGTATCTCTATTCCTTCTGCAATATGTATTTCTTACTCTGCCCTTTAGAGATATAAAAAAGAGAATCATCTTCAATTTCTGAATTGTCATGGCAAGGAATATCTCACAGTGTAATTTATTTTCATTTCGCTCTTGCCTCAATACCTCTTCTCACCCCCATTATGCTGGGTACTCTATAAACGTGTTGCATTGTCCCTCACTGACAGTCCTTATCGGGAGAATTCACAGTAACAGAAGCTAAGAAAAACTAACTGAATTTAGGAAAAGGCAGGTTACCACTGCAAGAGGATGTTGTAGAACAAACAAGCTGTGTGGTGTCACATAGACAGTGCCTCCACACAAATTTTGTAGACAAGAATACATACACGTGTGAAGTAAATTTAATCAATTTTATGTATTTGATGTACTGCCTTATCTAGAATCCTGCTGAAATTAGGGTTTCATTTTGCAAAGCACCACACAAATATTAGGAACATGAAAAGGTTACTTTGTTAATACTCAAGATGATAGGAATACTGAAAGCAAGGAAGAGAATGAAAGAAAACAAACATTTTATGGAAAACTCATGAGACTTCTTAAAGAGACTTCTTAAGGAGACACCTAACAGCTGAGGAGCATTGATGGGCTTTGCTAATTAGTGCATTGCCTTTTAACTTGTTATAAAGGCTAGACTGAAAGAGTTGGGGTTTAAAAGATGATAAACTAAGGACCTGCAGTTCTTAAAAAGAGACTATACATTATCTGGTCTTGTTTCCTATTGGCAAAGGTCATCTGAATTGACCAGTATATAGTATAATGATACTTAAATATGTCCATGGTTAATCTAAAAATAGAAGCTGTGTCTTATGTCTGACTCCTTAGCCAAGGTTCCCCTGCCTCAGGCATTCTTGACAAATTGGGTCTTAATATTGAGGGCAGACRTCTTCTGGTACGTTGAACTTTTCAACTTGTCTTAAAAAAGAGAAAATTTATTCTTGCTACAGTGGATCACTCAGGGTTTAAAGCTGGAATTTAAGGTATAAGATGTAGATATGGAAAAGATCATAAACGTAAGTCCATTATTAGATGCAGACATAATAGGGCACAAATAGAAGCATGAGTTTTCTCCCCATTAAAGGGACCTCACCATATGAGAATGGGCACTAGGTGGCACCTGAAACCTTTCAAGCTGTTGCATGACATTGGAGACTGACAAACATTTCCTTCTGTATACTTCAGTTGTAACATAAAATTCAATTTTCTATGTATATAAAATATACATATAAGTATAACTACTATTTGGAGACACTGTATTCCCATGATAGAAGCACAAAAGTTTGATGTAATTGGATCAGTTCGTTGACTAACCGCCTCTTTTTCTCAAAAGCCATGCTGTCTCTTACAGTGAAATTTCAGTTTGGTTTCCACCATCATTGCTGGTATGAAGGATTCTTTAAAAAACTTGTTTACAGAAAATGGGTTTACTGATTTAGGCTATATCCCAGTACATGTTCTATAGATGTTTCCCTTTTAGCTATTTTGACAGAAGAAAGGTAGGCCTTAATTACTAAATTTAGTTTTCTTTTAGAAAGAGTTTTCCTCTAGAATTTTAGATGGAATCATGAGTCCCTCTAGAATCTGTACCCCTGTTCTTTTTCCAGCACCACCATTTCTTGATAGAATTAACAACTCCTTACTGTGTTTAATAGCAAAGCATCTTAACCAGCCTTCTTAGATATTATAAGGAGATTACCAAACTCTTCACAGGTCTCTGCCTGCTGTATTGCACAGTGGATTCAGCAAAACCTAGAGGCAACTCCGTGAACAGCTTATGAACTGTTGACATAATACCAGCTCTACGCTTTATATCATACGAAACGCTGGCTGTGACTGCTGCGCAGCAGGTAGATTTGTAATTATTAGACAGTGCCTTTGTTTAGGCAAGACTAGATTGCTGTAATTACTTTTCTGGGTGTCCTGATCATTTCCTTTCAACAGAGCATCTTTAAAAAACACAGAATGCTGTTATGAGTCTTAAGGTCTCAGCATTTGTTCTCTAAGAACAAGTTTTAAATCTTTAACATAAACTTGCTTACGAAGTATTTTCATGATTGCTTCAAGATGCACCTGTATGTCTTTTGAACAACATATGTATTTGATGCAGCTTATTCAATTATTCTCATTTTATTATAGTTGCATAGTTGTCATGAGTATGTATTCAGACTTTCAAAAGGGTAAATTTGTGGTAATTATATATAAAAGTAAATTTGAAATAAAACATTGTGTCTCATATACAACTCCTCTTATTGTGAATCAAAACATTTTTGTCTAAATACTAACCATATAATCTCCACTTGATATTCCACTTGGATAGAAGTGTAATCCCCTCTGTTTACGTCACATGATAATCATATATATATGATTCTATATGATGTATAACATATAGTTGCTTTCAGAATATAGTTGAAAACACTGCCAATAAATGAAGCAATAAAAAAATCTAGCTTACGGTTCTATAATTCCAGGTGTACAGCTAATAATAGTAAACAATTTTGTTTTGTTCACCAAAGTGTATATGATATGACTCAGAAATACATCAAAAATGGAAATCTTACATAATAAAGTGCTATTCTCACAGCCGTTTTTCTAATCACAATCATATTTTTAATGTCTGAACAAGATGGCTACCTAATATATCCCTTTTTATTAGAGAAGTATTTTCATCTTAGGTATGAAATGAATTTTTCATTGAAAATGTTCAGACAATGAGGACATTTCAAAATACTGGGTCAAGTATATATGTATTATTATGCTTTTAATTGTRCTTACCCTGATAATTTTGCAGTGCTGAATTACATTATGGCCTAATAACTCTACTGTGTAAGTGAAATAACACGGCATTACTGATCTTGTCCAAACTGCATATATGATGATTCATTAACCAGGAAAGACAGTGTAATCAAATTAATGGGTAATAATGTGAATAAATAAACATCTGCCATAGGCCATTCATCAAGAGCATGCAGAAGACCTTTGAATAACTTATGGTCCATGACACTTTGTTCTGTAACTCTGTGCTGAACTATGCGCCCCSAATATTTTCCCTTCCACAAAAGTCAGCCTTCCACACAGGAGAAAAAGTACACTCCAAGTTTCCAAACACAAAGGCAATGAAACTGCTTTTTCCATCTATTCCACCATTCCTTTTTGCTTTTAGACTTTAGCAARGATTCGCAGATGTCATTCACCTTGAAACCAGTTCGCTGTAATGGTTAGCTTATTTCAGCTTTAAACTGGAGTTTTCCTTTTGCAGGAGTTGCCATTAGTGTTGGTACTCAGCATCCTATTATCACCTTCGCTGCATGGGCTTTTAACTTGCTCAGAAAACATCCCCCAAGCCTTGAAATTTTTATGCTTTGCCTCATTCTGGAGGCAAGTTTCCTGACACATTCAAGAAAATATCTTCAGATTTCTCAAGCATGGCAGAATGAAAATAGTGTACTTTTTCTGATGAAATATGTGATTTACTTATGCAGGATTGATTTGAAATGGCCAAAAAAAGGAGCTTTTAAGACAAATATATACCAAGATTTTCCATAAGCAAGTATCATTCAGTATAAGGGGAATCATACAAGCTTGGCTAAAGTGCTTCATGGTCATTTTCTTCTCTCTAATAGTGTGAAAGTAATAATATAATAATGCAGATGATTCAGTATGTTACTGCCTCTGAGAGGTGGACTATTATGGGTATTGTTTATTTTWTTCAGAGGTATTAAAATTGGGAAGGACTGCTTATAATCTCTAGGCCGAATCCTGCAGAAGAGAGACCAAAGAGCATGTTCTCATAATTCCTGTATCAAAACAATTTGYGTTTGAGACATGAGTAGTAAAAGACACTTAATCCTATTTTATAGACAAAGTGATGGAGAGCAGCTGTGAAGAAACTCATGCAACAGATACATTAACTTTCTTCCTTCAAGAACCTCCTTTAAGCCACGTGCTCCTGAACTCGTGCAGCCAGCCTTCCCTCAAAGCATGCCAGCAGCTAGAACTAACAGCTACTTTTATCACCAGCCCTTCAGGTTGCTTGCTGTAGATTCTTCCTCTTTTGAATGATCTGTTATAGGAATGGGCAAAAACAGTGAAAATTTGAGGAGACAGAAAGGTTTATCTTTAAAATAACTCAAGATTTGAATTAAATTCTCATTAAGTCTGCCTATAGGACACTTTTTCTGCCATAACCATGCGCCTGAAGTTACTGATAACGAATGTACTGGGAAAATGCTTGAACAACACTGCTTTGGCTTCCACTTGTAAATGCTTTCAATATTCTCAACTTTTATTTAAAATGACAGAAAACAAAAACATTTTTAAATTCTTCTGGGGAAAAGTTTAAAAGCCTGCCCCAGTTCTGCACAAATCAATATTTGACTGAGCTTATGAAGAGTTTACTGAGGTGCTGATTCCCTGAAAGATTATATATCTTATGGAGATCTATGCAAGACTTCCTTAAAGAGTGACAGAATGGTTAAACAGTGTCAAAGAAATATGCATTATACAGGTAGGCCTTTAGCACAGTGTGAAACAGTAAGGGGTAGGTAGAAATGTATCCTCTTGTCTATATCTGAGGTGTTCAGTCACATGCTGTTGAATTCTACTTTAATTTGTAAAGGGAAAAAATATATTACAAATGCATTTGCTTGTCCAAAAAAATGAACATTCATTTTTCATTTTTGGTGGAGAGGTGAAAATGATGAACATTTCAATTTGATTGCCTCTCCTTTTCCCCTGAGGATTAGAAGGGAACAAGAAAGACAGGGAGAAAGATCCATTTTTTGCTTTGGGTTTCTCAACAAGTTTAAAAAGAAAGCATTTTCATTCAGGAAGAAAGTCTGTTTTCATCAGACATATTTGTGACAGAATTGGAGCACTTTGGAATTAATGTTGACTTGGTTATCAGATGTTTACTGTGTTAATGTACTGGCTAGACTTAAATAGAGGTCTGTAGATAAAAAGAAGGTGGATTGGGGGCAAGGAAATTTATGGAAATATAGATGTCCAATCTAAGAATATGGGTCTCAGCATCCTGTTTCATGTCCTCAGTTGTAATAATTTTGGCAGCGAATATGCTGGATGCTAATGATGACTCAGCTAACTAATAGCCATTCATTCTAAGCAACAGAAAATCCTGAAAAACCTTTTTTTGTTTAGAAATCATAACTAATCAAATATTTACTAACAGATATATGATACTACTTCCCAGCTGGACTACAGTGTGGATGTGATTTCTATAGTGTTTCTTGTCATTCAAGGAAAATCAAAAATGTCTTCATTATGAGATACCTTCTTTCCTCTACAGATCTGCTGTATTAAGAAGAGTAAAAATGGAGAAATTAACTGTAAGTAGTGTGCTTATGTCCGCTCAAACTTTTGAGTGTATTAAACCTCTCCCAATCTCTGTAATGGTCTCTTCCATTTTAAAGCTCTCATGAATTAAGTCCTACAATGCTCAGACTTCTCTCATGTTAACAGCCTTGATACAAAGATGCTGGGACAATACAGGCTTAAAGCAAATTTTCAGATGCACTTAACATCTTCCATAAGAAACAAACAAACACATAACCTGTTTACTAGAATCAGCACTTGTACTTCTACTTTCCTGTGGTTTTTTTTCCAGGAGGATTTAAGCAGTTAAGATAGAGTTGAATATTATAATAGAAAGATAACAAAATAGAAATATTTCAGAGGTAAAAATTTTGAGATAAATTGGAGATTAGCTTGTTGAATTTTTATTGTGATMCTTCTTTTGTTCACAGCTCTAAGCAGCATTTTTGAATATAACTGTTGAGCAAGTTTCAGGGCTAACCTTTGTGTTTCGGTTCTATAACACATCCAAAATTAGGCAGAATAGGGGAAGAAAAATCTTTACTTGTTTACAGTTTTTCAGTTGCTGTATAAAACAAAAGGTGTTTTGAAACACAATAATTTAATAACATCAAGAATTGCAACTCTCCTTAACAGCTGCTTCATGAAGAATGATACTATTAGCATTGCTACCTTTGCTGATAAAAGTAAAACCTTCTCTTCCAATATTACAATTTATGACACTACTTAGTAATTGAAACCTTTGAGTTATTTAGTTGTGTTTGAACAAAGCTTTAAATACATGGATGGATACTCAAGCTCCAGGTGACTAAAGACATACTATTCTTGTTGATGAAGATTACCATGACTTTCTACATAAAGAAACACAACTTACTGAAGCAAACTAACTTTTTTCTTAATTTCCTRTATTTCTATATATTTGTTCACAGGGATTGTATTTAGATAATTATTTTGAACCTAAAGATAAGARAAAATGTCTCAGTTTGTCATAGTTTGTTTTCTGGATATAGTCAAGCTGAATAYAGTTTTGGTTATGCAAAATAAAAATAGGGTATAAGAATTTGTCTTGAAAGGTATTCTCATTTTGGTGTACTATTTTCTACTTCATTGTTTTCATGATAACAGGCTTGTGATAATAGTAAAAATGCAAGGCAATCTGAAGAGCTGGTAAAAAATTTGATTGCATCATCAAAGGCACAAAATTGTGCTTGCTCTTCAAAAGTGAGCGCTGCAGTCAACGTTTGGGTCCTCTGGCTCATAGCTGAAACGAGAACTCCAAATCCCAGCAGTGGCCCAAAATGCCAATTATTGTTTGTAGCTACAACTATTTCTGTTCTGTGCACATCAGAGTACCAAATCACAATGAGGTGGTCTTTTTCATCTCAGATTTAGGCCACAGAGCAAGTTTTTTAACCAGGGGTTAGAAATTGATGTCAGGCATCCTCAGACTTATAGAAACCACCTATCACATGCAAGAAATCAAACTACATCACTTCAATTTCTAGTAAAAACCTTTCCTAAGTGCTGGTTATTCCTGATCAACAATGGAGCTATAACTATAAATTTCAGTCCTTGTTTAACACTGGATCTGTTTGAAAGACTTGTTGATAATTATATCTTTTTCTATAGCAATGTAATATCTTTTGTGTATTTCTACAACCTAAAACTCTTTAATTCATAGGATTCTGGTTGCAACAGGTTTAAGAAAGAATTTTTTCATTCGAACCTTTCCCTTCCCTTAACAACTGGAATGTGCATACACTATATGTGGAATATGTAACAGAGGTACTTCACAACATATACTTTCCTTTTAAACATTAACAGACTAGAGCTTTTTCTCAACAAGATATCATCTGTCAAGAAAACAACAGAAAAAAAAGATCCAATTCATGAAATTGATGGGGAGAGAATCTTGACATCTATATGTTGATATTAGCTCTTTCACCTATTAGTCTTTTTGGTTATCTATTTTCCACTGTGAAAACCTCACCAGCTTCAGGCCATTTTAGATTATTTTAAATGATCTAAGTCATCAGTTTCCAAAATCTAATATAAAGTAGAGGATGGCGACATGATTACTGACATGGCAGAGAGCTTGCATAGTGTTTTTTTTTTTTTTCAAAAAGAACTTTGATTTCTTTATTTCTCAGGGATCATGCTGCTATATATCTGTAGTGCTGATCATATGATGAGTAATTCACAAGCATTACCCAGCTGCCTCTCAGACAAGGGACAGAGGTTTTAGTGTCTAATGATTTGACAGGTGGCAACTGAAACTACTGAAAAAAAGCAAAAAGCTTTATCTAGTTTCAATTCCCTATTTTAGGCCTGTTAGGCATGAATTTCATAATTTTCATCAAAAAAAAGAAAAATAGAATTACTAAATGACAAATAATTATTTTTAAGTTGTATGAAGCACAAAGAAGTTGTGATTGACACAGAAAAAATGTAATTGTCCAGAAAACCCTTCAAAATATGTTTATTATTCCATCTCTTCTCTTTTTATAGTTCCTGCTCTATTCTTCTACTTCTGCAAGAATGAGTTTCTGCAGACTATATCCTCCTTTACTCCAGTAACATCACCTCACAGTCAGAATATGTATAGTCCTTGCACTGTATCATAGGTACTCCGGGAAAGTGTAAATACAGAAAAATATAATAAGCTTGGTGTCAGCAGCAGAATCACTAGAACCACAGGAAAGTTTAGTTCAGTTCAATGCAATGAAAAAGGTGCAATGAAAAGCTATTAATGTAAAAGCACAGCTTCATTTCGACAGCTTGGAAAGGTATAGGCATTGTCTGGCAACACGACAAGACCCGTGGAGACCATGCCATGGACCTTTCTGAACTAGAATCTCTGAGAGGTTCAGACATTTTCCTGTTTCCTAGAAGGTCTTGCTAAACCTGAGCTATCCGCAATTTTTCAAAAGCTAATATGATAGCCATATTCAGACAAGGTAATAAATAAAACCAACAGCACCTTGTCAGGTTTTCAAGATCCTCACTGAAAGCACTAGAGATTATAAAGTCTTTTAGAGTTTTCATATAGAAGAAAAAAAAATTCTCATGAAAATTTTAACGAGTCTTTAACATGGGAAAATTTTGCTTTAAACTTAAAGCATGACAACATTGTAAACAATGGAAAATGTCAGGAACTCCTGTTAAATACATCTAAACAATGCTAGCTAACCCACTGCAGAATATTTCAAAGAAATGTCATTCTTCAAATTAAATATTAAATGCAAATACTCAAAACAGCCTGAACAAAAGTAAAAAGAAAAAATTTCTGAAGTGCAAAAGTCATTCCGAAGAATCATTCCATAAAGTGAAAAGCTTTACACCACATCATAGTAAGCGGATTCAGTTAATCTTTTTAAATGACTATATCATGTGCATGAAATGCATTCAGATAAGGGTCTGTATTAACAGTTAACATTATCAATATATGTATGCTTCATGCATTGCTATATGATTATATCAATTTTTTTCATTAAAGGAATTATTTCTTATGGATCACTTTGCCCATTTCCTAAAGAAACTGAATAAGATTAAAGTGATTCTTAAAAATATTTCTATTGATAACTTTATCTTCCTAAAATTCAGAGTTACAGTTTACTTTTTACTCAGTTCAGAGCTTACCCAGGCTTTAGCCTCATTCTGTACTCTGCCTTTCAATAGTCTTGCTTTCAAAAACACTTAGTTTGATCGAAATTTATTGCTTTTTCATTCCAGCAATACCATTTAATTGTTCCTTTTAAAGCATTTTATACTGCTTGTTTCACTACATCTGTACTGTTTTAGATTAAGTAATTGAACTAAATAAGATTTCATGAAGCTGATATATCCCATTTTTTCTAGACTTCTTTACTCCCAAATGTTTTAACTTAGGAATAATATCCTGAAATCACTGATAAAACATAATATTTAAAATGAAGTACATTATCAGGGCATCATATCTAGGGTTAGGAAATTAATATCTTTTCTTTCAAATTAGGTTGGCAGAATTAATTACTCATATTGTAATTGGCCAGGGTATTAGATTTAATGCTTGTATTGGTATGAAAAGCACAAAGAAAATTTTAGAGGCTTCCTGGGAATCAGTTTTCGAATTCTATTTTTCATATGAAAGGTTATCATTGCCAGATTATCGCAATAATTTAGCCTTCCCATGATTCTGTGCCATCTCTAAGGAAAAATTATTAGAAAAAAAAAATCTCTCTTACTAGACAGAATTATGTCAAACACTTCTTTTAGCAGCAATCTGGGAGCCTATATAGATTTTGCATGTAAACTGAGCCATACAAATGCATGATGTTGCCTCTCTCACTATCTCCAGGCCACTTCATTCACTGCAACTTCCTCTCCATCCTGCCACCGCAGGATGCCACTGCATGAAACCTCCTACAAGCAACAGATTTTGAGGATATAATATGTTTTTTTTCTCCCATTTACTAATGCATGTGAGTACTTACCTGCTCTAAGCATGTTTAATAGGACATGAAATAGGAGGGGGGCTGGTTGCAGAAGCAGCAAAACTGAATCTGTCAGTACGTTTCTGTACTCTGCCTGCCTGCCTGTCTTTTTCTCTGATGGTAATTACTGTTGGTCCTTGTCATTATTTAGCGGGTTTTTTTCTAGACAGGAAATTTCTAATTGCTCTCAGAGGCAGAAAGGGGCGATCAGGGTCTGCTTTCCCTGAACACAGAAACTGATGAGAAAAGAAGAGTGACAATGTCCCCTTTCCTCCAAGAAGCAGAGCAAGGAGAAGTTGGTTATATTTGACAGTATTTATTCCATGATGTTTCTGTGATGGAAAGTAATTATGGTGGTGGGAGAAATTATGGCATCCCACTGTCCCAAGATAAAAATCATTCCTCTTTATTTTTTCCTTCATTTTCTGTGATGCCAAAGATTTGCACAATACCAGTGATCGTGCAGATCTTTACATGTTTCAAGACACTGAATATGTTGTGTAATATTCATATTATTCATAATGTTAAACAGTAATGTGAAGGTCTCATCAATGCTGCAGTAAATTTGAATTAATATAAATATATCGATTTCAAATTGGGGCAGATGTTCCTGGGTGTAGGTTAAATTAATATCAACAGAATCACTGACTTGTGGAATATTCTGCATTTATACCAATTCAAAATGAAGCCAGGTTTTGCTTGCTTTATTTTACAGATTAAATGGAGGCAGTAACTTAATATGCTATTCAGTTATTTCTCTCCAGTTAGCATCTAATTTGCCCTCATCCTATTCATTTATCTCCTTCCCTTTTTACTTTGCATCTTTTTATATGCTTGCCAGAACAGTCATCTCTTGAAATAACAAACTGGAGTCTGAGATTACGAGTGACACATCAAGAAAATCCTAAAACTTGGGTTTGGTACACCTCAGAGCAACTGATTTAGATGTGTTTTAGGATGACATCTGGTAGCTTTATATATAATAACATAGATTTTGAAAGAAAAGAGATTTTTTATTAAACAATTATAGTTATTTGAAAGCATTATCCATTTACTAGTAGTGGTGATTTGCATAACACAAAGATTATTAAGTAGCATTCAATTCATTTGTGCCACTACACTGGCAATAGTTTGTCCTCTTATGTTTAATGGATAGCATGAAAATTTTAACAGACATAGCAAAGCTTTCTAATGACTTAGAAACATCTTAATTAATTTAAACTGTGAATCAGAAGGCACTTACAAATATACCAAACTACCATATACTTAAAAATCCTGCTTTTAAAAGTCTGTTTTTTCTCAGCTTGGTATGTAAATACTCCCTTTTTCCAGTATAAAGACATACTTTTCCTGACTGCTATTTAATCATAAAAATAATGTTTAAAAGACCTTTCATCTTAATGATACTTTATCTCCCGTCTAACACTGTGTCTTGGAATGTTTCTTGTCTCTGAGCTATCCACAATGCTACAAATTTGGTAGTGAACAAAAACAGTTTCTTCTACAGACCATCCTAAAAGTGATTTTTTTCCTTTTTCCTGCCATCATTTTGAAATTGTTACCCAGTTGTCTTGAGAACAGTTTTGAGGATAAATCCAATAAAGATCTAAGAGTCAAAAAGTTGCCACCCACTCTGTTGCCATATCTAAATTTTAAATACCCAGTCTCCCAGGGAAGAATCTAAAAATCTGCATTCCATGTCTTAGCTCCATGCCTTATGCAACAGAAAAGCTAAGTGTTAAAGAATGATAGTTCATAGACATGGGTGTTGAGCATGGGATGACATAAAACTAGCTGGCTGGAAAAATTAAGCACAAGATGCATTTTTAATTCCTATGTCACCTGGGAGGTTGAGGCTACGGGTTGAGGTATGTGCCAGTAAAGAAACAGGCCAGCAACCATTCTGCCACCCTGGGAGCCAGCGGCAAGACATGGCTCAAATCCTTATGGCTGAAGTTTTTCCCAAAACATGATGGCCTCATCCATAGTGTTTAGGCCCATACAATTTCCCACATCATGCCTGGGAGTTGTCTCAGGGTGCTAACTGACAAAAGCCAAAAACGTGCCAGGGAATATGCCGGCAATTAAATGGCAGAGATGATCATCTGCCAGGGTTCGCAGCCATACTGCAGGCATGTTCACTTTACTAGTGCATACACAACTTAAGTGATTAAATCGGCTCTTCACAAATGACTTTCCATCTACTCTAAACAGGTTCCTTCTTAATTGTAACATCTGGAACCATCCTCACAAAGATTTGAGCTGGGATTACTTTCATCTTTGGTTTTGATGCAGTCAYAAGTGGAAGATGTGATGTGGAAGGAGAAAAAGCATTCTCTAGGAGGGAGACTATGTACAAGACTCTCAGGAATTGCTGTTAATAAAAGTAAAAGTAGGAAGAAGGCCCCTACTGCAAATRTTTGAAATAGATTTTCCAGAAGAATGGAAATCCTGGGAGGGAACTTTAAGTGGAGGGAAGAGAGGCCTGTGTTTATCCGTATTGACAAAATCTGGATAGAATATAAAATCTGGGTGACAGCAGTAAGATTGTCACTTGGTCTGGTAAAAGATGACTTCCTAAAGTAAATGCCTAATACAGGATAGATGAATTACATTCTGAAAGCACTCATCTCTCTCCTATCTATAAGGAGAACCCACAGTGTCTAGTACCCGTAATAGATACATATGTAGTGTAGGATCTGTCTTACATACAGGCATGCTTAAACTATTAGAGCTGCATCTGTTTCCGTAGTACAGAAGACACTTGTCCAACTAGACTATTTCCTTTAAGTTTCCACATTACTTTATAGAAAACTAACATAGTAAAAATGCAGAGTTGGGCATTTTCTTCCTCACCTTAACTAAACATAATATTTTCTGATTTAGCATCTCTTCTTTTTAATGTGAATTAAAGTATCTGACTATCTTTCCAACTAGCTTACGTTTATTCAACATACAAATAATCCTAGCCACTTCTCTGAATTTTAATTGGATAACATCACATCATCATTGAATATTGGTGTTTCATTAACCCCCTCCCCCCCCMCACACAAAAAGGCATTACAAAACCCAGTTGTATCAAAATAAGTTTCAACAGGCCTGTCAACCACCAACTAGTTTTCCCATGACCAATTTAACAAAGAACAACTGATTTAAAATTAATTAAAGTTCTCATCATTTTTTTTTTCCCTCTAAGGACCACAGTACATTTCCTTTGAAGTCTCACAAAGCATTGGGGAAAGCACTAAGGAATATGCTGGGCTTTGAAAAAACACAATGCATTAGAGATTAACATGAAGTGCACACGGTTTGCTGGGGATGTTTAAACCATTTTTAATATGAATATCAACCACGATCGCAAGCCAAAATGAACTTCCCAGTGCAAAGGCTCAGGAACTCTTAGAAGAAATCTCAGCTGGCAATTTTTTTTTTCTTTATACTGTGAAAGTTTTGGGTTCAGCTGCCATGTCGGTATGACCTGAGTTACAGGGAAAATGAGTCCCTTGGGGACATTATAGGCCCCAAAGAACCCATTAGAAAGGTTGGCTAATCCCTTTCTTTTATCACAGCCAGAGGTGAGCATGCCATAATAATACATTTCAATGAAAGTTAGTTACCAGGCCATAACTGGTAAAGCTGATATTAATGTTGCTCAGTAGAGGGTCATAGCACAGTAACTGAATTAAATATTCCTAGTTTGCAGAGGTAGGGCATATGCATCATTCATTATTGTTTTGCTAGATCAAGTGCTTAAATATTACCCTTGTGCAAAAGCAAAACAAAATGTAGCAAGCCAAATATACCACCAGAAAGCAAAACCCCCAGGCTTTTCAAGAAAACACATGATTATAATAAATGTAGTCATCCATAATCTAGATGTCTATGAACTGTTCATCTAAATGTCATTTGAAATGAGGTTTAGAATGACACTATTTAAAAAAAGTCGGGTGGCTCTTGACTTGCCTTACTTTCCTTCACCTACTGTAAAAGAAATGTAGCGTAATTAGCTCACCAGCAGATGTCAATATTGTGAACAACTGTGATCAAAAGAGATTAATCCCACCCATAATCTATTCTGTAATATTAGTTCTTTACATTGTTTACCAAAGCTAAAATATAGAGACTCTTATCCAAGTTATTTTGTGTCTTTCATTTCCACCAGTTAAATTTTCCATGAACTTTTTCTGCAATAATGCAGGATTTAGAATTTTCAAAGATGAAATCTAAGTACCTGCTCCAGCTACACACGCAGCAGAACAGATTAGAAATCTTCTGAGTGACTCCATCTATGAGAATGCTACTACAGAGAGGATTTTCTGTCTAATCTGCATTAAATTAAAAGCAGCTGTACTGTGTCCTATATATTTAGATATACAGTCTTAGTCTTCATCTGATATTTCTGTTGGAAGTTGATTTTATTGCTTTGCCAAGTTTCAGAATTCACTTTGTCCTTCTATAATTTCCTGACAGAGGGGTGAAGTCTGGACATCTGGAAAGAGGAACATATTCGTTGGATTTATACACACTGTAAGGTGTACACAGAAACATGGCCTGAGTCACCACTGTAGAGACTCCAGGGGCCAAAACAAATACAGTTCCTTGGGATTGCTGCCTTTTAATAAAGGTGGAACAAACTTTTGGTTTCAGTATATGAGCACTGAATTTTTAAYATATACACGAATAAGAAATGATGCATTCACTGTGAAATAGTAATAAAGTAACAAAACAATGAACAATCTATTAATAAGAAAAATAAAAGAGTATTCAAAAAAAGGTAAAAAATGCAGCATATGTCATTCTAGGATTCTCCCATTATCATTATATTTTCTGAAAAATTGAACCTGAAGTCAAGACAAAGCAATAAATATGATCTAGATCATTTTTTTCTCCTCTTTCTTATAGAAAACTGAAATACATGGAATTGGAATACAAAGAATTGTTTCCATTTTATGTATACACTTTTTTTTTTTTTTTAACATACATTTAACTTATGGTATTGTTGGCTTGGTTTCTCTGCAGCAGAAGTTACACACAGTGCCCATGTCAGGATAATTAGGCCAYGATCATGCCTTCAATTCACCCACACAATTCATGCTAGTGTAATTGGGAGCTGTACAAATGAACCAGGGCAAGAAGCTATTGCAAGTCCTGTGGCCCTCTGGAGTATTGTCAAGCTGCCAGTTTGCATGAGAGGATGATTCCTTGCTTTTGGTATTCTGTGAAGTCACCGATAATTTGAGGTTAAAAGCAAACTTTTGTTTTCTATCATACTGACTGCTGAATATTCAAACATGCAGTTTCTGCCTAAACCAAAGGTATCATTTGGTCATCCTAATGTGTGTCAATCTTTCCAAACCAGAGGATAAATTTTACCCTTGCCCTCAGTTGCACCTTATAGGCAGCTATGCCAGAATCTACAGGCAGAATTTGACTGTTGTCCAAATATAGCAAAAAAAAGAAAAACCCTGCAATACAGAAGCAGGACAAATAGAATATCAATTCCTCATTTCATTTTATTTACTCCTCTTTTTTTTCTTTTGTTTCAGCTTTCTCTGGCATGGTTGTGTTCTAAAATGTCAGAGAGACTTTCCTGTGACGTCAAACACCACTCTCCCAACTTGCTCAAGGTTCGTTGTACAAATGCTGTCTTATTGAAGCATCCATTACTGTCACTGACTCATATAAGTTTAATTCCTCTCTAGTCACTTTTATAAGGAGGCTATTCCAGCTTTACTTGTCCTACATAAACCTCCTATCCTGACAAGGATGTCGTTTTACACACTGACTAGCTTTACATTGCTACATTGCTGCTGTATTAGAAAGTTTTATTTAATGTGTCTAAATACTACCCCAAATTCGCCATGCAATCCAAACCATACTGTGCCGGTGTAAATGATAAGAAGGGTATGCTACATCAAAACCTACTTTTCACAAAAATAAAGGATGAGCAAAAGCAAYGTGTTTATGAACAAATTAGTAAGGGCGTGTTTTGTCATTTTTGTTTTCATTTCTGTAGGTATGTCCAGATACAGACTGGAGAAAGGCAGAAGTAAAATGGTAAATAGAAAAGAGGTAGGAAGGTAAGATAAGGAATATTTTAAAGGTACTCTCAATTCACATATGTCTTCAGAAGTCCATTTCTACGGGAGTTTTTCAGCTTGAGCAGCTGCCCCCAGACCATTCCCATCACAGCTCCCTCCATCCAGGCAGGCAGCTCACGGAGATAACAGGGCTCCTGGCCAGCACCTCTGTGCACCTGAAAACTCAAAGGCCTGGGCCAGGTCCTCCTTGACAATTTAAAAAGTCTTTTCGTTTTCACTGCTGTTATTCTGTTGTGGGCAGCAGAGATGCTGCCAAGAAGCATTTTTAATTCAAAGCTTCTGTTCAATGGTTCACAGCAGAGAAGTGACCTAGAATCCTCCAGGTTTGCTGTGGCGGCCAAGCTGGCAGCTAAAGATCCTGGCGAGACTATTGTATTTCAGAAATACCACTATTTCTGAAATACCACTATTTCTGAAATCAAACACTACAGTGTTCTGGGTCCCCTCTCGTCACTGGGGGTGGGTTGGGGAGGAGGTGTGGAAGGGGAAAGAGAGGAAGAGTTGCCCTGATTTGGGAATAAATAATGAAAACTGTTTTCATTAAATTAACATGTAGTTTCTCAGTCATGTCTAATTATTAGGCATTCTAAAACCCTCTGCATCTGAGGTACCTACAGATGAGGCTATATTTCAGAGGTAGAAATCAGAACAAGCTTATGACARTGGCCATACTGAGTCAGATCCAGGGTCTGTCTGCTGCAATAGCAGTTCAGTAATGACTGCCAGTACCAAAACTATTACAGAATGGCACATGAAACCTCACAATTCCCTTTTTATAGAGACAGGTATAAAACTTTGGAATTGTGATTTAGTTGTTCTTCCAAAACTTTAGTATTTCTTCCAAAATCTTTGTCAGATTACCTATTAAAATCCTGAATGATTTTGCTGTCTATGTAAGCATGGAGTCCTTTCTCCAGTCAAGCAAGTTTGCTTTCATTACTTGATACAAAAATAGCTTCAACATTCTCAAGGCCTAATTAAACACTTGCAAAGATAATAAAAGTGCAAATCCTATAGCAGCACAGTGAAATTCTCCAGATAGAAAGATTGCTTTATTTAAAATAAAATGTATCTAAGTATGTGTATATTAATTAATTCATTAGAATTTTTAGCTGCTTATTATTATTTAGACACTAACTAAAATTAAAATCCAATATTTGGTTGGATATTCTTAGAATAACTGAATAGGTAACCTAGCATTTATTTTTTCCCGGTTTGCTGGCTCAAGACACCACAGCAATGTTATCTTAGTGACAAGGTAGGGAAAGAATTTACAGTGCATCAGGTAAAAGTGTGGGCAGTTGTCATCCTGGATGTAACAGTTTAGTACTCTCAGAAGATAAGTGCGATACTAACCAGTCAAAAATACTGATCTGATCCATGTCAAGCTGCCATCTCCACTAATGTTCAAGTCTTCTGTGAGTCTGTGAGCCCCTGGAGCTGGACTATGGAAGGAGCCATCAACAATGTTACTTCCAAAATTATGGCTTATTGAACTGTGACTTTTTCCTAACTTTTTCAAGAAAACCATGTAATCATTTTTTTATTTGAAAAGGCTATTCAGGAAAAGACATCAGGAGCAGTTATTRGCTAACACTTTTCTCATCAAGGTGCTTGAGGCTTTTCCTGATAGAGCTCTGGGAGATGAGAGCACCTTGCAAGTCACCTGCTGTATTACTGCTGTGGGAAAGAACAGGAGCAAACTGTGGTAGAAATCACCTCCAGAGCTCCTTCTCGAAGGTCATACCAGAAATTCGGCAGGGAAATAAGACCCAGCACAGTACCCAGATCTTTTTAATAGGGCCTGGGACTCCAGGCTGACTCTAAATCTCTCCTTTGCGCCTGCCACAAGAAGCCTTCAAGGGATACTTGCTTGTTTTGGATGAAGGAAAAATACATAATCATAAGTAGACATTAGTATGAAATACACATTTCAGTAGAGTGAACCATGTAGGGAAGAGTTATAATCAGTAGGTCATAATACAATACAATAGAATCAAATTATAAAAACAAATATTTTAATTATAAGATATTATCTCCATTTCTCCCTTACTATGAATCACCATACTTTGCTTATTATTTCTATTTTCCTTTGTTGACCTGATCCTTAAGAGGTTAACATTGTTAAATTCTGCTGTTTTAAGGAACTGTTTTTAAGTTGGGCAAAAAGGCTTGTTCAAAATCTGTTGGATTTTTTACTGCTCAGTAAAAAAAAGGTTTTTTGGCATAATTCAGAAAGTGTTGTGTTTTCTTGCTAATAAATAAGAGTGTTTAGTTACTAAATGTTGGAAACTTAAATGATTTTTAACTCTATTTAATTCTTCAAGTATAAAGCTACTCATATCCTAAGAGTTAAGACTTTTCTGTCATAAACATTTAACTGCATATTTTTCAGAAATTTAGAGTTCATTACAACAAACTCAGAAGAACAGTCAAAAACATATTGCTGAAAGCACAAAAATAATATTCTTATAACAAATTTGTGAACGAGAAAATAATTTTCATATTTTTAAAACAAAGCTAAAAAAAAAAAAGCTATGCAGAATAGTAGTTAATGGGGAGGTGTGTGTACAAATATGCTGAGAAAGGAAGTGAACTTTATAGGCTCCTTGAATCACCTGGAATAAAAGTGATTGAGATTGAAACCCCTGATGAAATAAAAACTTAATTATTCATCCAGGTGGAATACCTGCAACAATTTAGATAAGGAGATACCCACTATAGAATACCTGGTAGCTAATAGCTTCACACAGTCTAGACCTTGAGGAAGTGCCCAGTTTCAATTTAGCTACATTTGCAGGAAGGGTAGCAATTTGTATTTTGGTCTTTTCTTTAAGGAGGAGTTTCCTAAACAATACAAGGAATCCCAGCCCACTGACAGGTGTCTTTTGCAGATTGCGAAGTTATTCAGCTACTGCATCTGGTTCTTCTATAAGATATGAGAGATTATTCTTAAATTTCTGCATCCTATTGTAGGACTGAGCCTCATTCAGAAGATTAGTTACTCTTTTAAGATTTAAATTCTTCTTTTCTATTTGAAAATTTGAACAAAATCAACTAAGGAGTTCTTTATTCTACAATCTGACAGCTCTGGAGAGACCTCTTTCATTCCTATTAGCTTTCCAGCACTCTTTCAAATTCATAGTAACGCAATTATCTTTCTTTAATTGTTCAGTTTTTCATGAGGTCACAGTACAATGACAACTATCTCACATGTTAAGGCTCTCTGATAAGACCTAAATATTCTTTCCTGTTTTAATCTCTCAATCTTTGCAACAAACTCTTTACTCTCCTGGTTCAGATTGTGAAGTCCCTTTCCTACAAATTAGATATCTTTATGTTATAGTAGATATTCCAATAGTGGTACTACGACTTTCAGAGATCTTCTGACTTGAAATATACCAGTGACACCATAAATTTGGGTCCAGGTAAATTACAGAATGGGTGATCCTTTATTAAATAGAAAAAAATTAAAGTTAAGGTTAAAAAAAATCCAGTCTTTAAAATGATGGTAACTTTATACCATATATATTTTTTTTCTTTTTTTCTACCTGTCTGTTTACCAAACAGAATAAAGCAGATGAATGCTTACAGAAAAATGAAAAGTATGTGCCATCTATTTAAGCAGCTAAAATGCCTTAGGGTAAAGTTAGTGCTGTTCCAACAGAATAAGGCCTTCATTCATAATAATAACCATTTAACTACATTTATGTTCTTCAGAATTGGTAGCTGGCCAGAAAAATTAGCAGACAATATGCAAATAGTTCTCTGCATTGAGCTTACTCAGCTTTAATTAATGGAATTTAATTAATTTAATTGCTAATGTTGCTCCAGGAGAAATGAACTTTCAAGAAGGTATGCTTTAGTGGCAATGTAATTTAGGAATTTAATCTGGTTTATAAACTTGAAGTAGAAATATACTCTCTCAACCCTTTTTCTTCTATATATTCTGTAACTCATACAACTGTCAAATCTTTTAGAACAGGAAACATGTTTTATATATCTTATTAAAATGACATGTAAAGTGATGACAATTTTAAAAATATCTTAAATATAATTAATTTTATTTTACAAGATGACAAAGCAGTATAATTACACCTTTGAAAAGGTAATGAAAGTCACTATCAATATGATGAGTTCTGCTTGCATTCAGTTTCTATTGCAACAATTCTGGAAGATGGTTTAAAGGCCGGAATTTTGCCATTGTGAATGGTAAACTAGGCAAATTATTTAAACTATATAAGTCTTAGAGCTGAGCATGTTCAGAAAAAGGGGTTTTGATGGGTTTTCTGAGAACAACACTAACAGCAAATGTGCACTGAACTCTTTTGGCAGGTATTCTACTCAAACGAAAAAAAAAATAAGTGTCCACAATCATGTTCCTGTTTTAGCTCTCAAAGTTAAGAGACTGTTTCCTTCAAAATCAATGGAAAGAAGTTCCTCTTCAGAGAGCAATTTAGTGTGCAGCTTAAATGCTCTAAGTCAAGCACAGTGTCTAAATTTAAGTGGTGTAAACACTCCCTCAAGATGTATTTTGGGGTGTTTTAATGGCAGAAGTCAAGCGGTTACAAGTGATGTTAAAATTATGGTCCGATACATCTTAACCTGAAGCCAAGTAAGACTTACCAGTTTAGAAGTATAGAGCAGTGAAGTGAGGGTTAGGTATATGCAGCGAAGGTTAACAGAGAATGACTGCATATTTACAGCTATCATGAACAAGATATCTAGCGGAACAGCATCGGCATACTGATATCACACTCAAAAAAAAAAAAAAAACCCTAACATATATAGACAATAGACATATATAGACAAAGCATGATTATCTTTCAATAACCCGAGACAGAAGAAATGTCCCCCCAGGGACACCAGGGCACCCCCAGGGCACCAACAGCCCTTATGGCCTGACCTGGAGCCTCTCCCACCCCATCTGCCCATGGGCCCAGGGCTCCATTTGAGCTCAGCTCAGGGCCCCCAGTCCCTGCCTTAGTTATATCGTAGCAGTCCTGGTCTCCATCACACAGCAGCCAGTGGGGGCATGGCCTGCACTGAGGTCACCTCGGCTCCTGGCTCCCCGTCCCTTAGGGGACCTCACTGCTCCATGGCAAAAACCTTGTCTGTAACTGGATGTACTTCAAGCCGACTCCAAAATCAGGGAAATAAAACCTTCAAGACTCCACGTTCAAATTTCACATTAGTACTTAAACAGCATTGTACAAATCAAATATTTTAAATAATGGAAATATAGTATTCTGAAACATTTAGATACAATTTTGGAGAATACTATATGAAGAAAAGATCTGATAAATTCTTAGACTTTTACTCTCAGCTGCTCTCCTCATCCTTTTTAAAATCCATGGACAAGAAAAAGATATCTGGTTCTTTCAATGAAAAAAACTCCTTTCTTCATTAGGAAAAGACAGTGGGGATAGAAAGCTATGGAAAAAAAAMCTCAAAATGCTGGACAATACTGTGATGTTGGCAAGCACAAATAATTTTGAAATTTTGTGCAAGGTTGAATAGTTGCCTCTCATTGACTCAGTTCAGTGAGATGTTTAAGAATCTTTATCAAACTGGATGTTTCTGTCTATTCTTCTCATATATTGTATACTGTAGCTTAAATCTAATAGAGAGAAGGACTGGAGGAAAACAAGGAAAACTCCAGTTTCCAAGCTACCGATTCCTAATTATGAGTCTGACCTTCCAATACACTCCAACAGGGAAATGATTTATTTTTTTTAACTTATTCACATGCTACATTTGCTGCAGTGCACAATTTAAGTATGTAGTTTGGAGATATTAGTGCAGATTTTATCATCCTGCCAAGGAAGGATTACTTCATTAGTTACAAACCTATATAACATAAAATAGAGCAGACGACATAAGGAAAAGGAGAACTCCTATGGCTTAGTAGAGAATCATAAAAAAACTCAGGCTAGCAGGGATCCCAAGAGGCCTCTAGTCTGACTTCCTGCTCAAAACAGAGTTAACTATGAAATCAGACCTCAGGTGGAAAGGCATCCTCTTTGGGCAACCTCTCCTCTGTTTGAGTTAGGATGTCTGTCTTTTGCCATGTGTCTCAGTGAAAAGCTCGGCTCTGTCTTCTTAGCAGGCTTCTTAATAAATATTTGAAGGATTCTGTTAGTTTCTCCCCAAAATCTCTGGACTGAACAAGCCCAGCAGCCTCAGCATCTCCTCACAGGGCAAGTGCACCAGCCTCAACTGTCTTGGTGGCCGTCTGCTGAACTGGCTGCRGTTTATCAGCATCTTTTTTGTACTGGGGGATCCAAAACTGGATGCAGTATGCCAGGTGTAATCTAAGAGTTGAGTAAAGGGAAGTAATTGCTTGCCTCAGTCTATGGGCTCCATTTGCTGATACAGCCCAGTATGCTGTTAGCCATCACTGCTGCCTGGGTGCACTGTTGACTCATGTAATAAGCAGTAGAGACCTTCACTTTTATGTTATTACAAGAATAGGATATTCTATTTCATTAAAGATTGGCATTTTCCCAAAATAACCCACTAACAGAAAAGATGATTTTAGGCCCAAAGGAATGACACAAAATGTCAACAAGACTTCCTGATATAGACATTTTCTTTTAAAGTACAGGAGAGCATATCTATGAGAGTTTAAAGAAAGAAAAACTTTCAAAAAGCAGCTGACTGGAATCATAGAAAAGCTATTGGTTTAATTTTCCCTGAAGATAACCTTGTCTGTGTTGGGAAAATCAAAACTAGATGTATCTTGTGATATATAATGGAAAGAGAAGAAGGGTCTGTGTCTCAAACCTTGAAATAAGGTCTTTGCTTTGCTTCAAAACTAATAACGTTGCCCTTTAACAAATGTATTCTCTGAACATATGGATGTAGCAGCAAAGAATACCAAAGAAACAGATTGCATTGTTGTTGAATAACAGCAACAACAACAACAACAACAACAACAACAACAACAACAAACTGAAATGACTTTGGGTAGATGTCCAGTCTGTCACATCTTATGAAGTCTTAATTTTGATCAGGAAACACATATACTTCCATAGGCCAGATCACTAAGCCTAGAGAAAAAACACGCAAATTCTGGGAATAATAAACTTCCTAGCTTCAAAATTTTGAATAAGTAGACAAATTCATAAATATGGCAAAACCTAGTCTTGACTTCATTGCAAAAAGGATAAATAAACCCAAGAAAAATCCACAGGCAAATAACTTGCAAAATGCTCAGATAAGCTGGTTGTGGGCAGCAGTAGGTCTGAAACCTGCTTCTGACTCACCCTAGTGCTCTGATGAGGGAAAGAAAAGGCAAACACAGCAGAAATACTGCGGTGGCCTTTCAACAGCTTGCCCCTTACAGTCCTACCAGTCAAAAATCCCGGGCACCTTATGGAGTATGGGATGTTCATCTGGCTGTAAGACAACAACAGATGTGACCTGAAGGCAGGAACACAAATAATGACACATGTACTCATATTTTCCACGATGTCACCCGCACTCATGTGACAGCAGGGGCCTTTAAACTGACAAAATTTCTGTGGCGGACAGAGTGAAGAAATGCTAAGACTGTCATTTGTATAGTAGTATGTCATCTATTCTGTCAAAGGAGAACAAAAGAGAAAAACAGGTGTTACAGGAGTGGCTTATMTGAACAGAGGTAGATACATGTATACTAGTCAATTATAATTAATTTAGAATCAATAGAGAGAAAACAGATCTGGAATTCACTCTGAAATTTCTTCGTTTACCTCTTACCGTATAGAAAGCCAAACTGAAAAAGTGAGATATCGACATCAGCACTGTCAATGTGTATTGGAAGACTTGTGATGAATCCCACCCTCTAAATCTTAATCCTCTATATGCAATAGGATTTATAAATGGATGTAGCAATCTTTAAAAATGGTACCTTCAAGACAGTGAGCTAACTAAAGAATGCAGTAGAAATTAAAATTTAAAAAAGTCTCCCAGGAAAGGAATCCAATTCTAGAGAACAGGAAAGTATCCCTTTTCTTTTATTTGCATTTTATGTCATAGGTAATATAGGAAGGGAAGACTGACTCATACCATGATTAGCATAAATTCAAGACATGTTGTTTATCAAATATATGAACTTGAATGGAGCTCTAAAATGTAAAGACAGAGGAGAAGAAAAGGACTCCATCCCTTAGAACAGTGGAAATACAGTCTGAAATGCCACACATGGGAAAGCTAACCTTAGAAAATGAGGGGTTGGGTAGGAGGAGTTGGAAAAAGGAGAGGTATATTACAGGGGAAAATGAAGCAACTCAGGAGAAAAAAATTAGCACTGAATATATGTTAAGATTGTGACTTCTCTGGGATTTTTTTCCTTTTTTAATTTTTAATTCCTTTTTTAATTTTTCATTTCAAGTTTGTATAGTAATCAAACTGGATTCAAGTGAATACAGCAGGTTCACTGTATAATACTTTCATGAAAGACCCAAATTCAAACATGACAAACCAACTCCTTGGAGCATTTGAAACCCAAAGCAAGTTTGGGAATCCGAGGTGTTATAATGCAATTCCTTTTAAGCAGCAAAAGTCAGTTTTCTGTACTTAGTAAATCTGCTAGCAGGCATTACACAATAGCAAGAGTAGACAAGCTGTGAGACAACTTACATCTCCAGGACCTATTGTCATTCTGCATTACATGTGTTTCATCAGGACRCTGTTTTGTAAAAGTTTTAAATTAAGGTAAATGTGCTGTTGTTAAAAGAACAGTGCTTGTTCATGCCATCAACTGTATCTCTCTCATTCATGTCTTGAGCTGCTTAGCACTTGTTAGCCATGTGGCAGGCTGGATCAGAGAAATGGATAAGGGAACAACACAACAGCTACAAAATGATTCATTTTCAGCCATTCTAATGTCCTGATCTGGCTTCTCACATCGCCTTAAGAATGCCAGAGCGAGAACAGCGTGAGGGAGAAAGGAACATGTGGCTGGGGATCAGACCAGGTCAGTAAAGTGTAGTTGGATCTTAAAGCAGTGATGACTTTTTAACCTTAAAATTCAAGTAATTTATCCACTGCTTACTCAATTCCTTTTTCTACTCTTCAGTTCTGCCTCTCTGGGAAGGTCTTCCATACAGTGCTTATTTGTCTTGGTCCACTGGCTAAAATCAAAACATGCCCAACCCCAGTGTTGCCCATAAGCAGCAACGGGAGGAACTCCCGTACTAGGAGAATCTTTGCACCGGTTTGCATTTATAACCAAGTCAACATTTAACTTCTGTTTCCATTTCTATTGTCATCTTCAAGCAATTTGCCTTTTTGATTTCTTTTGCCCAGTTAACCTGCTTTTGGGCAACTTTTATTTGGTTTATTAAATATATCATTATTTTATTCTGTACTTAAAAATGTATTCTAAGAATAGTAAATAAATATATGTAATTAATAAAGAAAGATGGCTTTTGAAAAGACCCTTTCAAGTGACTTAGAGCCTTAGGAAAGGTTTAGGTGTAAGGAGTCTGCATTTCATTACACCCCAACAATATGTGAATCTGGAATGCATTTTAAATGTGAGAGTAGCAGAACTGTAGGTGGAAGTATAAAATTTTCCATTTGAAGACACTTCATGCCCAGAATACCATGTTCTTATTGCTTCCAATAGGAGCTCTCATGACAAGTACAAAACTGAGCGATGTCACACTGTAATTAAATATAACATAGCATGTTGTTATTTTACAACACTACTTGTCTCTAAACATGTTATTCTTGTCATCCATCTACTTATGAATAACTAAGAAACTAGAGAGACAGGGTGCTGAAAAGAATAAGAATACAGCACAGGCTTTCACTTCTGCATCACTAATTCAGACCCAGACACAAACCCTCAGGTCAAAAAACCATAGATCAGTAGTATTATCTTAGCCTGTGGTCTCAAATCATCTCACAGATAATATGTATCTCCATCACAAAATCAGCTCCCCAACTGCCATTAAGTGCATCAGTGTTGCTAATCTCTTCAGAGAGACTGGAAATTGAATTTTACGAGTGGAAATTGTTCCTGGTCCTAAAAGAGCTAAGGACATGCATGCCTTGGAGGCACACTAACAGGACAGCGTGGGAAAAGACAGCACACGCACTAAATTCAGTGCAAAACAGAAATGAAATCCTTGTGATCCTAATGCTTTCATTTCTTCTTTATCCATACAATGGAAGCCTCCTGGATAATTACTCTTTCTATTTTATATAAGGAAGTTGTAGGATTGTTTTCTCATATCAGGTCTGTTCACTCTCTCTGTACTAATTTCAGATACTGTTTTTTACTAGGGTAGAAGGAAGTTACAGAATGTAAGACGAAAATCAAAAGAAGAAAAAATAAAAAAGATTATGCTTGAAAATTTGCAGTGATATTTTCATTTCAGAAAATTCTCAAAAAATGCTCTAAAACTAATGCACTGATGTTTTTGAAGTGTGTAAACCTCTAGTTTTTAAAACCCAAAGTTACCAAGAATTTGTTATTTTTTCTTTAGGATTAACCTCTTAATGTAAAATAAATAGATTACCTTTGCATTTAAGAGCATCTCTAATGTAAAGCTTAATTTAAAAAGAAGTTTTAAAGTTCTGACAATTTTTGTGACAACTTGTCCGATTACACCCATAGTTCAGATCTTGGATAAGTGGCTTAGCTAGTTAATTTTTAGTTGCAACAAGTAACATAAGGTCCATGGGACTTCGGTGGCCTGTTGCCAACAGTGCAACAGAGGAATGGCATTTTTTTTTCCATATGCCATTCAGGTAGGAAGTCATCAACAGAAAAACAGAACTAGCAAATGAGAATAGCTTCCCCAGCCAGAAAACTAATATTTACTTGTACGTATGTTTGCTTACAATTATTTTCATGTTCTTTTTTCCAACTGTAAGGCATTTTACTAACCTTCTATTTCACAGCAGTATTACCCATGCATTCCCACAGCTGTCTAAATTAACACAGAGCTTTGCTTGAATGATATCATTGGCTAATGAGCAATCTTCTGTTAAGAGTTGGTCAAAAAAGCAAGCATATTTTCCAAAATAAACTTCTAACAAATTTTATTTGGTTTCAAAAGGCAGAGTTTTTCAGTGGTGAGTAAACAGTTGCTCCTTTCTTCCTATTAAAAAAGAGATAATGTGACTGATAAAACTGTATGTTTAACTTAAAAGAAGTTAACCTATTTCCAAGCATTTTACCTCTCCCGTTATGTGTATTGAGTTTAGTATGGATTGCTCAGCAGGTATAAAAATCTGACAGTGTATGTAAGTGTCCAGATATGAACTACAAATTTCACTCATATATGAAAAAAGAGCAAACTTTAAAAATCTGTTACGATGATAAAAATGGATCAGTTCTTAGGCCATAGCTCTGCATTATCACATGTTCTCATCATGAATAAACACCTCCACCGGTAGCGTTTCCTATTGACTTTTGGAGAGCTTTACAAGATTGTTTGCCCAGCATACTGAAACTGTTCTTGCAGAACTGTGTATTTTGATATGATTTATATAGAAAAACATTGTTGGAAAGTTATAGCAAAGCTAATACTAATCAAAGTCAAAGTAATATCAAAGACAAAATGTAGGTTGAAGGATTCACCCACGTAGTTCTAGAGGTACAAGTGTGGCCTATTAGTAGCTCCATTTTTTTGAAGTCTGCTTTTATTTATTACTGCTTCAAAATATCAGTGAGCTGTAGGTTGAATAGTAAAAGCATGAAGCAACTGCTTATAAACATGGAGATGCATTTAATTTGATTGTTTAATGAGAAGGATATTAGTTTCTACAGAGTACTGTTTCAGCTTTATTAGATTACAGTTATCACTACTCGTCTAAACATGGGATCGAAATGTGAATCTTAAAATAGATTGCCTTAAGATTTGCTATTGTCAGGGTACTATACTTATCTTAATAATATGACAGTCCACTAGCTGACAATGTAAGTTCACAAAAAAACCCTCTGAATCTCGTAGGAAATATCTTTCAAGACTTACAGTGTATTAATTTTTTCATGAAAAATGACATTCAATATATAAGAAAAAATAAAGTAAGGCTGACATATAATTAAGATGTCAAATTAATCACTGTCTCAGTTAAACTTCTATATGAGGCATGTATCAAAATGATAAATTACAGTACCATAGGTTGACAAATATGGCTTATTTAACAACATCATTCTGAAAGAAATAAATTAAACAGAGCATTGAAATAATAAGTTTTTTTTTCTCAGATAAAGAGAAAAACATTTTTTCTTCCAATAATTTAATATTTCTTAAAGCAGAAAAAAAGACAGGTTACCCATTGGTTTTTAAATTTCAGATAATTTCTTTTTTTGCAGATGTTAAAACTAATGAACTTACCATCTCCATTCTTTTTGCCTGTAAGAAAATTACACACAGTTCTGTGGCTCTCTAATCAATGACTTTTTATTTATTTATTTATTTATTTATTTTTAAGATTATGCAAAGAAAATGTAATACCCAATGGACAACAATTAAAGTCTAACTGCTAGTTTTTATAGAAAAAAACAGTAAGTCTACAATCAAGCATACATATACGAACTTTTTTCCTACAAATGAGATGTAATTTCACAAATACCAGAACATAATGTATAAAAGGAAGACAAGTCTAGCTAGCTGAACTCTTCACATATTTGCTTTAAAATATGACTGCAGATTCTTGCCAACAGGAACAATCTTGAAATGCACTTTTGCATACTATTTATTAAAATGACAGAACAATCCATACAGAACCTTTGAGAGCTACTGAAAAAAATTATACCCATAATTATGCCTTTTGGTCAAGCATCGGACTGGAAGCCTAAAGAGAGGAGAATCTGTCTCACCTAAGGACTAGGAACGCCAACCCATTACTACACTGATGTCAGCTTCCCTCTCACTCATAGCTCAGTTTAAACATTTGTGCACACTCGAGATATGTGTTTTAAGCTCACAGATCTGTATAATATTCCTACAAAATTCCCCAGTGGCTGTTGGAGTTGCTGTGTCAGAGGCTGGGACCCAGACCGACCCTCTGACAGTAGATGCAGCTCTCCAGGTCTCAGGCTGCAGGGAGTGCTTGGGGCCTCTCCGGGAGGCCTGGGCTGGCAGCCAGCTCTCCTGCAGGAGGTGTGCTGCTGTTGATGAGTTGTGTCCTCAGGTAAGGGAGTTACGGGAGGAGGTCAGCAGGCTGCACAGCATCCGAGAAGCAGAGCAGGAGATAGACAGGGTATTCTCGGAGACTGTACAGCTTCGGGAGTCCCAACCCCCTGCAGCAGTGGAGTTGCCGGAGGGCTCTGTGCCGTGTGAAATGGTACATCATAACATCGTAGATGAAGGTTGGAAACTGGTCACTGCTTGTGGGAGGAGAAAGGCTCCTACTCCTCCTAAAGACTTGCAGCTGAAGAACAGGTTTAGTGCCCTCCAGGATGAGGAGGAGWTGGGCATGGCTGCAAGGGAAGTACCTGGGACAACAGACCCTGTGCCCTGCCGGAACGCCTGGAAAAAGCGGCGGGTGATTGTTGTGGGGGACTCCCTGCTGCAGGGGA